>NW_005356599.1:74606-79969 GCF_000412655.1 Myotis brandtii
TCAATAAAATATATATTAAAAAAAAAAAGAATATAATAAATCATGTAAAATATTGACGATATCATTAGGGGTCTCCAAGGTCTATTCTGGGGACCCCTAGACGATCCCTCTAGCCTTTGTTCATCTCCTTCTATGGAAACTAGAGCCAAAGAGGGGATCGAAAGGCAGCAGCATGGATTCCAGCTGGCCTGTCATCGGGGAAAATGATGGAGGGGGTGAAGGAAGGGGCCGCTGGACAAGGAGCAATTTTGGCCAAGACTCTTTGAGCACCTACTCCGTGCCAGGCGCCATTCCAAATGCTGCACATGAACTGACCCCCGGAATCGTCACAAACCCCCGTGAGGTCAGCCGCTCTTCCCCAGGTTCATAGAGGCACAGAGAGGTTACTCGCTGGCCTCATATCACACAGCTCATGAGTGACAGGGCTGCGATTAGATCCCAGGCAGCCACACCCAGAATTCATATTCCTGACAACGGCACTCTACACCTTTAGGGAAGTGGGGTTGCTAGGTGGCGGTGGGAGGGTGGGGAGAAGGTTTGGACACACTGGAAGGGAGGAGTGAGCATCTGAGCTGCAGGAGGAAAAGCAGGCCGGCTCCTGAGAGCCCGCCCGATCCTTGGACCTAGACACCTGGAAGGTACGTGGCCCAAGGTGTGTGCAGCCTGTGTGACACCTGCCATGGCCTTACCAACAGGAGAGGACACTGCCCTCATCAGAAGAGCCGGGCAGCTCGGCAGGAATGGGGTTCTGGGATCCCCTGCTGTGCTAGAGTTTGGGGAGGGGTCCTGGGTCAGGGGTGGGGTTATGGAGCAGGAGCAGGAAAAGGGAAGGAAAGTGGTGTTTGCCAGGCCAGAGGGACGGGGCAGGGAGGTGAGGAAAAACCAGACAGGGAAGAGAAGAGAGGCGGCGGGCCAGGGGGCGGGCAGGTGCAGAAGAGAGAGCTCACCTGGACGAGCAGCGAGAAGCCCGTGTGGACCGAGCCCTGCAGGATGCAGTTGCGGGTGGTCCCCACGTACAGCGTGTCTCCCCGGCCCTCTGCCACGGTGCGCACGGGGCCAAAGTCCTCGGGCACCTGGGCGGGCAAACGCGGAGAAGGGAGGACACACAAAGGGGTGCGGCTGGGAGTGACATGCTAGGGAGAGGAGGGGTCCCCTCACCTTCGTAGGAGCCCCTCCCCCTCCTCACCTCCACCTCCTGCAGCTTGCTGTAGTCAGGACCCCAGAAGACCACCCTCCGATCGCGGCCGCCTCCAGACACCAGCGTCCCGTCCCGCAGGGCGCAGAGCCCAAACACGCCACCATCATGGGCGCCCGGCACCACCTGTGTGATGCGGTTTCCACCTATGGGATGGGCAGGGGCAGGGGTCAGCATGGGGAAGCTTCCCCTGTACTGACCCCCCAGAGCACCTCACTCTCAATCCTGCACCCAGCCATTCACCACCTTTCCTTCTATCCACCCTTCCACTCACCTGTTCCAATACCCTGCCCTCCACCCATTCAAGCATCGGAACTAACATCTTCTCCTCCACCCATCCACCCTTTGATCCATCTACCCGCATCCATTCCTCCACTCACCTATCTACTGGTCTGTCCATCCACCTCTTCATTCCTCAGCCACACATCTACCCATCTGTCCATTCATCCAGCCATCCATCCATCCTTCCTTCCTGGCACCCATCCATCCATCTCTCATCCATTCATTCACCCTGTTTTATCCAAGTACTCACTCACCAATCAATCCAAACTTCTAGTCAACCATCCACACTTCTCCATCTGTCCATTACACTCATCTACCCACTTACATGTCAATCTAGCCATCCGTTTATTCATTCATTAACCCATTCCATCAATAATTATTTAATTAACATTTACTCTGAGCCCAGCCATTGGTTAGAACAATAAACTCATTTATTCATTTATTCAGTAATCAACCCACTTCCTAGAACAATCCAGTCTTCATAACACATTCATCTATTGGCTGAGATAACTAATCATTCATTCATCACTTTACAGATCCACTGAAAAAACTTACTCATTCATTAATACAGTCATACATTAGGGGGACAACCACTCATTTTTTTAGTTGTCTATTCACCTAATCATCCAATATTAAGTAGGACAACATGCATTTACTCAATTCTTTTATTCATTTACTCATTCCTTCATTCATTGGCTAGAACAACCCCTTCATTCCCTCATTCACTCATTCATTTCTCTGAGACAAACCACTTTTCCATCTATCCATCCATCCACAACTAGGTTAAACCATTTATTAATAGTTCAAACTTGATCCCTAATATGGGATTTGCAGAGAACAAGGGTGGGAAATAAGTAAAGATGTCACGGAGGTGGGATATTGGAGCTGAGCCTTGATGGGGGTGTTGGAATTGAACAGGTAAGGATTTAGCCTGTTTAATCATACATTCCACACAGCAGAGTCAGAGGAAGGGAGACACAGCTAAAGGGGGTTAGGGAGGACTGGGTTGGGGGCCAAACAGGTGGGATGACACTGACCTTTGCCCCAGACATAGAGGTTCCCTCCAGAGTCCCCGGTGACGACATCGCCACCCTCCAGAAAGGTCACACACAGCACGTACTTGGGTTTCTCGTGTTTCTGAGGTGGGGGAGGAGGGAAAGGTGTCAAGGTCGCTGAGCTGGGTGGCCTCCCACAGCTTACCTATCGTCCAGGACCCCTCCATGCTTTTGGGTGAGGACCTGTGTAGCATCCCCATCTCCAACCCACCTCCATGGAGTGCTCACGTCATCCAGTTTCTGACCACATTGTCTCTTTCCCACCCCTGGACCCACTTCCTGCCTAACTTCTGTTCCCCTCTCTGTCCTCTGTTTCCCCTGCTCTCTTCCCCTTGCATTCCCCTCGCCCCTGACCCTCACTCCTCCCCTCTCCCTCCCTGCCTTCCTCCCCATCTCTGTCTCTACGTCATCCTCCCAGCCCCATCCCACCCTCTTCCCAGTGTCTCCAGTTCGTCTCCATCTGTGCCTGGTGTTCTCAAGGCCTCTCTTTTTGGGGTGAAGCCCCAACTCCCACCAAAGGCAGGGGAGCCCCATCAGAAGTGCCCCTGGATCTTCTCTCCTGGGCCCTCTGCTTCTCTCTCGATTTCTGTCTCGGTGCATGTTCCTCTCCGCCAGTCGGCCTCTGACCTCTTTGTGGGTCCATAATATTGACAGCCTAGACCAGTGGTCGGCAAACCGCGGCTCGAGAGCCACATGCGGCTCTTTGGCCCCGTGGCATGGGCCACGAAGTTTCAATCGCACTGTACGTGCGCGCCCGCACGTGGTATTTTGTGGAAGAGCCACACTCAAGGGGCCAGTTTGCCGACCACTGGCCTATACTATCTGCTAGGAGCTGCTAAACTCTTCACCCCACTAATCCTCACGATTTCAGCGTTAAGGAGGATCATCAGATTGCTGCATCCATCCCATGGTATAGAGAAGGACAATGAGGCCCCGGCAGGCAACAGCGCAGCCTCTGGGACCCTCGGGAGTACCTGTTGTCTGCCTGGGTGTCCCTGCCTGCCTCTTTCAGGCCCAGCCCGTCCCCCCCACCCCCCCACACTCACCTCAAAGAGGCCCTGCCGCTTGCTCAGGCTGCCCCCCTCCAGGCTCCAGAAGTAGATGTGGGATTTCCCGCAGGTGATGATCACAGTGGGGTCGGTGGGGTGGAAGGTGGCCACCAGCACAGCGTCGTTGGAGCACTTTGGGGAGTGGGAGATCTGAATGAGGTCCTCAGACCGCCAGAGCCGCCACACCCACCCCACGTAGGAGCGCCCAGCACAGCTGCGTGGGTTGTGCACTGCGCACCGACTTGTCTATCTTTCCTCTCCGGGCAAAAGGCACAGGAGGCAGGGCCCACCCACGAAGTCTTACTGGCATCTTCATTAACATAACAGCAAGGCACCGGGACAGCCCTACTCGGCACCTAGCACCGTGCTAAGCACTTCACATTTAACCCCCAGCACCCTATGAGGTAAGGCTCATTAGTGCCCCCCTATTACACATAAGGAGTGAGGCTTGCCTGGCTGGTGTGGCCCAGTGGCTGAGTATTGACCCATGAACCGAGAGATTGCAGCGGTTCAATTCTTGGCCAGGGCACATGCCCGGGTTTCAGGCTCCATCCCCAGTGGGGGGCCTGCAGGAGGCAGCCAATCAATGATTCTCTCTCATCATTGATGTTTCTATCTCTCTCTCCTTCTCCCTTCCTCTCTGAAATCAATAAAAATACATTAAAAAGAAACAAAGCAGAAATGAGGCTCAGAGAGGTTAAGTTACTTGCCTAAAGCCACACAGCCAGGTAAGCATCGTGTTCAGCATCAACTCACATAGGTCTGACTCCAGAGCCCAGCCTCTCAACCATTTCTCCTTCCCCAAACCGTGGGCCCCAATCCAGAACCCAGGTCTCCGGCCCCCAGCCCAGAACTGGCATGTGACCTTGGACAAGGACTTCTCCCCTCCACCATGCCCAAGGTCCCTCATCTGTAAAGGAGGCCACTGCCCAGGGATGCAAGTCAAGGTCGGTCTTGGACCTGGCAGGACTGTAGAGTCAGCAACCACCTCATACCAACCCTTCTGTTGGGCCTGGTCCACCCACCCCATATCCCAACATCAAAGCCAAGGCCCTACAAGGAAGATGCTTCCATTTTACAGATGAAGCAACTGAGGCTCAGAAGAGGGCAAGCCCAGAGTCACCAGCCAGCAAATGCAAAGCCAGGGTTTCAAGGTGAGCCTATCTCATACCAGACTCCTAACCACTGAGACCCAGCCAGTCCCCCCGGGGCATCCTGAGGAGAAGGGATGGGAAGGGTCACCCCACCTTGCTATCCACCACCTTGGCCTCCTTGGTCCAGTCCCACACGGAAAGCACATGGTCGTTGGATTCGTCCACCGCACAGAGCAGGTTGCCCCCATTCTAGGAGAGAGGGGCAAGGTGGGTCAGGATCCATTTCCCCAAACTCCCCCCACTGGGGCACTTGCCACTCAGACCTGTTTTAAGATTTTCAAAGGCTCTGGCCCACGTTACATGAAGCACATGAAAATACACTCCCTATCCAGGAGCCATATACACGTTTAAAAGGTTTCTATAATTTTCCCTTTGAAATGACTTGTCCCTAAGAAGTGTGTCTAATTTGCCCTCTGTTACAATTTCTCTGCAGTCATCTCGCAGTCAGGAATTCATACCGAGACCATCTAATCTCCATTTTCCTATGAAATGCCTTTTATGTATATGAAATTAAACAAGTAATTAACTTGACAAGATGTTTTTTCATATCTTTAGTTAATCACAGGTTAATTTTGATTTTGCAGGATCTCTCTATTTCTCTCTCTCGCTCTCTCTCTCTCTCTCTCTC
>NW_005356599.1:79990-83942 GCF_000412655.1 Myotis brandtii
GATCTCTCTCTCTCTCTCTCTCTCTCTCTCTCTCTCTCACACACACACACACACACACACACACACACACTTGGGCAATAAAATCGCTTTTTCCCTCCCAAAGTTCTCAACTGTCTCGTTAGGACTCAGGAAACCTGTGAGGCTCTAACCCAGGGCTTCTTAACCTCTCTGTGGGAAGACTGGTTGTTTTTTATTCCCCAATCCATGACAGACCAACACTTTGGTAAAATAATGATAAAAATGTAAAATATGGTTTTAAAAACAACACACCACCATACTTGGATGCGTGGGAATGTCAACTTGCTCTACAAATTCCTAAAGGCTTACTCTCAATTGCTTTACTTATCTTGCCCAGACCCGCCAACACCCATCTGGTTACAACAAGGCCCACCTCCCTGGACACTGGCCTGAAAATGCCGAAAGAATCAGGGCCCTTGGAGAATGAAAGGTGGTGTGAGAAGCAGTGCAACGGCGTTACCTGATCTACAAGGGATCACGGAGGAGTTTGGGGCAATCAGGACCTACGGGTTCCCTTCATGGAGGCTAACAGAGCAGGTCTGTGAAGTCCCAGAGATGGGTGCCCAGCCTGGAGGGTCTGGGTGATTCTGCCAGGAGCAGGGTCTACACCCGTGGCATCCATCCCCAGGGGCCAGCGGGAAGGTGCTGTGCTGGCTCCAGATTCTGGGGGTGGGGGGCAGGTGAGGGTGGGCGCAGGACTTACCGATTTGGAAAAGCCCACACAGCACACAGCTCTGTCAAACACGCCCAGGCCCAGCACGTGTAAAGTGGAGAGAGAAACTGAGTCCCAGACGCGCACGTGGGGTGGCAGTGGCTGCAGGGAAGAGAGGCCTGTTACCTGGAGCAGCCCAGCTGCCTTCCCCCCACCCCCAAGACCCCACCCGTCTCCTGGTCCTGCCCTCGTCACTCCGTTACCTTCCCTTCCTTAGTGGTGCCTGCCACCTGTCCAGTGGCAATGGTGACCATATCAGGGTGGACAGCCAGGCTGAGGAGAGAGAGGACAGATGGACAGGGCTCAGTGGGCGCGAGGGAGGCCAGGCCCCCCCCCGACAGCATGCCACAGTCGTGATGCCTGGTTATTCATTCTACAGTTGGTTGACTGAGTTGTTTAGTCAATAAACAGTATCAATAAAGAGGTACCCTCTGGGTACCCCAGCTCAGAAGCAAGACCTGGGCCTGTGGTCTCTAATTCAAGTGTCCAAAGCGCTAAGGCCTGGACCACAAGTGGCCAGGAGAGGGCACCCACTTAAAGGGGCAGCCACTGCCCTGGCCGGTATACGCAGTGGTTAGGGTGTTGGCTAGCATACTGGAGGGTCTCGGGATCTATTCCTGGTCGGGGCACATGCCCAGGGTTGCGAACTCAATCCCCAGTGTGGGGAGTGCAAGAGGCAGCCAATCAATGAATCTCTCATCACTGATGTTTCTGTCTCTCTCTCTCCCTCTCCCTTCCTCTCTGAAATCAATAAAAATAAATAAGTAAATAAGTTAAGTAAAAAGAAAAATAAGTAGCCACACCAAGTAGGTCCAACAGACGGCTGGATTATCTGGGATGCCCTTCCTCTCTGTAAAAAATCAATAAAATATATTTAAAAAAAAAAAAGTAAATAAGTTAAGTAAAAAGAAAAATAAGTGGCCACACCAAGTAGGTCCAACAGACGGCTGGATTATCTGGGGTGCCAGCTAGAAGTTTTCAAAGGAAGTGAAATATCCAGGCATTTGAGAAAATTAACCAATAATCTGAAATATAACCAATCCACACGTTCCCCCTCTGAATTCAGCCAGCAGGCCACCAAAGGCCCGGCCCCTCCCACCCCACCCCCAATACTGTCCCCAGTAGCATCTCTCTCCAGGCCCCCCCCCAGGCCTCACCATTTGATGTCATCGTTGTGCCCCAGGTAGTGCCGCTGCCTCTGTTCCTCCACGCTGTACAGCACGGCCACGGAGGCCACGAAGTACACGATCTCCCCCGTGGGCAGCAGGTAAAGGTTGGCGCGGCAGTCTCGGCCCCGGTAGCCATAGCTGGAGATGCCCGGGCTGGTTAAGGAGCCTGTTTGGCATTGCGTGTGCCGGCTGACTGCCGAACTCAACCAGGTAACGGGAGGTGGGTTTTCTTGCTTCCAAGCTTCCCCCCTCGGGGGCTTGAGTGATGGTAGGCCCCCACAATTATGTCCACGCAAATATTAACGCCGGAACCTGAGACTGTGGTCTTACTCGGAGAAGGCGTCTTTGTAGGTGTAATTGAGGATTTTAGGATGAGATCAGCTGGGGTGGAAAAGGCCATGTGAATCGACCTCTGAACCAGGAAGTCACTGTTCAATCCCGGTCAGGGCACATGCCCGGGTCACGGGCTCGATCCCCAATGTGGGGCGAGCAGGATGCAGCTGATCAATGATTCTCTCTCATTGTTGATGTTTCTGTCTCTCTCTCCCTCTCCCTTCCTCTCTGAAATCAATACAAATATATTTTTTTAAAAAGAAAAGGCCCTGTGAAGATAGAGATTGGAGTGGTGCAGCTACAAGCCAAAGAACTCCTGGGGTTGCCAAACAACAGCCAGCAAAAGCTAGGAGCCAGACAAGGACAAATCCTCCCCAGAGCCTGGGAGGGAGTGGCCCTGCTGACACCTTGCTTTGAGTGATGGTAGGCCCCCACAATTATGTCCACGCAAATATTAACGCCGGAACCTGAGACTGTGGTCTTACTCGGAGAAGGCGTCTTTGTAGGTGTAATTGAGGATTTTAGGGTGAGATCAGCTGGGGTGGAAAAGGCCATGTGAATTGACCTCTGAACCAGGAAGTCACTGCTCAAATCCCGGTCAGGGCACATGCCCGGGTCACGGGCTCAATCCCCAATGTGGGGCGAGGATGCAGCTGATCAATAATTATCTCTCATTGTTGATGTTTCTGTCTCTCTCTCCCTCTCCCTTTCTCTCTGAAATCAATACAATATATTTTTTAAAAAAGAAAAGGCCCTGTGAAGATAGAGATTGGAGTGGTGCAGCTACAAGCCAAAGAACTCCTGGGGTTGCCAAACAACAGCCAGCAAAAGCTAGGAGCCAGACAAGGACAAATCCTCCCCAGAGCCTGGGAGGGAGTGGCCCTGCTGACACCTTGCTTTGGGATTTCTGGCCTCCAGAGCTGTGAGCGAAGGGCTTCCTGGTGTTTTAAGCCACCACGTTTGTGGTCATTTGTTACAGCAGCCACGGGAAATTAATATAACTTCCTGCCCACCCCTCTCCCCCACGGGGATGCAGTTAAACCCATTCACGCTAATTCCGCTTCCACCCCTCCTCTTCTCAGAACCTTCCCATGGGTGGGTCCCACCTCACTCAGAATCAAAGTCAAAGTCCTCACAAAAGCCCAGGCACGAGGCCTAACCTGATGTGGGCCCTGATTCTTCATTCCTCTCTCCCTACTCAGCTCCGGTCCCAGGAGCTGTCCTCCCTTCTCACCTCAGGGGCTTTGCCCTTGCTCTTCCCTCTACTGGAGCCCTCCTCCCTTTCAGCTCTCATGGCCCCTCAGTTCCTCCCACCCTCTGCTCAGCTGTCAGCTCTGGAGGAGGCCTTCCTGCCCCTGCTCTCCGAAACTGCAAACTCACGCACCCTCACTGCCGCCACCCCTCCCTGCTCCATCTCTGTGCCCTGCACTCACCAGCATCGAATGCTATCTGTTCAATTATCTGCAATTATCTGCCTCCTCCGCTAGTGTCCGCTCTGGGAGGGCAGGGCTGTCTGTCCATTTTGTTCACTGCTGTATCCCCCATGCCCAGATCAGGGCCTGATGCACAGCGGACATCCAGGGGTGGGCAAAAGTAGGTGAATAATAATAAAAAATAAACAATACAATAATTAATGAATAAATAAGAATACAAGAATAAACTGATTCACGTCCGCATCACTATAAACCTACTTTTGCCTCCCCCCCCCCCCCCCACATTT
>NW_005356599.1:84849-87128 GCF_000412655.1 Myotis brandtii
CTGAAGGGTCCCGGGTTCAATTCCAGTCAAGGGCACATGCCCAGGCTTTGGGCTTGATCCCCAGTAGGGGACATGTAAGAGGCAGCCAATCAATGATTCTCTCTCATCATTGATGTTTCTATCTCTCTCTCCCTCTCCCTTTCTCTGTGAAATCCACTAGAATGCCACCTGTTGAAAAAATGCTCAATTCCACAAAAGAGAAGGACCATATCATTCAACATATTTATACATCAAATAATTCAGAACAGCCCAGCTGGTGTAGCTCAGTGGTTGTGCATCGACCTACGAACCAAGAGGTCATACAGCAGTGCCTGGCATATAAGCGTTCAATAACGATTAGTTGTAATTTTATAATCCCTGTTTATGGGGCACATGTTACAAGCTCAGCACCTTTACGCCTCGCTTCACAGCCCTACGAATCTGAGATCATGAAACCCATTTTTCAGAGGAGGCAACTTAGAGCCAGAGAGGCAGGGTAACTTGTCCAAGGGTCACACAGCTAGCAGGGGGCTGGGCTGGGGCTTCAACCCATTTGTGTCAGCCTCCGCAGACAGCGTTCTTAACCATTACCAACTTCTATTCGTCAAATACACCACGCTCACTCTGGGCACAGAGCCCTTGTACCGGCTGAGGCCTCTGTTTGGAACATCTGAGTTCTTCCTAATTGTTCAATTCACAGTCCACATGCCCCCTCCTCAGAGAAATCATTATTCCCTTTGGATGAGCCTAGGACAGTGGTCGGCAAACTGCGGCTCGCGAGCCACATGCGGCTCTTTGGCCCCTTGAGTGTGGCCCTTCCACAAAATACCACGTGTGGGCGCGCATGTACAGTGCGACTGAAACTTCGTGGCCCATGCACAGAAGTCGGTATTTTGTGGAAGAGCCACACTCAAGGGGCCAAAGAGCCGCATGTGGCTCGAGAGCCGCAGTTTGCCAACCACTGGCCTAGGATACTGTACTCCCAGCTTTTACCACTAGCTGAAATTATCTTGTTTATTTAATCACTGGCTAATGTGCTATCGTGTGTCCCCCACCCCAGCTTTAAAAGGTTAGCTCCGTGAACCAGCTTGCAAATAGAAGAGAATCTGACATATGGAAGGCACCCAGCAAACATTTGCTGTTTCAGTGAATCATACAAGGTCCTTTCAGTGAACCTGCCTTCCGCTGCTCCCTCCGCCTCCAGATCATCCTGACCCCTCAAGCCTGAGGGGCCTGGGAAGCCCCGTCTTCAGTACAAAGACGCTTCCATGTGCTGTGGTCCCACCCCAGAAGGACCTCTGTCCCCTCCTGACTGGGGGATGGGATGTGAAGGAGGGGGTGCGGGGAGGGGAGGGATTAAAGCAAGAGGATACACCCAGTCCAGCTTGAGTCTGCAGGAAGGCAGCTCGGAGCGCGTGTCCAGGCTGTAGGTGGGCACCAGCTCATCCGGGATCAGCATGGGCACAGGACGGCCCCTCAGGAACATCTTCACGGAGCCCTCCTCTGCCAGGACACCCCGAGAGGTCAGGTGCTAGCACCAGCCCCCACCCCTATTTGCTCTCCCCTTCAGGCTTCACTTAAAAAAAAAAATAGGTGGGGAAACTGAGGCCAGAGAAGCAAAAGCCTAGTAGCCAGGTCCCCAGACCTCCACCTTCGGGTGTCTCTCCCGAGCAAGCCCCCAACCAAGCCCCGCCCCCTCTGCTCACTTACCCACGCTGAAGATAGCTTCTTTGGTTTTGCTGTCAGGACAGAACAAGAAGGGGAAAAATGTTATCCTTTTTATTAGGGAGCAGTTCAGAAAAGGAGAGACACCGCTGTTTCGCCCCACCGCACCCGGGAGGCCTCTGATGATTAAAGGACCGGGGGCCGCGACAGGAGCAGAGCGCTGCCTCTCTGCAGGCCGTGTGCTTTGCTCGGTTGATCTTGCAGAGCCTAAGACACAGGCCCAGAGAGGCAGTGATCGCCAAAGATCACACAGCACGAAGCAGCAGGCACGCGATCCTGGAAGAGGGGAGTCGCCGGGGACCCCTCCCTCCTAAACAGCACGCTCTCCCAACGCTCCCCACCCCCACTCCCACAGCGCCCCAAACTTCCAGCAGCAAGGAAAGCGGTGAAGGTTTCAGGGGAGGGGCGTGTCTCCACGTTCCCTCCGTCGGCGGGAAGGAGTGATGCTCGCGGGCCTGGGTCCCTGGCGAGGGGGACGCCTGGGACTCGGGCCCCGGGAGCGCAGAGAGGAGGGGGTCTGCGAGGGTCTCACCAAGCTCCAAAGCTACTCATGGCGGCGGCTGGCGGAGCTCCGG
>NW_005356599.1:87239-88969 GCF_000412655.1 Myotis brandtii
CGGCTGCCCCCGGGGGCCGGCGGGCCACACAGGGTCTCAGGTCCCAGGCGGTGGGTCCTGATACCGGGTTCTTTTGTGGGGGGGTTAGGGGTGAGTGTTGTTTGAGAACAGGGACTCGGGGGCGTGTCTGCCTGCGTTCAAACCCCAGCCCCGCCACTGCCTAGCAGCGTGGACAAGTTGCCCAAACTCTGCCTCGGTTTCCTTGTTTTTAAAAGGGAAATAATAGAGCACCTACTTTCCGGGGTGGTTGCAAGGATTAAATTGGTTCATTCATGTTAAGTGCCTGGAGTCGTGCCAGTACAAGTCTATGTATGTGTTTGCTGTTATTTGAATGGGGTTGAAATGTGTGTGTATTTTAATCCTGTCCCTGCCTTACTCTCGCTCCCCAGCCTGACCACGCCCACTACCTCCTGGCCCCGCCCAGTCCTTCGGTAAGGCCCCGCCTCCAGGAGTTGGCCACGCCCGACATTCCGATCACACCCACTGGACTGATCCTGCCCCTGAGTTGATTGCCTCTTGACAACTGACCTCCCCGCCTCTGGTCCCGCCAGGCATTCGGACTACGACCACTTTCACGTGATCCAGTCCTCGAATTGAGTCCCTCCACATCCTGAGATTTGGCCAGGCCCACCTACGACCGCGCCCATTTCCGCGGGGCACTGACCCAGGCTCCGCTCCACCCGGCTTCCTGCGTCTGACTCGTCCCCACCTGGTCGCAGCCCCAGGGACCCCGGCCCCGGGTTCTGATTCGGCCCAGGCTGACATTCGGGCCACGCCCTCAAATTCCAATCACGCGCCTACCTCTGGATCCCCCATTCCCTGCAGAAACTCCACCTGAGACTCAATGGGAATTCTCCTTGACATTCATTCATTAGCCCACAAACCCAGCTCCTCTCTGACCTCTGCCCTGGCTCACCCAGGAGACCCGGACTAACCACGCCCATGTTCTAATGGGGCCCCTGAGGGCTTTGACCACGCCCCTCGGCGTTGGCTCCGCCTCTCCCGGCCTTCCGTTTCCACCATGCTATCTCAGACGGGTCCCTCCAGGCTTCCGGCCCGGCCCCCGTCTTCTGCACCAGATGATCGCGTGGCCTGGGGCATCACCCTAAATTCCCCATCCTTTCCGATGCCTATCTGCGGTCTTGGCCCCACAGTCTGTGACCTGTCCCCGCCTCCGACACTCACCCTTCCTTTTTGGCGCTACAATTGCTGCTAGAGGATGTGGTGCGGCTGCGGGGGTCTTCGCGGCGCACCGAGGCGAGGCGTTCTGGTGACAAGTAGCGGCGGGCACTGTGAAGAAGACAGAGCACACAGTAGGGGCGGATCCTGGGAAGCCAGCAGGCGACTGAGGGCGGAGGGCGAGGACCTCTGGGCACCGTTCACTACTGGAGTTCGGGCACATGCGTCCATCCCTCTCCATATAAACTCTGTTTCCCACCAGGTCTCAGAGGAGGCGGGGGACCCCAGCGGCTGCGCCTTACCTGTGCCGGGAGGTGGCCTCCTTCTTGGGCGAGGATGGGGATGTGGCATAGCCGCCCACGCGCCGCGGGGGTCCTGAGCCATTGAGGGGCGTCCTGGTGGGAAGGCCTTTCAAGAGCTGACACACTAGAGAGATGGGGGTGAGGGGAACAGAAGCAGGTGAGGGTGAGGTCCCAGCCCGGCCCCTCCCTATCTCAGCCCCCCGGTCTAGCGAAGATACCCGAGGCTGTGGTGCCCAGGCGCGGGGGCGC
>NW_005356599.1:91265-92370 GCF_000412655.1 Myotis brandtii
AGCGCCCTGCTCCTCGCACGCTCTTAGGCGACGCAGCGCGTCGGCCAGCGCCGCCTTTAGGACCGCCAGTTCGTCTTCCTGCAGCTGCAGCCGCTGCTCCAGCGCCGACACGCGGTCGTCCACCTCCATGCCGCTCGTACCGGACAAGTTGTCATCTGGAAGGCAGGGGAGAGCTGGCTGCGGGGGCCACCCAGGAGCTCCAACGCCCGAAGGGTCCCTCCTGCCATCCCGGGTCTCAGCGGGGCCGGCCACGCTCCCTTCCTCTCCCGCAACCAGCGGCTGGGACGCTTGGAGACGGGCCAGGAAGAGGGCCCGAGCGGGAAGGAAAGCCCCACGGCTCTCACCCCTTGCCTCCTCGCTCTTCTCCGCTCAGCGCCCTGGAGGTGTGACCTTAGGGAAGTCCCCTCCTCTCCTCTAAGCGTCTACGAATCAATAGACTTTCGACCCTGGTTTTAAGATGCTATGACTAAGATGCTAAATATTTATGAGTGATATCAGCGCTTTAAAGATGACATCAACTTATTCCCGGTGACACCAATGTTCTAGAATTGATTTCTAGAGACTATCAATATTTTATCGCGAGGACTAAGTTCTCTCTCTCTGTTTCTAAAACTCTCCAAGCCAAAAGGTCATGCCTGGTCCCTCCTCTTCCCATTCGGTCCCCACTAAGGGGTTGGACCCTAGCGCCGTCTGCAAGGACGGGGTTCCTGCGCCCCCTGGCGGCAGATCTGAGGGTTGCAGGTAGCGCATCGCAGACCCAGGAGACCCAAACTCTTTTTTAATCGGAGCTTCTCTCCTCTGTTCCTCTGTTCCTCTGTTCCCCTTCTTTTTTTCGCTTCTGTACCCCACGCCCTAGATTCGTTTCTCCTTCTCCTTCCAGCCCTTGGGTGCAGCCAAATAACTCCTCCATCGCCCCTCCCGCCCGTTTCCCCGACATGGGAGGGGCGGGCCACCGAGGTGGTCCCCCTTTCCCCGTCCTCTCAGACCACTCATACCCAGACTCATTGCTGACAACAACCGAGGAAGCCCTGGCTCCCGGCCGGGTGGGGCTGAAGGCGGCAGCATTAACAGGGACGGGGCGTGGAGGTCGCATCTGCCATCCCGA
>NW_005356599.1:92592-95681 GCF_000412655.1 Myotis brandtii
TCGGCCCCTCCCTTCCCTCCCCCCGCCCCCGGGGGGCCCAATCGCCTGCCGGACCTCACCCGCCCTGCCCCCCTCCCACTGCCTCTCTGGTCCGGTGCCTGGACCTGCAGAGGAAGGTGGGGGCCTCTCAAGGTCGGGGGGCGGGGGGAGAGAGCTGTCAAGGCTTGGAACTCAAGAGGAGGGAATCCCAGGGTCCCGCTGGCATCACATATGCGAAGGAGGAAAACTAAAGACGGAAGTTGGAGAAATATACAGAGAATCTCCAAAGGTCACACAGCCAATAGGTGAGGGGCAGGAGGGTGCAGTCACCTCTTTGTATTGATCCCCCTTTTTCTACCATTAATAGTACTACCCCAAAAATGAGATCTGCTATAGAGGGTTTACATGTGGAGTCACTGTTCATGCAAAACGCTTAGCACATTGCAATGTTATGGTACCTAATGCTCCCAGCAACTCTGGTAGTTGTGCTACTATACCCATTTTAGGAGGAGGGGAGGAAAGGGGGGACTGAGGCTCAGAGAGGTTAGATTACTTGTACATGGACACACAGCCTTTCAGCAGCGGGAAAGGGACTCAGCGCTGTCACTCTGCCTCTTAGAGAGGGAATGGAGGACAAAATGAGCCAGCATCCTGACCCTCTGCCAGCTGCAGTGGTCCCTGTCCCTGGGGTGTGCACCCAGGGGCGCAAGCCTCTAAACTGGAAGAGGGCCCCCACCCAGAGAGGCCAGCTGCATGCTGAGGCCTCGGCCTGCCCCCACCAAACCATGACTCAAGTCCTCTTATCCCTCCAGACCATCCCCCCACCCTCAACCCTCAGTGCCCACTTCCCTCCCATCTCCCCTCCCCTCTGCCTCCCGCACCCCTCATCTGGGCCGGACACCCACAATGGCCCTTCTGGTATCATACTCATTTGTCTAGGGAGAAGAAGTGAGTCCTAATGGATGGAAGGTGTGGGGCCTAAGGATTTGGGGGGGGTTAGTAGAGGTGAAGTCCTCTGGTGGTCCTCCCAGGTCCCACACCAAGTCCACAGCCAACACCAAACCCCACCCTCCCCTCATCTGTCTATCCCTCTGCCAGGGAGAAGGGGGGGTGTCCCAGAGGATTGAGAGGGGAAAGGGAGGACAGAGTTAGACCTCCAGGCCTTTGCCTCTTCAACCCTGGAGGGGAGGGGGAGAGAAGAGGAGGGTGGAATCGGGGGTGGGGGGTTCGGGATCAGGGCTTTGAGGACCCCTTGCTCTGGGGTCAGAGTCCTTCTGGGAGAGAAATGGAGATCTTCAGCAAGGGGCGAGGATGGGGACTTGGAAGCAGGAGGTTGGGGCAGGAGGAGATGGGTCCAGCGCGCTGGGCAGGGCCAGGGTCGGAAGGGTGGAGGGGGTTCTCACCGTTGCAGCCAGAAGGTGGGGGGGGGGGGGTCGGGACACCCCCTGCTAAGCCCCCCCAACACAATCCTCAAGCCCGGATTGGTTGGGTCGAGATCCCCCACCCCCGGTACCGTCTGGTCCAGCCCACAACCTGCGCATATTCTCTCTAGACCCCCACTTGTCTGTTCAGGACCAATGAGAGCCTGTCGCGCAGGACCTTCCGCCAATAGGAACACAGAAGGATTGGAAGGGGCAGGGCCTTCCCTGCTTTTCAGCCATAGGCTTAGCCCCGACTCTAAGAGGAAGATCGGGTGGAGGAAGACACTTCCATATCCCCCCAAACCTTCTCCCCAATCTCTTACTGGATTTCCCAAAAGCCCCCTTTGCAAGACTAGAACCCGACTCTGGGATCTTAAATCCACCCAGACACCCCCTAGCTCCGCCCTGGAACTCTGATTCTCGCCCAGTTCTTAGAGCCCTTGTTTATTAGATCCAGACCCGCCCCCGAGGTCTTAACTCCACCCCAGAATCCTGCGGGAGACCGCGAGGGCAGTAATGCTCCGTCCAGAGCCCCTGACCCAGCCTTCTTATGGGATTAGCTACGCCCCCGGAGTTTAGGTCCCTCCCCCAGCCTGTACCTCCTTAATCTTTCCTTCCACTTTCATATCAGCCGCCCCTAGTTCCTCCCCTACAACCCTCATCTCCCGCAACTTCGGTATCCAGTCCGGGTTTTGACACAGGTCCAGCTCTGCCGCCTGCCGCCTGGCGGTGTCTGCAGGAGCCGGCTCCGAAGTTGGGGGAAGATGGGAGGGTAGAACACCTGACAGTGGGTTTAAAGAATGATGGACCACCTCCCCCAAGTCCCCATGGAGGGTCACCACCCAGCTAGACATGACCCATGTTTCGGGAGGGGAAGCGAGCCCAAAGCGGGAAGAGATTTGCCCCTGGAAACACAGGCTGACACTGAGAGCACAGCGCTTTGGGACCAGATGGATCCGGGTTTGATTCCTGATTCCACCACTTTCTCCTTGTGACTCTGAGAGTCAGTTTCCACATCTGGAAAGTGTGTGTGTTACGGGGGACTCGGGGAGGGCGCGCGGGGGGCAAGTCCTTCAGTTGATCTTTCATTCATTTAAAAACGTTCACTGAGCCCTAGCTGTTTTGGCTCAGTGGATAGAGCATCCGCCTGCAGACAGAAGGGTCCCAGGTTCAATTCCGGCCAAGGGCACATGCCCGGGTTTCGGTGCTCGATCTCCAGTGGGGGGCGTACAGGAGGCAGCAGATCAATGATTCTCTCGGATCATTGATGTTTCTATCTCTCTCTCCCCCTCCCTTCCTCTCTGAAATCAATAAAAAATATATTTAAAAAAAATTAAAAATGTTCACTGAGCCGTGGCTAATGTGGCTCAGTTGGTTGGGTGTCGTCCTGCCAACTGAGAGGTTGCCTGTTAGGGCACATGCCCGGGCTCGATTCCTGGTGGGGGGTGTGCAGGAGGCAGCCGATCGGTGATATTTCTATCTCTCTATCCTTCTCCCTTCCTCTCTCTCTAAAAATCAATAAAAAAAAAAAATTCGCCGAAACCGGTTTGGCTCAGCGGATAGAGCGCTGGCCTGCGGACTGAAAGGGCCCAGGTTCCATTCTGGTCAAGGGCACATGCCCCGGGTGCGGGCTTGATCCCCCGTAGGGGGGGTGCAGGAGGCAACTGATCGATGTTTCTTTCTCATCGA
>NW_005356599.1:95923-98075 GCF_000412655.1 Myotis brandtii
AAAAAAAGAAAAGAAAGTCCATTGGAGAAAAGCGAGAGTTCAGGGAGATGACAGTTTCTTTTTGGCTGAGCTGCTGGGGAAGCTGATTTCTTGTAGGAGATGCAATGCACATCTTCTCTTGTTGGGGCCTGTAACTGACGGTTCTCAAGGATTCTTCTGTTGAAGTGTGTAATTGACAATTCTTCTGGTAACTGACATCAAGTGGTACTGTGTGAGAGCTCCCCCTTCTGGCCTCCTAACGTCCCTGTTAGTGAGGTTTCCCTTTATTAATTTTCACAATCAATAATGGGTCCTGAGTGATGACCAAAATAGATGCGGACGATGATCACAGCTAATTGCGTTACTGAGAGAAACAAAGCGGGGATTCAGACTTCCTGCCTCCCGAACTCCTGCTTCTCCCACCCTGCACCCTGATGAGCTCAGATTCTAGGAGGGGAAGTCACACTCCTACATACAGACTTGCAGCAGGCTGCCGTGTGCTAAGGGCTGTTACCGAGTTTTCCCAGAGGACTGCGGGAGCCCAGGGGAGTTCAGATCTTGCGAGATCCATGTGCTGGGGGAGTGGAGCCAGGGTGTGCATGAGGGAACCGCAGGCAGGAGTTGAGGCTGGCAGGCTCTATGTTCCGAGGACAGGGCGTAGTGGGGGCGACACACAAAGATGAGTTAGGCCTTGCCCTTGAGGTGTCAGGATCCATGTGAGGACAGTGACCTTAGCCAAATAGCTTGGCTTTTCTTTCTCTGCAAAATGGGAGCTACCCCAGCACCCACTTCCCAGGGGAGAAGAGCAGATTCAGTGAGCTCATGCCTGTCAAGTGCTCCGCACATGGCTTTTGGGTACAGCTAATGGAGCTGGATTTATTACAAGTGCTCTCACAGAGAGATGTGGGGGGCGGGAGTGGGGAGGGGGAGGCTGGGGGGGAGGGGGCAGGGCTCAAGGTCATGCTTCGTCTTTTCTCTCTGCCTCTAGGCTCCCTTTTCCATGCTGCTTTTCTCTCTCATCCCTGTCTCTATGTCTCTGTCTGGAAATTGGGTCATTGATCCATCACTTACCAGCTATGTCACCTTGAGCAAGTTACTTAGCCTCTCTGAACCTCACTTTCTTCATCTAGAATATAGAGGTGAAAATACCTCTGCTGCAGGTTTGCTATGAGGATTAAAGGAGACACATACATGTAAAATGCCCATTATTTGGTACCTATTCTTATTCATTTTTTTGTTAATCCTCTCCTGAGGATATTTTTCCCATTGATTTCTAGACAGAGTGGAAGGGAGGGGGAGAGACAGAGAGAGAAACCTCGATGTGAGAGAGACACATCAACGAGTTGCCTCCTGAACATGCCCACCTGGGGCTGGGGATGGAGCCTGCAACCGAGGTATGTGTCCTTTTTTAAAAATATATATATATATTTTATTGATTTTTTACAGAGAGGAAGGGAGAGGGATAGAGAGTTAGAAACATCGATGACAGAGAAACATTGATCAGCGGCCTCCTGCACACTCCTCACTGGGTATGTGCCTGCAACCAAGGTACATGCCCGAGAATCATTAGTCGATCGGCTGCCTCCTGCACACCTGCTACTGGGGATCAAGCCTGCAACCCAGGCATGTGCCCTAATGGGTAATAAAACCCTGACCCCCTGGTTCATAGGTAGATGCTCAACCACTGAGCCACACCAGCCGGGCTGATTTTGTTTTTCTCTCAGCTTCTTTATTCCTCTGTCTTTCTAACTATTTCTTTCTTTGTGTTTCTCTTCTGTTCGTCTGTCACCCTATTTGGGTCTGTGCTTGAGCTCCATAAGGGCAGGGCAAGGCTATCTTGGCCACCCAGGTCCCCAGCCTTGCCAAGCCCAGCCCTGGTACATAACAAGTACTCAAAACGAATTGAACTCTGGTCTGTGTCAAACCATGTTGGGCAATGCTGGGGACCCAGCAGTGACTGAGACAGCCCCAGCCCTGCTCTCAAAGAGATCACAATCCAGGAGAGGAAATATGTGTTGAATGAATGAATGAATGAATGAATGACCTAGCTTTAAAATGGGCCTGGGCCCTAACCGGTTTGGCTCAGTGGATAGAGCATCGGCCTGCAGACTCAAGGGTCCTGGGTTCGATTCCAGTCAAGGGCATGTACCTTGGTTGCGGGCACATCCCCAGT
>NW_005356599.1:98861-104735 GCF_000412655.1 Myotis brandtii
GGGTGTGCAGGAGGCAGCTGATCGATGTTTCTGTCTCATCGATGTTTCTAGCTCTCTATCCCTCTCTCTTCCTCTTTGTAAAAAAATCAATAAAATATATTTAAAAATAAAAATAAAAAAATAAAATGGGCTTGGAAGACTCAACAAAAAGTGGGTGGAGGCATTTGAAGCAGAGAAAACGTCTAGAATTAAGGTTGTGGGGGGGAGGGACTAGGAAGAGACTGAATAGTTAAGAAGTCATGGGAAGAGAAGGCTGGAGAGCTCAGCAAAAGACTTAAAGGCCGTGGAGAGGAGCCTGAGTTTTCTCCCGAGGGCACTGGGGAGCCACAGCAGGTTCTGAGCAGGACTGGGACAGGGTCAGGTTTGTGCTTTAGCATGACCACTCTGACTGCCTGGCTGCCCTATTGGAGGGCGGGGGGGTGGATGGATGGAAGAGGGGCCCGACTGGGGTAGGAGACCCCAGAGAGGAGGGTCCTGAACCAGAGCAGGGGCTGCGGGGAGAGGGAAGAGGAGCCAGATTCTAGAACCGGGAGGAACATGCCTGGACCAGCCTGCTGTCCTTGAGCTTCAGGGCTCACCCACCACCACCACCAGGGGGCAGCCAAGGGTACAGGTTTGAATATCTTGGCTTCTCCCAGGACAGGGAGGTTTGCACCCCCATTTAGGGGTGGGGTTAGAACTGTCTGTGGGGTCCCAGATGAGAGGCCTCTTGCTCTCCTGCCGCCATCCCGGCCTTTTGGGCTTCTGGAGCCCCCACCCCACCAGCACAAGATTATGTCAACACAGCCCCGCTGTTTCTGGCCAGGACAATATTTGCCCTCTGCATCTGGGGAGGTTGCTATGGAGATGTGCTGCAGGGGGAGGTGAAGGTGGGGTGGGGGAAGGGGGAAGCGTGTGTGGGCGAGCGCACACACACACACACACTCATGCACACTCACACACACCGTCCAGAAGAGGGTAAGGGGAGCTGGGCTTCTTGCCTCATCTCTGAGTGATTGTGTCTGAGTTCTGAGAGAGTTTACCCACCCCCATCTATCTGTGTTCTAAACCGCACCCCCCCTCCCTATCTCTCAGGTCTCTTCCTCTGTCCTTCACTCTCTCTCTCCGGGTCCCCATCTCTGTTTCTCCATGTCTCTGTCTCTCTCTGGGTTTCATGTCTCTACGTCTCTGTTTCTCTTTGGATCTGTGTCTCTGTCTCTGTCTCAGACGCCGTGTTGCGTTGTGTTTCCTAGGCCCCTGTCCCTGGCCTGTGTGAGTGTGTGCGTCCCTGTCTCTGTCGCTCTGTCTCGGCCTCTCTGGATCCCCATGCTTGTGAGCATGTCTCTCTCAGCCGGTCTCTCTACTGCTGTCTCTCATTCTCTGTATCTCTGTCTTTCTCTGTGTGTGTGTGTGTGTGTGTGTGTGGCCTCCTCTCAGCCGTCCTGAATCTCAGGGGGCTGGCTCAGGCGCCCGCTTCTGGCCTCAGTCCCCATGGGGCATGCCCTCTCCCCATCCCTCTCTGCCTCATTGCTCCTGCACCATCTGCTGGCACCCCAGGCCCCGGCCTGCTCCCACAGGCTCTGCTTGGCTGGGCAGCCCCATGGGGAAGCACAGGCCCTCTGGCTGCCTCCCCACCACTGCGTCCTGAGCTGAGGGCACTGCCTGGTCATTGGTGGGGTGGGGAGAGAGGCCAACAGCCTGGAAACCCAGGGGCAATGGAGGGAGAGAAACAGACAGACAGGCACTAGCAAGAAGATGAGGGAAAGGGGAAAGTTTAAAGAAGAGGCTGATCCGGAGAACACAAGGGAGCAAGAGAAATAAGCAGAGGAGCAGAATGAAACCGGAGGGAAGAAAAGGGACAGCGAGAAGATGAGGGAAAGGGGAAGAGAAAGGGGAAAGTTTAAAGATTGGCTAGAAGAGGCTGATCCGGAGAACACGAGGGAGCAAGAGAAATAGGCAGAGGAGCAGAATGAAACCGGAGGGAAGAAAAGGGACAAGACAGCCCAGCAAGCACGAGAAGACAGACAAACGGAGTGGGTGCTTGGAGAAAAGGAGAAAGGGGGATTCGGACCCAAGGGGGGGGGGGCAGGGAGAGATGGACAGCAGAGAAGGGGGTGGGAAGGGGGGGGCGCACGGCTGTTTCTCTGCCTGCAGGTTCCAGAAACCCTGAGCATGGAATTGGGGAGGGCCCGTGTGGCTACCCCTGTGGCCCTGCTGTCCCCTCCTGATCCCAGGACACTGCAGAGACCCCAGGAGGCTGAGATGGGCAGTCAGGACCCAGGCATCTCCCCTCCTGCCAGACATGGGCCCCTCCCTGTGCCCTGGTCTGTCCTGTGTCCTCACAGAGTGGCCGATGGAGGGCTGTGGGGCTCGGAGCCCAGCCTCGGGCTCATCCCCGCAGCTCCTGCCTTGGCCATCTTTCCTCAGGCCCCACCTTTCAGGCTCTCTCTCCCTCCACCCTCCCCATCTTCATCTCTCTACGTCTCCATCTCTCAGCTTGTATCTCTTCTGTCTCTCTCCCTCTCTTAGTCCCCGTTCTCTCTCCCCTGATTCCTCTTTCTCTTTCTCTCTGTTTCTTTCTGTTTCGATTTCTTTATTCTTATTTTTTAATCCTCAACCTGAGGATATTTTTTTCCATTGAGTTTTAGAGAAAGTAGAAGGGAGGGAGGAGGGAGAGGGGGAGAGAGAGAGAGAGAGGTGAGGGGCACACAACAATTGGCTACCTCCCGCATGCACCTGGACCGGGATGGGGGTAAACCTGCAACCCAGGTACATGCCCTTGACTGGGAATCAAACCCGAGACCCTTTGGTCCTCAGGCCGACGCTCTAACCACTGAGCAACGGGCCAGGGCTCCATTTCTTTCCTGCCAGTCTCTTTTGGTCTTTCTCTTTCCCGTGGTCTCTCTCATCTCTGCTTCTTCCTGTCTCTGTTCTTTCTTGAGCTTTGGTTTCTTTTCCTATTTCTCTCACCACCTCAGTTCCTCTCACTGCCACCCCTCCCTTCCTAGTTTCTCCCTCCATTCCAGCCTCCCCCCACCTTCCCAGCCCTAGCAGAGAGACCCAGGCCCTCTGGGGGCCAAGGAGAGATTCCCTCCAAACCCCAGCGTCTCCCGAGGTGCTGGGCAACCTCAGACCCCCTTTCCTCCCCACCCTGCGGACTGAGCCTTTCCCAGGACCCAAAGGGCGCCAGGAATGTGGGGCAGAGAGCAGGGAGGCCAGCTGGAGGCCAGGAAGTCAGGACCCCCCCCTCCCCACGCTCCTCCCCTCCCCTAAACGTGCCTCCTCTCCTTCCGGCCTCTGGTGCTTGACCTCACCTCACGCCACCCCTGTTCCCTGCCCCTACTGGGGCCTCTGGGCCTCAGTTTCTCCTCTGCAAAATGGGCAAACTTGCCTCTGACCCACTTACCCCATAGGTCCCAGGGGAGTGTGTACTCTGAATGCTCATCGCACGATTAATGTGCATGCATTGGTAATTAGCATTAAGGGGGGAGAGCTGGGACGCCATTTCTAAGGCTTCGCCCAGCATGCACAGATGTTCCTCATATTTTAGGGTTCCCCTTTTTTTGGTTAATTCTCACCTGAAGATATTTTTCCCAATGATTTTTAGAGAGAGTGGAAGTGAGGGAGAGGAGGAAGAGGAGAGAGAGAAACATTGATGTGGGATCAAACCTGCAACCCAGGTATGTGCCCTTGACTGAGAATGGAATTTATGACCCTTGGGTGCCTGGGCGGATGCTCTAACCACTGAGCACCCTGGCCAAGGCATTAGGATTGTTCATGTTTAAGGAAGAGACTGAAAGGGGAGATTTTCAGATGTGGAGGTCAATGATTGTGACCATGAGACCGTGTGAGGCTGTGGGCTCATGTGTGATGGTGAGGTGATGGTGTGTGACCCAGTGTGTCTTGTGAGTGTGGGTGAGGCTGTGATGGAGAGAACTGTGTATCTGTACAACCACGGCACTGATGTGACTGTGAGGGTGACCGTGTGATGGTGTGACGCTGGGAGCCTGTGAGAGTGTGTGCTCGGGCGGCTGGGTAATGTGTGTTGTTGGGGTGCCGCTGTGGACCCGGCCGGTGATTATGTGAAGTGTGAAATGATGTGTGAGAGTGTTAATGGGCCTGGCTGTGTAACATGGTGAGACCTTCAGATGGTGTCATTAAAGGATTATACGACCATGTGAGGAGCCACATAACTGTGCATTTATTTTATTTTTTTAATATGTTTTTATTGATTTTAGAGAGAGAGGGAGGAAAAGGAAGGGAGGGATAGAAACACCCATGATGAGAGAGAACCATTGATTGGCTGCCTCCTGCACAGCCCCTCCTGGGGATCGAGCCCGCAACCTGGGCATGTGCCCTGACCGGGAATCGAACCTGTGACCTCCTGGTTCACAGGTCGGCGCTCAACCACTGAGCGACCTTGGCCAGGCTGTGTATTTATTTAATCAACAATCATTCGTTGAGCCTCTGTGCTCTGTGCCCAAACCTGTGCTGAGTGATACTGGGGACCCAGAGATGCCTGGCCCCGTTTGCATGGGGGCACACAGGCCAGGGGGGAGACAGATGGTTGTTTGTGACATGACCTGGTGAGTGTGTGAGTGTGTGTGTGTGAGTGTGTGGTTGACACAGTGGCACTGGGACTGTGGGTAGTGGCAGTTGTGTCACTGTGAGTGCAGGTGCCCACGCCCGAGGACGCGTGCCCGTGGGTCCTGCGGGTGACAGTCTGCCTGTGGGTGTGGACCAGGCTCTCCGGGTGTGACCGTAGATCGCACAGCTGAATGAGCACGAGGAACACGCTCTATGAAGAACAGCATGTGACATTGTGTGCTGAGCCCGCGTCTCGGTTAATGGGACTGCGTGCGACACTGCGTGTGACTGCCTGAGTCTGTGGGCGATGGCGGGTGGGACAGTGAGAGACTGCACTGGGGGGGGGGGGGGGGTGACTGCTCCCTCATGTGACCTGGAGTGCTGTGATGCTCACAGGCCAGGGCCCCTGCTCCCCTGGAGCCCCCCCTTCCTGTTCCCTGGCCCCGCCCCTCCCACCACACAGGCTGTCACCTCTTCCAGAGCTCGGGAGGCAGTGGAGGCAGCAGCAGAGGCAGCAGCAGGACAGGTGAGGGCTCCCCTGCCCCCCCTGGCCCCTCAAGTCCGTGGGTCCCTCTCTCTGTGTTTCTGAGCCTTTGTCTCTCTCTGTCTCTGTGGCCACAGTCTCTTACCTCCTCTCACCCGGTGTCTTATCTTCGTCCCCACGCCTCCCAATCTCTGTCGAACCTCTAAGTAGCTCTGGCCTCTATCTCCTCTGCCGCCGAGCCCACATTTTGTCGCTTTCTCCGCCCTGTGGTCTCTGGCCTCTTGCTGCGCCTCTCCTATCTGTCTCCGTTTCTCTCTCTGTGTGTGTCTGTCTCCTGCATCTCTGACCCGTGTCTGACCCGTGTCTGTGGTCTGGTCTGAGGTCCTCCCTGCCTCTCCTTCCCCCACCTGGTGCTGCGTGGGGGGGGGGGGGGGGGGTTGTTGAGCGTGAGGGACAGATTTCCAGGCCCGTGGCCCCTGCACACCTCAGCCCGGGGTCTGAGCCGCTCCAGTCCCTCGGGAGGGCATGTCCCATGGACTCCGGGCTTTGTCCTCAGCGGGATAAGTTCCATACGGCCAGGTTTTTATCCCCGATTTGGATTTGAAGACCCTTTGGGCTCAGGGAGTGGGAACTCGGAGGGCCGTCTGCAGCCCCGTGCCCTCCGCTCCCAGGCGGCCCCCAGGTTCACCCCGGTCTCCACGTCTAGACTCCGGGTGACATTAGCACTTCCGCCGGCGCAGCTCTAGGGCAACCACGCCCTCAGCAAACACCGCCGCCCCCCCCTCGCCGCCGCTGCTCCCGCAACAGCTGGGGGTGGGCCCGGG
>NW_005356599.1:105042-105509 GCF_000412655.1 Myotis brandtii
GCGAGGGCTCGGAGGGAGGTCTGGGACGGTTCAGTCGCCCCCGGGGCAGAGGTTCCGAGACGGCCCCACTCGCGCAGATTCGAGTTTAGGTGGTTGTTTCCAGTCCGTCTTCTTTGCCTCGCAAATCTTCCTGCTGATTTCCATTCCCCCAATTTTCCTGGAGGTTTTCAGTCCCCCAAGCAGCTCCCCTGGAGGTTTCTAGGCTCCCCTCAAGAGTTAGAAGAGGTTTCTCGGCCACCCAAGACTCCTGGGCAAACAGCACAGCCCCTCCAGGCCCCCCCGGGGGTCTCTGGCGCACACGCACCAGGCAGCCTGGGAGCGGGGTCGGTGGGGGCGTCCTCCCTTCTCTCTCTCTCCGCAGACAGACTCGGAGGAGCAGACGGCGCGGGCGCTGTACCAGCGCTGGGAGCGCTACCGCAGGGAGTGCCAGGGGACCCTGGAGGCCGCGGAGCCCCCGGCAGGTGCGA
>NW_005356599.1:105590-109519 GCF_000412655.1 Myotis brandtii
GCGACTGGGGAGCAGGCGGGCTGGGCCCCCCAGGAGGGGTGGGCTGGGAGGACGGTAAGGGCTGCGGTTGAGCGGGGTGGGCTGGGACCAGGCGCTGGGCCTGAAGGAGTTGTCGGGGTAGATGTGGGCGTGGCCTCGGCGGGAAGGGCCTGGATCCGAGTGGGATGCACTCGGATTAATGGGACAAGTCTGGGAAGAAGCTTGGAATGGGCGGGGTCTTGGGGGGGGGTGAAAAAAACTGTACTGGGTGGGCGGGGCCTGGATGAACAGAACGGGGCGGGGCTGTACTTGGTGGGCGGGGCCTGAACGGTCCAGAAAGGGGCGGGGCTTGGGTGGAGCCTAGAAAGGGCCTCAAGTAGTGGGAACCTCGTGCAGCGGGAACTTGGAGGATAGGCGGGCCTTGGGGTCTGACGGGCGGGGCTGTGGCGCTGCAGGGTTGGACCACTCCTGGTGGGTGGGCCTAGGGCAGGGCTTGTAGGTGTGAGGAGGAGGGCTTTGGGCAGAGGGTGCAGTCCATCCACCGGACATCTGCCCCTATGCCACTCCAGGCCTCGCCTGTAATGGGTCCTTCGATATGTACGTCTGCTGGGACTACGCTGCACCCAACACCACTGCCCGTGCTTCCTGCCCCTGGTACCTGCCCTGGCACCGTCACGGTGAGGTGCCCCCCTGGACTGTGGGACTTTCTGGACACAAACAGCTCCTAACCCTTGCCCCAGACACCACTTCCCCCAAACTCACCTACACCCCATGTCCTGCTCCTCTCTGTCCAGCTGGGTGTCTCCTCTGACTGTCCAACCCGGGCTGGGTCACCCTGATCCCGCTCTGTCACATAATGCCCCTTCTCTGGCTGTCTCTCTCTTAGGACTAGGGGTTCTTGTTTTCTCTCCTTTATCTGAGTCTGTCTCTGGGCATCCTGGTCTTCCTGTCCTAACTAGCCATGTGGTCCAGGGCAGTTTATTTCATGTCTTTATACCTCAACCTCCCCATCTGTAAAATGGGATTGATGATAGCACCAGCTTCATAGGTGTCTTATGAATATTAAATTAATACGTGTAAAATTCCATAGAAGAGCTCAGCATCATCACCTCATCATCACCATCATCCTCATCTTCATCACATTGGCTCTCTCTCTCTGCCTTTCCTCCCAGTTGGTCTCTCTGTCTCCATCTCTTTCTCTGCCTCTAATCCCCTCCCTCGATTCCCCCCAGTGGCTGCAGGCTTTGTCCTCCGCCAGTGTGGCAGTGATGGCCATTGGGGACCTTGGAGAGACCATTCTCAGTGTGAGAACCCAGAGGAGAATGGGACCTATCAGGTAAGAAGAGGTGAAGGACTCAGATTGGATGTCTAGGGAGAGGTGAAAAGGCAGCAGCCTCAGACTGAGCCTGAAATCCCTTGTACTGTTCAGGGCTCTGGGTTCCAAGTGATAGAAATTCCAAGTAAAGGTGCTTGATGCAGAAAAAAAAAAGTCTTTATTTCTGTGACTGAAACATATTCGGCCATGCACATCTTCAGGCACAGCTGGATCTAGGTGTTCGAATAATGTTGAGGATCTCTCTGTTGCTCGCCATCGTGTGCCTGTGTTTTTCTCTGTGCTGGTCTCATCTTCTCTGTGGGGTGGAACAGGTTTGTCTTCTCCATTAGCACCAGGCTCACATCCCACCAACCAAGCAACACTGTGGGGAGATTGAGCTTTGTTCTCAATAGTTCCAGCATAATGTCACAGGACTGACTCTTTTTAAAATTTGTCTTTTTCCTTTTAAAAAATGTATTTTTGTTGATTTCCGAAAGGAAGGGAGAGAGAGAGAGAGAGAGAAATGATGAGAGAGAACCATTGATTGGCTGCCTCCTGCACGCCCCGGACTAGGGATCAAGCCCACAACCCAGGCATGTGACTTTGCCTGGAATCGAACCCAGGACCCTTCAGTCCCCAGGCCAATGCTCTATCCACTGAGCCAAACCAGCTAGGGCTAAAATTTTTATTTTTCAATTACATTGTCATTCAATATTATTTTATACTAGTGGCCCGATGCACAAAATTCGTGCAAGGGGCTCGGCCCTCGCAGCTCCTTGTAGCCTCAGCCAACCCTCGCACCCCCAAACTTTCAGGATTGACTCTTACTGCCCTGATTTGGGTCATATGCCCACCCTGGGCTAATCACTGTGTGTGTGTGGGCGGGGGGAAGGGTTAGAATGCTCTGATTGGCTGGTCACATGTCCAGTCTGGAGCAGAGGGGTGGAGATAGCCCCATTGAAATAAGGGAAGTTGGATCCCCAAGAGAAAATTGGGGTGCTTGGCAGGAACAAGGAGCAGATCGATGTCTGTCCAGCCCCTGTCTGGCCCTGGGGGAAGAGCTGAGCTCTGTTCCTGTGCCCTTCCCTGTACCCCCCAGAACCAAATGCTGATCTTCGAGCGGCTACAGGTCGTGTACACCGTGGGCTACTCCCTGTCCCTGGCCGCGCTGCTGCTGGCCCTGCTCATCTTGAGTTTCTTCAGGTGGGACCCCCCAACTGTGAGTGGCAGAGACTGGGCCTCAGTTTGCCCACTAAGATGGGGGGTCAGGCTCCACCAGCAACAGGCACCCAATGGCGGTTCTGTGAGAAGAAGGGCTGGGAGGTGGTTCAAGGGGCTCCATGAGGCCACGGACAGGTCTCCATGGGTCCCCACTGCCTCCCCAATCCCCAGGCGGCTGCACTGCACGCGCAACTACATTCACATCAACCTGTTCACGTCTTTCATGCTCCGGGCAGCAGCCATCCTCACCCGAGACCGGCTGCTACCTCCACCCAGCCCTGCACCCGGGGACCAGGCCCCTATCCTGTGGGACCAGGTGAGCATCGCCCCTCTTCCTCTCAAACTGGGGTTCCGCCTCCTCTGATGGGCAGGAGGTTCCCAAGCTACCCACGACCCACTACACTAGCGACAGTTTTCCTCTCTCTTGACCACGCCGAATGCTTTGGGAGCGGGACTCCCAACTCAGCCGCCTTCATTGTTGACTCCCCTATCTCCTTCATTGGAATTTTCCATTCTCTCTATTATATTACCAACCACTGGCCTTTCCCACCCCTGAGAGAGACTTCTGCTGGAGGTGAGGAGGAGACAGATTGGGGGAACCAGCTGGTGGGAGGATGTGGTAGATCCCCGTTTGTTACTGAGGAACAAGGTGAGAGAGGCCTGAGGCTGAGAACAGGGGGGAGAAAAGCTACCTGGTAGCAGCTTGGGCCGTGCCCATTGTTAAGAAGCCTGGGGGCGGGCGGGGCCGCGCTGGCGGGAGAGGAGTGGCGAGATGGGAGAAACTTTTGGAGAGGTGGAGTAGCTGAGCACAGTTCTCAGGAGATGGGGTGGGAGGAGCCATGTTTGGGGGCATTTTGGGGGTGGGGGGAGTTTGATAGTGAGATGGAAGATACCAGTTGTTTAAGCGGTTGGAGTGGGAGAGTTCATATCGGGCGAGAGACACCAAGCACGGGTACCGCCCGTCCGTGATACAGAGCGGGAGACTATTTGATGACAAGAGATGGGGGCGAAAGGACGAGCAGCTGGAGGAAAGCTTGGGGTCCCCCCGCGCCCTGACGGCCCCCTCCCCCTGTCTGGCCACCCTCCAGGCTCTAGCCCCCTGCAGAACGGCCCAGATCGTGACCCAGTACTGCGTGGGCGCCAACTACACCTGGCTGCTGGTGGAGGGCATCTACCTGCACAGCCTCCTGGAGCTCGTGGGAGGCTCCGAGGGGGGCCACTTCCGCGGCTACCTGCTCTTCGGCTGGGGTGAGCCCCGACCCTGTCCCCTGCCCGCCCGGCCCAGCGCACCACCGCTCCCCGAGGACCCTGCTGGTCGGCTTCAGGGCTCTCTTCCTGTCTCTAGGCTTTTGCCTTCCCATCTCAGCGGGGGAATTCCGCGGGTCTCGGGCCAGGCGAGGCCCGCGCGCGTGCT
>NW_005356599.1:109694-122424 GCF_000412655.1 Myotis brandtii
TTGCAGGCACCTGGGCGGGTGTGATGGAAGCGTGGGGTGGTCCTGATGGCACCTGGGGGCTTGGAGGGAACGTGGGTGGGGCTAAAGGAATGGCAGCTTGGAAAGATTGGAAGGGGGTGGTGAGGGCGGGGCCAGGGCAGGAGCAGGCGGGGCTCTGGAGGAATGTGGGTGCGGCATTCAGGAAGGCGGGCGGGACCCGGCGCGTGAACGTGCGTGACCGGTGCTTCCAGCGGTTTTCAATCTCTTAGCTCTACAACCCCTACTCCAGGTGCTGGGAGCGGAACGACGTCAAGGCCATTTGGTGGATCATACGCACCCCTATCCTCATGACCATTTTGGTACGGCCGGCCCCGCCTCCTCCAGGCAGTCCTCGGGGATTTCTCATCCGGGGGAGAGGGGTGCCACCCTCTGTCTCCCAGGATGGGATCAGGCTGGCTCAGCCTCTATCTTTTCCCGCAGATTAATTTCTTCATCTTTATCCGAATCCTTGGCATCCTCGTGTCCAAGCTGAGGACCCGGCAGATGCGCTGCCTGGACTACCGGCTAAGGTAGGGGAGGGCAGGGGAAGGAGGGAAGAGGGCCGGACATGAGATAGGGACCCGGGCCGCCAGACCACAGCTTCCCTCTACTCCCAGGCTGGCTCGCTCCACCCTGACGCTGGTGCCGCTGCTGGGCGTCCACGAGATGGTGTTTGCTCCTGTGACCGAGGAACAAGTCCGGGGCCACCTGCGCTTCGCCAAGCTCGGCTTTCAGATGTTCCTCAGCTCCTTCCAGGTGCTCAGGCTGGGGGCAGGGGCTGCACCCTTCCACCTGGGGCCCTTCTCCCCAGAGGGGCAGAAGGGCTGCAGGCATCCCCTGGCGCAGCCACTGAATTGGGTGTGACTATGCGAGTTCATTCATTCTACACAGGATGCTGAGCTAGTGCTGTTCTCAGCTGAGGAAGCGGCAGGGACCAAGACAGGAGACGGAGGCCTTGGCAGTACTGCCTCCTGGTGAAGATCTAGGGCTTTGAGACTGGACAGGGCTGGGGCCAAAATCAGATCCGTCAGAGCTAGGGTGGCAAGAGAGGTGCTCAGAACGCAAAAGACACGAAGGCACTCACTCCAAAATGTAAGGCTGGCCCTGCATGAGCTTGCCCTAACCCTAGTCCCCACCCTGTTTTACCTGCTTCGGCCTCAGTTTTCTCATCTCTAAAGTGGGCACAACACTTGTCTCACCTCACATGCCTGTTCATGTCATTAAATTCAGCAAACATTTATTGCATACACTTTTCCTAGCTCATTGTGGGGATATTGCCAAGAACCGAAATGGTCTCTACATTCTTGTAGGAGAGACGGATGCTATACACACACATGGTATATAAGTAAAATATATACAGAATGGCAGATGGTAAGATGTGAGTTGAGGGGAAAAGGCAAGAAAATAGAGGTGAAGATTAGACAAAAGATAGAGTTACAGGCAGGGGATCAAGGAAGGCCTCCCTGAGAAGAAGATATTGGAGCAAAGATGGAAGAAGGCGAGGGAATGAGCGAGGCAGGTAATGGGGGAAGTGTTCCAGTAAGAGACAGCTCACATGTCAGATCCCTGAGGTGGGAGTATCTGTCACCATGGAGGAGGGCTGGCGGGCCTGAAGCAGTGGGAGCCAGTGGAGCAAGGGAGAGATAAGACAAGTAATATTTTACCAATAACACATATAAATAATTGACTTGCATTAATTTAGCAAGTAACTTATTAATTATAAATATAAATGGACTTTCTATTTATTTTAACTTATATGTGGAACACAAATATAAAACTAATGATTAAAATTAATTTATCAATAATTTAGAATAATTGTTAATTAAAATTAAGCAAATATTAATAATTAATCATAATAAGCATGATTTATTAATATTTACTAATGATTATATATTATATAATAATGGTAAGATAAATCATAAGACTAAGTAAAAGGTTTAACACTATGTACCAGACACTATAGCTTCTTGCATACCAGTATCTCAGTTCTCACAACCACCATTGTATTACCCCATTTTCCAGATGAAGAAACTGAGGCCGGGAGGGGTTAAGCAGTTTGCCCACGTGGGATAGAAACTAGGGAAGCGGTTATTACATCCAGGGTCCTCTTTATTGCTCAGCAAACTGGGGAGGAGAGGGGGGGCGAGCAGGGAGCCTGGGAGGTGCCTGCAAAAGTCTAGAACCGGGACAGTGGCAGCCGAGGTAGTCTGGGGCCTGGCAAGGGTTCGAGCTCTTAAAGAGGTGTTCACAAGCCTGTCCCCAACCCCTGATATAACGCCTTGTTTGACAGGGCCTGCTGGTCAGCTTCCTCTACTGCTTCATCAACAAGGAGGTAGGGAGAGCCCCGGCCTGCCGCCCGCGCCCTCTGGCGGCAGCACAGCGAACGGCGTGCCCGGCACCGACTCAGCGCTACCCGTTGCAGGTGCAGTCGGAGATCCGCCGAGGTTGGCACCGCTGCCGCCTGCGCCGCAGCCTAGGAGAGGAGCCGCACCAGCCCCCACAGCGTGCCTCTCTGACCCTGCAGTTGAGCTCCGGACCCAGACAGGTCGCCACTGGCCGTGCCCTGTCCTCGGGGAACCTCCCAGGGCCTGGGGATGAGGCCAGCCGGGTCTTGGAAAGTTACTGCTAGGCAGCGGGATTCCTGTGATCATTCAGTTAGCATGTATTTATTGAGCGCCTACTGTGTACCAGGCCCCTTGTGGAGGGAGGGCGCTGGGGAAATGGGGTGGAAGGAAACAGAGAAAGGCCCCTAGAGTTCAAAATTGAGTGGTGGAAACAGACCCTTAAGACAATACATGGTTATCTATAGGCTGTGGAGTGGAATGGCTTATGAAGGAAAATTAGAAGGGGGCATAGGGTGGTCAGGGAGGGCATCTCTGAGGAGGTAACATTTAAGCCATACCTGCCAGAGGTGCAGGAGACAACTGGTAGGCAAGATTCTAGGCAGAAGGAACAGCATCCACAGAGGCCCTGGGCAGGAAGGAACTTGGCCATGTCTGAGGAGCAGACAGGTGGCCTCCATGGCTGGCGCTGGGATGAGTCAGAGCCAAATGGAGAGAGAAGTGAGCAGGGGCAAAGAGTTGGGATTTTATTCCAGGTGCACTGAAAACTCTTAGCAGGAGCATCTCATGGGCTAATGTGTGTATGTGTGTGTGTGTGTTTTATTAATTGAGAAACATCAATTTGTTGTTCCACGTATTTATTTATGCATTCACTGGTTGATTCTTTTATTTAAATAAAATATGTTTTTATTGCTACTTTCGAGAGAGAGGAAGGGAGAGGGAGAAACATCAATGTGAGCAACATCTATTGGTTTACCGGTTGCCTCCTGTACGTACCACGGTCTGGGCTCAAACCCGCAACCTGGGCATATGCCCTGGCTGGAAATCGAACCAGCGGTTCTTCAGTGCACGGAGCAACACTCAGCCAACAGAGCTACACAGGCCAGGGCTACCTATTGGTCGCTTCTTGTATGTGCTCTGACCGGGGGCCAAACTCGAAACCTTGGTGTATCGCAGGGGTAGGGAACATCTGGTTCATGGGCTCTATAAGGTCTGCAAGATCATTTGGTCTGGCCCTGCCAAGGCATTAGGGGTGAGTTAATCCAATGTTTGACCAAATATAGCAGGCTAATTTTTAAGTTGATAATTTTGCATGGCCTGCGAATGATGTTACAAATATCCAAATGGTCTTTGCCAGAAAAAAGGTTCCCCACCCCTGGTGATTTGGGACAATGCTCCAATCAACTGAACTACCCGCTACCCAGCCAGGACTCATGGGCTAATGTTTTAAACAGAGCCTTCTGTCTGCCCTGTGGGGGAACAGATTACTAGGGATGGACACTGGGAGCCCAGTGAGGAGACTGCAGGCGGGAGGTGATGGAGGCTGACCCAGGTGGTAGCCATGGAGGAGCGTGAAGCAGTTGGACTCGAGCTATTTTAAAGGTAGAACTGAGGATTTGGCGATGAATTGCATGAGAAAGTTCAGCAAGAAGAGAAAGAAGTCCAGAAGACTCGTCGGTTTGAGACTGTGGAGAAGGAAAGGGAGATTGGGTTTAGGGTGGGGTGAACCGAGAGTGCTCTTTGGACGTGTTAAGCTGGGACTAAAGGTCTGGAGCTCAGGCAGAGGTTAGAGCTGGAGACAGAAGTGTGAGCCCACTGGGGTCCAGAGAGGAGGATTCAGTGTAGATATAAACACGGGCAATTCAGGGCAGGCCCCGGCTGAAACCTTGCATCCAGAGAGGCCAGGACCACTGCTGGCTGGGGAGTGTGGCCGCACATCCTCACCCTCCTGAGTGGCCCCCTGGGCGAATTGGGGGAAGCCAACAGCCACACTGTAGCTGGATCACCTGTACACACCCAAGCCCTCACTCCTAATCCTCCCCCCACAATAGATTCAATTAGAACCTGGGTGTTGTCAATTATTTTCCTTGAGTCTCCAGCTCCCTGGACTGACAAACTCAGAGTCCTTTAAACATGAGGTGGCCTTGCCACCCCCCACCCCTTCCTTGTGGGTTCTGGGAGGGTTGGGGCCCTAGGGCAGGGTCCTCATAAATCAGGGTGGGGAACATCTGGCCCTCAGGCCATATAAGGCCCTTGAAACCACGTGGTCTGGCCCTGCCACGGCATTAGGGTGAGTTAATTAAATGTTTGACCAAATATAGCAGGCTAATTTTTAAGTTGATAATTTTGCATGGCCTGCGAATGATGTTACAAATATCCAAATGGTCTTTGCCAGAAAAAAGGTTCCCCACCCCTGGTGATTTGGGACAATGCTCCAATCAACTGAACTACCCGCTACCCAGCCAGGACTCATGGGCTAATGTTTTAAACAGAGCCTTCTGTCTGCATGAGAATGTTTTGGCCAGGCAATGAGAAATGACTGAGGCTGGGAGCCTGTGGCAGCCACCCCCCCGGAGGGTAGCACTGCTCATCTTCAGCCATGTGTTGCCATAACATGGACATCAACATGTACATCATGCTGTCACAGTCCCCACTAAGAGAAGCCCCAATTGGGAATGTTCATGTGATGCTTAACTATTTACAATGTATACAATTAAAATTGTGTGCGTGTGTGTATGTGCACCAAACACTTCCTAAGGGTTGCTTCTCTGAAAGGCAGTATTAAAAGTAAAGCTTGCCCTAGCCGATGTGGCTCAGTTGGCTGACAGTCATCCTAAGCACCGAAAGGTTGCTGGTTCGATTCCCAGTCAGGGCACATGCCCAGGTTGCGGGCTTGTTCCCCAGGAGGGGACGTGCATGAGGCAGCTGATTGATGTTTTGCTCTCACATCGATGTCTCTCTCTTCCCCTATCTCTAAAAAAACAATAAAAAATCTTAAAAACAACAACAGAGTAAAGCCCTAGCCGGTTTGGCTCTGTGGATAGAGCCTGTGGACTGAAGGGTCCCGCACTGGATTCCTGTCAAGGGCACATGCCTGGTTGTGGGTTCAATCCCCAGTAGGGGGCGCGCAGGAGGCAGCTGATCAATGATTCTCTCATCACTGATGTTTCTCTCCTCCCTTCCTCTCTGAAATCAATAAAAAGATATTTAAATGAATCTCATTTTAAAATCAAGTATTTATTTGGTTATTGAGTGCCTAGCTGTGGAAGGTTATATTATAACCATGTCTTTTACTGTGATAAAATATATACAAATTTTGCCATTTTAACAAAAACAAAAACCAGAATAAAGCTGTAGGAAACAAATAGCCTGGTTCAAATCTTAGTTTGGCTACTTATTAGCTGTGTGACTTGGAGAAGATTCTCAGCTTCTCTATGCCTCACTTTCCAATTCTGGAAAATGGGTATAACGGTACCTTGCCTGAGTTTCCAATGAGTTATTCTTAGGATGCCTGGAGCATGGTGGGTGCTGAATGCTTGGCCAGTGTGCCTGGGGCCATGCCTGCCGCCTCTGCTTTTGTTTCCACCACTGAAGAAAAGGTGAATTAGGAACCATTTGGGAGGTGATGGCGGCTGAAATTCAAACTGATGCCAAGCTGGGTGCTGGGCTGGAATCTTGCCCCAGCCTGAAAGGCAGGATAATTAAGTTCAATCCCCCAGGGAAGACAAGTCAACAACCAGAGGGAGGCCGGACAGATCTGAACAGAAGATTGGGACTCCAGGCCTTGTGCTGTCCTTACTCCTGCAAAAGAACCGAATGCCTGGGAAGTTTCCTGCAGCAGTACCACTGCCCCCACTTTATTTTTATAGGACATGATTTTACTGATTTTAGAGGAAAAGAGCGAGAGAAATGGTTGCCTCCCATACATACTAAAATCGGGATCAAACCACCTTCCGGTGTTCAGGACAATGCTCCAACCAGCTGAGCCATACCGGCCAGGCACCACTGACCCCACTTCACAGATTAGGACATTGTGGCTCTGGCCTGTTCCCTGACAGTAAAGGCGGCTCATGAGGGCCTGGCTCCCCGAGTTTGAACGTGGCTCCATTGCTTCCCTGAGTGACGTGGGTAAGTCCCAGCTGTCTCATCTGTAAACTGGAATGGCTCCAGTATCTACTTCAGAGGGTTGTTCCAATTCACCACCCAGTAAGCATTCAACTTTATAGCCCCACATGTCACCCTGTGTATGTCAGGTCCTCTCCTGCTGCAGGATCCCTAGCTCTGCAGCTCACAGGGTAAGTCAAACTCTGCTTTCCACAGCTCAGCGTCAGATATTGATCCTGACCTTGGTTCTGCAAACTCCTGCACCACCTGGCATTAGGCCCTGGGAACAGAGACAGAGATGCAGGCAGACAGAACACAGAGATCTTGATGGGGAGAGAGTGATGTGTGTACATCAGAGGAAAACAGTAAGGCCCTCCTTTCTCAGGTCTACTCCCGTTTGTCAGAGAATTTCCCTCGATGGTAATTAAGTTGTCATTTGAAGGACAGCAGAGCTCAGGGGTGAAGCCACAGGCTCAGGAGCAGGGTGGGTTTGAATCAGCACCACTTCCTGGCTGGTGTCCCTGGGCAAGTGACACCACTTCTCTGTGCCTCAGCTCCCTCCTCTGGGAATTGGAGGCAATAAATAACAGTGCCTGCTCAGAGCTGCTGGAAGTCTGATCAGCAGAGCCTAGGGCTGGCAGCCTAACAGCTCAGTAGGTGACAGCATGGTTGCTTTTTCTTTTTCCTTATAAACATTGTTTAAATTTTTTTTTTTTAAGAGAGAGGGAGAGATAAACATTGAGAGAGAAAACATGAAACAGTGAGTGGCCAGGGAAAGGTAGACCACTAGAACCAATCACTTGAGGTTACTGGACACTTTAAAAATCTGTACTTATTGATTTTAGAAAGGGAGAGAGGAGGAGGAAAGAGAAACATAGATGTGTTGTTCCACGTCCTTATGCATTCATTGGCTGCTTCTTGTATGTGACCTAATTATAGATGGAACCCGCAACCTTGGCGTATCGGGATGACACTCTACCAACTGAGCTACCTGGTCAGGACCTTGAGTACCAACTGCTTTAAACATGTATCTCCTCCCATCAGTGAGGAGAGGTCAGGACTGTCTCAGGCACTGCTGTCCCCAGGATTGCAACACAAAGCTGGACACAGAGAAAGTAAACATTGGGGAATGTTGATCTGACTGAACAAACAGAAAAAAAGACCAGAAATTTCAAGCAAGGCTGACTCATTCAGAGGAAGAAAGGAGAGACGGGGTAATGACAAGCTAGAAAAGATTAAATAGGAAAGAGCAAAAGCTTTCTCTGTCCAACCGATTCACTTCACAGACAGGGAAACTGAGGCGTGGAAGGGGCAGAGACAGGGCCTCTTCATCTGCTCGGAGAGGTCCTGATCCCAGTGCTTGGCCCCATGCTCAGCTGCCTCCCTCCCCCAAGTCCGTCCCACTCACCAGGCCCTGGGAACAGACAGATGCCACTAGAAAAAAAAAACACAAAACACACCAGGCTTTTATTGTTCTCGTGTCAAAGGGCGGGTCTTTGCAGGACGGGGGAGTGAGTTTTGACAGCAGGGAGCAAGCCCCTACTTGCCAGCGATGAGTGGGTCCGCAGGACCACAATGACCGAATCCCCCACAGGGGAACATCTTGGAGATGTAGCGGTCCTTGTTGACTGGCTTGGACTTCTTCTTGCCCTTGCCACTCTTGGGGACCTCGGTCCACATCTCCTTCACATTCTCCAGCACCATGTTGCAGTGCCTGGTGGGGACAGGGAGGGGAAGGCACCGGGTGTGAGGGGGCAGCCTTCGGACCGGCCCTCCTCTGTGGGTGCTGCCTCCCTCCTGCAGCAGCACTGCCAGCCCTCAGGTGCAGGCTGAGGCAACGACATCATCCCTCCGTGCCTCAGTTTCCTCCTCTCTAAAATGGAGACATTCATGGTGCCCACCTCGTGGGGCTGTTGTACAGATTAAATCAGCATTCTTGTAAAGTACTTAGAACAGGGCCTGGCACAGAATGAAGGCCAACAAAATGGTCCCTCCTGTGCTTTTTGCTGTTAATCCTCACTCCAGGATACTTTCCCATGGATTTTTAGAGAAAGTGGAAGGGAGACAGAGAGAGAAACATCGATGTGAAAGAGACACATCGATTCCTTGCCTCCTGCATGTACCTGGGCCGGGGATTGAGCCTGAAACCGAGGTAGGTGTCCTTGACTGGAATCAAACCTGGGACCCTTCAGTCCAAGGGCTGATGCTCTAACCACTGAGCAAAACTGGCTAGGGCTGCTTCTGCTTTTTAACTCCCACCACTTCTGGAGGCATCAGCAAAGGAGCTGCTTCTCTTTGGAGAATCACAGGCCCCTGGGGCCTGGGTAGGCTCACGTGAAGACAGTATGCATTACTTCACTCAACAAACACTTGCAATGAACAAAACAGACATTATCCCTGTCCCGATGCGGTGTGCATTCTAGTGAGGAGAGGATGCTAAGCAAGCGAACAGAGCCTGGCCCTGTAACATGCTGTCATGTGGTAACTGCTACGAAGAAAAACTAAAGCAAGGTGAAGGGATAAGAGCCGTGGTTCTCAACCTTCCTAATGTTACCTCCCACTTCTACAGCAGAAAACTGAACACAGTGGGATGATGTGACTCACCCCAGGCCACACATTCTGGAAGCGACAGAGCCAGTGTTCCAATCCAGGTCTATCTGCTTCCTTGTGCTCAGCACTTCCTGTTCTTATTCCATTTTACTCAAGAGGAAAGTGAGGCTCAGAGGGAGACTTGTTCATGTAACAGCTAGTGGCCAAAATGTTCCAGAAGTGAGCCTCAGCACACTACTGTGAGGAAAGCATCTTACAAATGCTAACTAAAAAATACAAATTATAGCCTGAGCCGGTGTGGCTCAGTGGCTAGAACGTCGGCCCGCAGACTGAAGGGTCCCGGGTTCAATTCTGGTGAAGGGCATGTTCCCTGTGGCTGAAACACGCAGACCCTAGATTGCTTGTTCATCTTATTCAGGTCTGTTCATCGCTGTCTCTTCAGATGGGGCTCTCTGATTACCCATCTAAGACAGCACTCCCTTCCCCAGTGCTCCATATTCTTACCTGGCTTTACTTTTCTCCGTAGAACTTACCAATTCCTGTCGGCTTTCCTACCTATAACAAGCTCTCTGAGTTTAGGAACCATGTTTGTTTTAGTTACTGCTGTGTCTCCAGAGCCTAAAACAGTACCTGGAACAGTGCACACTCTAATTATGCAATAACTAGATTGAGAAGCGCCTGTATGCCAGATACTGTGCTTCTAGAACCTTCGCAACCACCATGATTACTGTCACTGTACAGACACGACAGTCACCTGCCAAAGGTCACGTGGCTGCTAAGAGACAGCGCCGGGACATGACCCACGAGGACTGGCTCCTAAGTAGATGCCCATAACCACTGTACTGTACGGCTGCAGGGGCAGCAAGAGACAGTCACACCTCGGGTGTTTAGGTGCTTACTCTCCTAGCTTCTGAGGAACCTGGGATGCAGGCTCCTCGGGCTGCAGCTGGGGCTGATTCTCCAGGCCTGGACAGAACCCCTCCCAAGACCCCGTCAAAAAGCCCTCACCTGTCAAAAGCCTTCACCCGGCCCAGGAGCTTCTTGTTGTTGCGACAGTTGATGAGCACCTGGGTGTTGTTCTTGACGGACTGTGTGAGCACGGAGAGTGGGCCCGTGTTAAACTCTTCCTCCTCCCGCTTCTGCAGCTCCTCCGGGGTCATCTCACTCTTGGGCTTGTTGAGAAGGCTCCTGAGTGGGCAAGTATGAAACCCACAGGTGAGAGCGCTCAGAGCAGGAGCAGGAGTGGTCACGCTCCCGCGTCTTCCCAACCTTTCCCCCAACACACCCACCCTCCGCAGGCCTCGCATGGCTTCACCATCTGGATGCCTAACAGATTTCCAATCTTGCACATCCTAGACCAGCGGATCTCAACCTTCCTAATGCCGCGACCCTTTAATACAGTTCTTCATGTTGTGATGACCCCCAATTTCATTGTTACAAATTGGACATAATTAAAGCATAGTGATTAATCACAAAAACAATATGTAATTATATATGTGTTTTCCGATGCTCTTAGGCAATCCCTGTGAAAGGGTCGTTCGACCCCAAAGGGGTTGCGACCCACAGGTTGAGAACCGCTGTCCTAGACTGAGCTCCACAATGCCCAACCACCTCAACTTACTCCATCCACAGTACTGGATAATATTCGGGGAAGAGACCTGAGAAATTAGCTATGGTGGGATCCCTAAGGACCGCAACTGGGGGATCAGGATGGTAACACCATCCTCCCAGTTCGAGCAAAAACTGGTGTCAACTTGATTCTCTTCTTTCTCTCACATCCTACATTCAATCTGTCAGCAAAGCCTGTCATCTGCCTCTAAAATATATCCAGAATCCAGCCATCTCTTACCACGTCCTGCACCTCCCATCACCTCTCTCCTAGAGTCTTGCTGGTCTCCCTACACTGCCCGGCAGTGCTCTATGGAGCCAAGACCTAAGTCACGTCATCTCGCTCTTCAAAATCCTCTCAGGGCTCCTATCTCAGTGCAAAAAGCAAAATCCAACGTTTTTACCAGGCCCTGCATCTATCCATCTCTTTCACTCTGTTGCAGCCACAGTGGCCTCCTGGGTGGTTAAGATATTTGGCAAATTTTCATCCTGGGCCTCTGCCTGGATGCCTCTCCGGGTATCTCTGTGGCTGGTTCTCTTACTTTCTTTACACGTGCTCTTCTGTGCTAGTTAAGTTACTGTCTCTCAAAACTGGCATTAGCATTGTTTTTACTCTGCTCTCTTGTTTCTTTATTCATAGCCCTGGTCACCTAACACACCATATACTCTATCTGTTTATTATTATTACATTTACCACCTGCCTCTTCCCTCCCCTCCCCATAAGCTGAGCAGAGGACTTTTCTTGGGGGAGGGGACTTCACTGATAGGCCCCAGGTAGGTAAAGCAATGCCTGATACACGAGCACTTCAGTAATTGCTCAATGGATAAATAACTAAAAATCATTCCTGTGTCTCATTATTAGAAAATGTCACGAATTACGTCCCCAGCTCAAATTATCCGGATAGTCCCTCATCTCAAGTCGTTATTCCCACAATTCCGCGTTTTCCTCTCCAGGTTCTATATTCGTAAAATCGCTCCCGCTTAAAATTCATTTCAGGAAGGCTAATTATTTGGAAAAGCCGCCAGCCCGTTATCTGATAGAGCTGTTCCCTCTCCGGAACTCAGGCGCCGTCAAAAGCCCCACGCGCGTTCTCAAACTCAACAGAACAGTACCCCACTCGACCCCTAAAACCTCCGTCTCCGCGCCCGCTCTGCCCATCCCCTTCCACCGGTAAGTGGCCAAATTTGCACCCTCCACCCACTCCCGCCGTTTAAGCCTCCCCGGCCTCACATGGTGGCGGTGGTTGCGCTCTCAGGACGCTCCTGTCCTCCGCGTTGCCTCGGCCTCCGAAGAGAAAGCGCGAGAAAGGCGGGACTTCCGCTTCCCGCAGCTCACTTCCGTGCGCGCCTGCGCAAACTCAACCAGCGGTGTGGGTGTGGCCTGTTGGTCCAGCGAGCCCGCCTTGGTTCTATTCAGTTCCTTGGTAGAGGCGTTGGGGTAAAAGCATTGCTTAGTGGTTCAGGGTCACTCAGGACCATACGGGTTAGATGTTCACGACAACGGAGAGAAAAAGAAAGCGGGTCCGATTTAGACCATTTTGTGGTAGAACAGCTCAGGTGGCTCAAGGGAAAAGACGCGCCAGTTCTAAAGGCCCGCCGGCCCTCCCTTCGGGGGCGTGGTCTCTGATAAGCCAATCCGCTCTTCTCTTTCGGGGATAGACCCCGCCCCTTTCTCTTGGGGGAAGGTTCGTTTACGTGTCTATTGATCTTTCCGACTCCACGAAACCAAAGCTTTGCCTACATCCGGGAGGGGCGTGGACTCGCGCCCGGGAAGTCGAAGGTTTTCCATAATTAAACGCTTCTCATTGGCTTCCCCTCTCACGCTGAGGCGGAGCCTACCCCTTTCGCGCTCCCTTTACGGTTGTGTAACTCTCTGGGGAATCGTTGCCTAAGCCGCTGGGAGGCTGGGGGGGCGTGGCCTCAGAACAAGAGTCCCTATTGGCTTCGCTGCTCGCGGGAGGGTGGGATGGTGCAGCCGCTCTTGTTGCTCATTGGCCCGGTAATTCCATGGGGTGGGACTTGGCTGGGCCTAAATTCGATCCGCGGTCCAGGACCGGTTTCTGGGCAAAGCTACCATGCGTTCCGGGGGCCGCGGGCGGCCTCGGCTC
>NW_005356599.1:122507-139139 GCF_000412655.1 Myotis brandtii
GGTGAGGCCCGGCGGGGGCACCACCGGGGCCCTCATCCCTCTCCTCCCCCTACCTAAGGTTTCGGGTGGACGTGGCTTTATCACGTCCTAAGCTGCAGGTGCCACTGTCGTGGTCTTTAGGACGCATCCCCCTTGTTAATGGAATGAGGCTTCAGGCTTGTTCTGTAATAGTGGCTCCCCTTTAAGAGGAAGGGTCTGGGGTGGTGAAACTGGGATTTCTGGGCTCTAATCCTAAAGTCATCTATTTGGAAGAGTCCCTTCCTCTCTCTGGGCCTCGATTTCCCGATCAGGATTTGGGCAGGATGGACAGGATGGGCTTGAAGGGGCTTTTCCTGTGACAGGGTTTATCCTAGACACCTCTGATGCTGGAACCTGCAATTAGGAAAAGGTACCGGCGCTTCTTAGGGGCGACGGCGCCCGGAGTAGGGTCAGAAGGGGGGTTGCTCTCACGCTCATCTTTTCCCCATCCCACCCCCTACCCAAGGGCCCACTGATCGCGAGCCTCCCCGAAGCCCGAATGCGGAAGGTGGTGGGGCAACTGGACCCACAGCGTCTCTGGAACACTTACCTGCGCCCCCTGCTGGTTGTGCGAACGCCGGGCAGCCCGGGCAGTCTCCAAGTCAGAAAGGTAAGGGTCACTCACATCTGACCCCTCAGACCGCTAGGGAACGGGAAATAGGCATTCTGCCCAAGACCCACAGAAAGTGGAGCTAATCTCTAGACTCTAGAGTAAGTGACTACCAAGCTGTACTGCCCTCTGTCCCGCCCCCACTAAAAGCCTACTATGTGCTTGGCACGAGTAACAACAGCCTTATGAAGTAGGTACCAATGTGACCTTCACTATGCAGACGGGGAAACTGAGGCCCAGAGCAGTTGGGCCTTTTTTGTCCAGATCCCACAGCTAGTAAATGGTGTACCTACAGTTTCAATCCAAACAGGTTGGCTCCAGAGCTGGTGCTGTAACGTCTCTATATTGCCCCCCAGAAAGCAGCCAGAGTCATTTGAATACTGCCCGAGTTCAAATCCCACTTCAGCCCCTTGGAGTAGTTTCCTAAGCGCCTTGAGCCTCAGTTTCCTCATCTTTGAATTGAGCCACTGATGGTCCCTACCCCACAGAGTTCCTAGAACAGGGCTTGGCACACAGTGAGTGCTTTTGAGGAGTGAGCTGTGGTTAGTCTTGGCATCAAGAGGTGGGGTCATTCCATGGCACTTAATAGGTACTTAGCAGAAGTGTGAAAGGAATGATTAAAACTGAAGTGGGACTTGTGAGTCAACCCGACTGCTCTCTGCATGGCTCAGGTCACATGGCCCTTTTCCCTCTATACTCCCCAGTACCCCCACCCACCTCTCTCTTGCCACTAGTTCCTGGAGGCCACTTTGCGGACCCTGACGGCAGGCTGGCACGTGGAGCTGGACCCCTTCACAGCCTCAACGCCCCTGGGACCACTGGACTTTGCCAATGTGGTGGCCACACTGGACCCAGGGGCTGCCCGTCACCTCACCCTTGCCTGCCATTATGACTCGAAGCTCTTCCCATCTGAGTCAGCCCTATTTGTGGGGGCCACGGATTCAGCTGTGCCTTGTGCCCTGCTACTGGAGCTGGCCCAGGCCCTGGACCAGGAACTAAGTAGAACCAAGGATCAGGTGAGGAGTGGGGGGAGGGGAGGGGGGAGGGCAGGGACAACCTCTCCCTTGGTTGAAGCCACCACCCTCCCTTGCCCGGTCTTGTTTTCCTGTCACCACTACACATACAAAGCCACCGGGATCTTTCCAACTCCTGAACGTCAGATCCTGTCCCTTCTCTGCCCCAAATTCTCCCATGGCCCCTACCTCATTCCATGCATAAGCCAGAGAGTTTTTATAGTGGCCCATGAGATGCGCCCCATCCTACTAGTTACCTCTCTAGTCTCATCTGCTACCCCTCGCCCCTCGCTCATCCTACTCTAGCTACCTACTGCCTTGTGTACCTCAAATCCACAAGGATAACTCCCTGAGGAGCATTTGTACTTGCTAGGATATGCTTTTCTTTCTCTTTCTTTCTTTCTTTCTTTCTTTCTTCTGGCTAGAATTTTCTTTTCTTTCTTCCTTTCTTTCTCTTTGTCTTTCTTTCTTTCTTTCTTTCTTTCTTTCTTTCTTTCTTTTTAAATATATTTTTATTGATTTCAGAGAGGAAGGGAGAAGGATAGAGAGATAGAAACATCAATGATGAGAGAGAATCATTGATTGGCTGCCTCCTGCACGCCCCCTACTGGGGATGGAGCCCACAACCATGTGCCCTTGGCCAGAATCGAACCCGGGATCCTCCAGTCTGCAGGCTGACGCTCTATCCACTGAGCCAAACCGGCTAGGGCGAATGTGCTTTTCTCAGTTATCTTCCTAACTGGCTCCCATCCTTCATTCAGGTGTCCATTCTGATGTTACCTCCTCAACAAGGCCTTCCCATGATTTGTGATGCTTATGTTGATTTGTTTGTCTGTCTCACACTAGAATAAGCTCCATCTAGTCAGGGATTTGGCTGCTTTTGTTTCTGCTCTATTCCCTGCGCCCAGAGTATTGCCTGGAATGAAGTAGGATGTCAATTAAAATGAGTGGAAATAGGAAAAAATATAAAATAAGATGCATGGAATGAATGAATGAAAACACTAGTTTCCTCATGCTCCTCCCCTGCTTAGACGACCCCCCCCTTCCCAGTGCCCCAAAGCCCAAGCTCCCTGGCCCTTGCTGACCCCTCAGGCCTCTTCTCAAACTTTCCCTGACCCCTTCTCTGGCCCAGCCCTGGTCCATATTGCTTCCTTGCCTGGGAACACTCTTCCCTCTGACCCGGTTTGCCAGGCCAGCTCCCACTTACCCTCAATACAAACATCCCTTTCCCACAGACCCGGCATGCCCCCGGGCCGGTTATCCTCCACGCCCTTCCTGTGTTCTTTCAGGGCCCTGTAATTTTGGGGAGCATTGGTCTCAACTGCATTTCACTGTTTGTATAATTATTCATTTCTGGGTGTGTCTCTTTTACAAAACGGGCTAGAGGAATAAGGATAATAATCAGAGCTAACCCTTTAGTTACTATGTGCCAGTTACTATTCTAGGACCTGGTTCGAATCCTGCCCTATAAATAGACCTGTTATTAACCCCATTGCTTTCTTTCTTTTTCTTTTCTCTCTCTCTTTTTTATTTATTTTTTAATTTTTTTTAATTTTTAAAATTTTTTTTAATATATATTTTGTTGATTTTTCACAGAGAGGAAGGGAGAGGGATAGAGAGTTAGAAACATCGATGAGAGAGAAACATCGATCAGCTGCCTCCTGCACACTCCCCACTGGAGATGTGCCCGCAACCAAGGTACATGCCCTTGACCAGAATCGAACCTGGGACCCTTGAGTCCGCAGGCCAACGCTCTATCCACTGAGCCAAACCGGTTAGGGCTCTCTCTTTTCTTTCTTTTTTTTTTTTTTAACCGCATTTCTACATGAGGATACTGATGCTTTGAGAAGTTAGTAACTTACCCATGACTGCTTGGCCAGCAAGCAGCTGAGCCAGGATTTGAACCCAGGCGGTCTGGCTCAGAGTCTATGCTCTATGAGTGAGGAGACCTAGTTTGTTCCATTCAGCTTTGCAGGGGGCAGGAGATGGGGGTGGGTCAAGATCAGGGCTGACACTGAGCACCAGCTCCCACAGGCAGCCCCAGTGACCCTGCAGCTGCTCTTCTTGGACGGCGAAGAGGCGCTGAAGGAGTGGGGACCCAAGGACTCCCTCTATGGCTCCCGGCACCTGGCCCAGCTCATGGAGTCTGCACCCCACAGTCCTGGCCCCACCAGGATCCAGGCTATTGTAAGACCAGGGCCCCACTGGGTTCGGTGAGGGAGGGAGGGGGTAAGGTAAGGTTGGCAGCATCCCACCTGGCCCCTCCAGCCTGGCCTCTCTCCCTAGGAGCTCTTTATGCTTCTTGATCTCCTGGGAGCCCCCCATCCAACCTTCTACAGTCACTTCCCCCGCACAGCCCGCTGGTTCCATCGGCTGAAGAGCATCGGTAAGGGTGACGGTGGAGGCAGGCTCCAGCCTGGAATGCAGGTGGGAGGGTCGGGGTGGGGCAGGCACCTGTCCTCTGAGGGGTCATCCAGCCTTCTCTCTACCTCCTAGCCTCTCTCTAAGGCACTATCACAAAGGGCAAGACACAAACAGATCCCACAGCAGTCGTGATTATAAACAGGGCAGGGGGTCAGGTAGCCCTGGGTTCGAATCTTGGCTCTCCTTACCAGCTGTGTGAACTTGGGCAAGTGGCTTCATCCCTGAGCCTCAATTTCCTGTCTGTAAAGTGGGCATGCTGCTAATGATAATAGGGGAACACGGTACAGCTGCAGGAAGGGGGAACTAGCATTCATTCTTACACTGGGGTGATCAGTGCTTTACCTTCAGACCCCCTACCCTCCTCTGATTTCTGAGCAAAACCTTTGACCCCTGAGGGGACTGACTTTGGCTCCCTAATCCCCACTCCCTCCAGAGAAGCGCCTGCACCGTTTGAACCTGCTACAGGCTCACCCCCAGGAAGTGATGTACTTCCAGCCCGGGGAGCCCCCTGGCTCTGTGGAAGACGACCACATCCCCTTCCTCCGCAGAGGTACTTGTTGCAGGGGGGCGTGGGGGGCGGACGTCCAAGGGAAGCCACAGAGGGACCTGGCCCTGACCCCTTCTCAGGGTGGGGGACTGGTGGCAAGTTGCTTAACCTATTTGTGCCTCGATTTCCTCATCTTTAAAGTGGGGACAATAGCTCCCATCTCAGTTCCTTTCTCGTTGAGGGGATTGAATGTGCTGATACAAAATGTAAAGGCCTTTCTTGGACAAGTGCCTGGCACATAACAAGCATTTGAGAGATGTGAGCTGGTACTGTTTGTGCCTTAGTAATTGCAGTTTCTTCTAGCTCTTGACTTTCAGTGCCCTGGCAGCCCAGCAGAATCACCCGAGGAGCTTAGGAGAACACCCAATCACATTTTGGGCCCACCGAGCCACCATCTCGGGCCTCTGTGCTAGTTTTGCAAAACTCCCAGGTGATGCCGATGCACAGCTAGGGTGGAAGACATCTGGTCGAGGGTTTCAGATAGTAGGTTTCAGAATTGGTCTGAGCTCTAGGATCTGCAACTTACCACTGGTTGACCTAAGGCAAATTATGTAGCCTCTCTGAGCCCCCATTTCTTTTTTTTTTTTTTAATATATTTTATTGATTTTCCACAGAGAGGAAGAGAGAGAGATAGAGAGCTTAGAAACATCGATGAGAGAGAAACATCGATCAGCTGCCTCCTGCACATCTCCCACTGGGGATGTGCCCACAACCCAGGTACATGCCCCTGACCGGAATCGAACCTGGGACCCTTCAGTCCGCAGGCTGACGCTCTATCCACTGAGCCAAACCGGTTTCGGCTGAGCCCCCATTTCTTCTGGGAAAATGAAGAGATTTACACATAAAAAGCACATCTATGTGTATATTCCTAATCAGTGTTGGGAGGATGAGATAAGATTAGGTATATGAAATGCCTGCTTCCACAGTGCTTGGCATATAGTAAGTGCTAAAAACTGCTTTTAAAATTTTTACTCTAATTTACTTATCCAACAAATATGCATTCCTTACAACACCTTTTTCTTTTTAATATTTTTTATTGATTCAGAGAGGAAGGGAGAGGGAGAGATATAAACATCTATGATGAAAGAGAATCATTGATCGGCTGCCTCCTGCATGCCCCACATTGGGAATCAAGCCCACAACCTGGGAATGCACTCTGATGGGGAATTGAACTGTGTCCTCCTGGTTCATAGGTCAACGCTCAACCACTGAACCACGCCAGCTGGACTACAACACCTTTTTTATTGATTTGTTCAATGAATACTTCCCAAGGCAGGTACTGAGCAAGGTATCAGGGATACAGTGATGCACCAGAATACACCTGCCTCCTGTCTAGTGATGGGACCGATATTTAGCAAATCTGGAAAAATGCAGAGAGAAGTGCTCTGAGGACAGGAACCCAACGCAGAACAGTGATTAAGAGCACAGACTCTGGCCCAGCCAGCGTGGCTCAGTGGCTGAGCGTCGATCTATGAACAGGGAGGTCACAGTTCGATTCCCAGTCAGGGAACATGCCTGGGTTGTGGGCTCAATCCCTAGTGGGGGGTGTGCAGGAGGCAGCCGATCAATGACTCTCATCATTCATGTTTCTATCTCTCCCTCTTCCTCTCTGAAATCAGTAAAAAATATTTTTAAAATGGGGGCGGGGGGACATGGAGACATATGACCTGGATTCAAATTCTGACTGTTGTTTACTAGAGGCGGGATCTTAGGCAAATCCCTCTGCCTACCTCTGTGCCTCAGTGTCCACATCTGTAAAATGGCGGTAGTTATGGTGCCCACCTTAAAGGGTTAATATAAGGACAAAATGGTGTGTATTTGTGATATATGGCCTTAGACTAGGGCCTGGAATAGAACAAATACTATGTAAGTGCTAACTATTAGTAAAGAAGAGAAAAAGAGAGGATAGTCAGACGTCTGTCCTTTCTCCTGGTCTTTCCATAAGGCATTAAATTTTGCGTTCCTCTTAATTTGTGTTAGGAAAACAATATACTGGATACATATTTTTAAACTAACATGTACCCTCACACACTTAAAGCGATTGCTCAGAGTTCTTCAAGCGCCAGAACAGAGTTATCTTCTGAGGGGGCTGGGGGGCTGGGCCTGAGTCTTCTCTCTGTCCCACAGGGGTCCCGGTGCTCCACCTCATCTCCACGCCCTTCCCCTCTGTCTGGCACACCGCTGAAGACTCTGAGGCCAATCTGCACCCACCTACCGTGCACAACCTGAGCCGCATCCTCGCCGTGTTCCTGGCTGAATACTTGGGGCTCTAGCCTGCCGGGTTGACCCTGAAGGAGAAAGACCCAGCAGGGAATGTGGCAGGGGCACCGGGAGCCAGCGAGCTCAGGCCGGGCCCACCTTGGGTTTGCTGGCTCGTCCTGTTTAATGCCTTTGGCTCTGCTTGTGCTGTTACTGGAAGACCCTCTCTCCTTTGAGTATCTCAAGCTGCCACTCTTCAAAGACATGGAAGAGACCGTTGTGGGGCGAGAGCCAAAGGAATAAGAGCTTGGGCCCTGCTCTGAGGGAGACATTGGGCTGAAAAAGTTCGCAAGGGCAACTGCTATTCTTGGTTTTAGTCAGCAAACTGTGGACTGGCATATGGAACAGCAACACCACCCAACCCAGTGAATTCTCTGTGGCTGTTGTTTTTGTGGCAGTTCATTCTCCAGAGTGTCAGCCTTGCTACTCCACCGGTCCAAACTTAGCTCCACATGGATGTGCCATGTGGGGCCCACAGAGGATGTGCTCCTAAGCGGGAGCAGGAGATGGAAGCCAATACGTGGGAACACCAGATTCTGCAGACCCAACAGGCAATAATCTAGTGTTTCTGCAAAACATATTCTGCAGAACTTTAAAGGTGTTGCATGAAAGAAGGGATCAAGGAAGAAGGGTGAGCCATTAAATGAGTTCATTGCACAATGTGAATTTTCAACGGTAAGACAATGCATTGTTTTCCCAAGTATTTCACCAGGGAACTCCTTTTTTGGGAAGCACCTCACAGAACTAGGTACCTCAGAAGATACTTTGGGAAACACTGGTATGTTTATGGAAGGAATAAGACAGGCCAGAGGTCACTGCAAACTAGTTATACCAAACCGTCCTGTCTCTTTTAAGTTATGGGTACAGGAGTGCGAGATGGTGGGTATAACTCCAACTCTAGTGATGGCCTGAGGAAGTATTTCCCAACCATACCTAATTTTCAGACTCCACTGGAGTACTTATTAAAAATGCAGGCTCCGCCCTGGCTGGTGTGGCTAAATGGTTAGTGTCGGTCTGCACACCAAAGGGTCTTGGGTTCGATTCCTGGTCAAGGGCACATACCAGAAACCTTTCTGTGCACGGGATGCCACCCAACCAAGCCACAAAGGCCAGGGCCTACCTTTCTGACTTTGATGGAGACCTGGTAGGTAGCAGGGATATCAGGCCAGTTTGGAGGGTTATTAGGTAGTAAAGGTGAGCATTGATTGGCCTGAGTCAACGCAAGGCTGGAGAAGATTCAAGAATTCATGGGCTTAAGCTCAGGATATCAAATGAGAGGATAAAGAGAAGGTTCTCGATTCACATTCTGCCACAGTAGCTGACATTTATTGGGGTACCTACTACAGGCCAGGCACCATGAGCACTTTATATATAGCAACTCAGTCTCCCCCCAAACCCTGAGGTAGGTATGATTTCGGTTCTCATTTTGCAAATGAGGGGGTTGGGTCTGAAATTTATGAACCAGTTGTTTACAGATTCTTACACAGGGCCATGCTCCTAACCCCATGTCCTTTCCAAGTCACACGTTTGGGACCAACAGATTGTTAACAAAAAGTAGCTCCTCCTGGCCCTAACCGGTTTGGCTCAGTGGGTAGAGCGTCAGCCTGCGGACTCAAGGGTCCCAGGTTCGATTCCGGTCAAGGGCATGTGCCTTGGTTGCGGGCACATCCCCAGTGGGGAGTGTGCAGGAGGCAGCTGATCGCTGTTTCTCTCTCATTGATGTTTCTAACTCTCTATCCCTCTCCCTTCCTCTCTTTAAAAAAAAAAAAAAAAAAAAGTGGCTCCTCCTGAGGCTTTTAATTGGGTGCAAGTTAGAGTGGGGTTGGGGGTGGGTGGATGGACAGACTAATAACCTCTTAGAGGTGGAACTGGCGGAAGTCCAGAGTTCAGAAAGGAAAATTGACAGACATCAGCCAGAGGGTCTCAAACCACATGGAGATTCCTGTTTGCTCATTTCCGGTGGGCCACCCGTGTCCCCTGAGCCTCCCAGCCATGCAGAAGTACATGAGACATCACCTCCATATTGGAGAGAGGAAGCAGTGTTCGGTTACATCCCCAGCCTGTCTCCCTACAAGACACCCTGGTTGGGTGCACCATGCGCCAGGCACTGGGCAAGGGGTCTGATGAATAGTTTTTGCATGAATCCAGGGCAAGGATTGTGAGCTCCATTTTACAGATGAGGTTGCCGCTGCTGCTTTCCCCAGCTCCATTTGTCCCCCAAACTTGGGATCCCCAGCCTCGTGCTCTGAAGGGGCCACTAGGTGTATTTAGTAAGCGCAGTTGAGCGCTCTGGATGAGATGTATCACGCCAATCTTTTGAGGAACCATCAGTATTCTCATTTTTCATTTTAAGATACTGAGATTCAGAGAAATCCATTGCCGAAGATCACATAGCTGGGCTCATTCACTGCAGGGTGTCTAGGGGTACATTTCTTTTTATTCATCCTGCTTGACTGGTTGGGCTTATTGGTCTTATCAGCCGGGAGTAAAGAACATCTTTAAATATCTTTGCACTATCCTTGCTTCTGATTCTAGAATGCCAATTAAATACTTTTTCCCTCTATCCTCTATAACTTTTTTTAAAAATATATGTTGATTTCAAAGAGGAAAGGAGAGGGAGGGAGAGATAGAAACATCAATGATGAGAGAGAATCACGCCCCACACTGGGGATTGAGTCTGCAACCTGGGAATGTGCCCTGACCAGGAATCAAACCATGACCTCCTGGTTCATAGGTTAACACCCAACCACTGAGCCACACCAGCCGGGCTATATAAACTTTTGTCTGCTACTTTGTGGACTTCTCTCTGGTGTAATAAATCTTCAGGTGTGTCTAATTTGCTGTTTAGCCACTCTTGAGTTTTTACTTTTGGTTATTACATGTTGGTGGGCTTTTTCCTTTCATATTGGCTAGGCTATTATTTAACTCTGAGTTCCCTGCAGGTATTTGCAAGCTCTTGTATTCTCATCTATGACGGAGTCTCATCATCTGAAGCCTGTTTTTGCTGGTTCTTGCTCATGCTGGTGTATTTCCATGCGTATTTGGTTATTTGACTGTATACCACTCATTGTCTGAAAATTATGTGTGGGGGACTCTGGGGGACAGTTCCTCACACCAGCGGATGTGTGTTTGTTTCTGCCAAACATCTCAGCTAGAAGTACCCTGGGAAACATCACTGATGCAAACCTAGCTGCAAACGCGAGCCAGAGCCGGCCTGCAACCGCCAGTTTTCAGGTCCACCTTCTTCTTTCTTTGGTCTGTGCTCCCCTCAGTGTTCAGAACATCTCTGCAATCTTCTGGGTCACCCTTACCCAGCCTATGGTTCAGTGGGATCTCAGCTATTAGATTCCTCACCTCGGGCAGGCTTTGGCCTTGACTTCTGCCTGCCCCAATAAGGCTACAAACAGGACACCCACGTTTGTCCACATCAGCAAATGCCCTCAGAGCAAAAAGTGGCTTCAGGACCCCATGTACCTTTTCTTCAAATTTATGGGCTTAGTGTGTCCTTAACCGCATTTTATTGGCTATTTGATGCTTTAAAGATATTTAACTTACTATTTTCAGCAGCAGAGTCCCAATAATCTGGTTCCCTCCACAGGGAACAGAAGTCCCATAAAACCAAGCCAAGATTCAAACCCAGGTCTCTTTTATTCTAAAATCTAAGCATTGACTAACTACTATGGATATATCCTAGTCTCTCTGGAAATTTTGATTCCCTGATAAGAATATCAAAGAATGTCAGCTACCTCTCAAAATCCATTTTCCCTCTTCTTTTATACTTGAATTTTTTCAATGTCTTAATCCCTTTTTATTTAGTAAATAATCAAATGGATATTTTAAAACTTTCATTATAGGGATCTTTAGTAAGAGTTCTTTTGTTGGGCATAACACATCCAGCTAAAAGACTACATTCCCCAGTCTCCTTTGCAGTCCTTCCATTTGGTTAAGTTCTGACTAGTGAGAAGCAAATGACGTTGAATGAAATGATGTTCATTTGAGGACCTACTGTACAGTGTAGTGCTCTCGGAAGGAAGGGGGTTTCCCTTCCTTCAAAATGGTGATGGCGAGAGTTCTAGCAGTCACCTTGGACCATGTGTTCCTGATGACTTCAGGGCCACCATACCTGCCCAACACTGGATTTCTAAAGAAATAAAAACTCTCTTGTTTAAGCTACTACTATTTTGAGATTTGAGTCCAAACTGACACAGATGAAGAGTCAAAAATAATTTCATGCTAAGGGACTTGGCTAAGGATCCTTTTCTCAGCTTTTTCCGTCTCACCATGCTTGGACCCATGACTCCCTTCTCTCCCGAATCCCCTCCCTGAACAATATACAAACCAGTCTGCGCTCAGCCTTATAAATATGGATTTTATAGAAAGGACCAATTCAAAATTGGTCAGATGCCACACGCCAGAGGCTTCCAGAACCACAGGGATGAAAAAACAAGAACAACAACAAAAAGACAAAACCCAAACAGAACAAACAAAAACACCCCAGACCCAATTGCCTGAAAAATCAAGGTCTCAGTTAACCAAAGGCTTTTCCTAAAGAAACATATGTGGCTCAGGGTGGAGACCCTAAAGCCTGAACAAGTACCCAGAGCAGAAGGAAAACAACCAAATTCAAGCCCACAGTCCCTGCCCACTGGCCCCCCACGCCGTCAAGAGCGAGGCAAAGGGCTTCACAGCTTTTTTTTTTTTTTTTTAAAGCGGTGGTGATGGTAAATAGCTTAAATAATGGGAGGAGGGAAATTTTTATAGTTCAACTTTCTTTTTTCTTCCCCTTTGGGGGAAGTGGAGAGACTAGTAGCTTGAGGTTAAGGAGAAAACTGATTTTTATTGTTTTAATGGGGAAAACATGTAGAAATGGCAGGTTGCCATGAAACGTACCTAATTTGATCTGTGATCCTGGCCCCCAATTCCTGAAGAGGAGGTACGCCCTGGCACAGGTTAGGAGAGGTACCAGCCTTGGGTGCTGCCGCCTCTTGGGAGAGAGAACACAGCTCCAGAGCAGAGAATGGGGATGGCTAGGGGGGAGCAGAAGGGGGCCAGGACGGGGGAACCCTTAAGTAGTACCAAAATTAGCTGCCGTCTGCTCCCTGCTGGTGGCTCCCTGGGGTGTCGAGTGGCAGGAAGGGTGCTAGGGCTGAGTGGAGAAGAAACTTGAGATGCTATAAAAAACACCCTCCACGAGGGTCCCTGGCCCTGGGTCTCCAGAATAGAAAACCAACAGGGGTCAGTCAGTCAGAGTGCTTTCTTCTGTCATCCCCCTGAACCCCAGCTCAGTCTGGAGGGGAATGAACACTGCCCGGACTGGGGGTAGGGCTGGTGACCAAGTCCTGGCGCTCGGCACCCACGGAGAGGGGCGGGCATGGTGGGCTCCCCCCCTCCCCTGGCTTCACCTCCCCTCCTCCCGGCCAGCCCGGCCCCCGCCCCCACCAGGCCCATTGCAGGGCAGCACCCAGTTGTTATCGTGCAGACCCAGGCGGCAGCCAGGCGTCTCTCGATCGGCTCGGCGGCAGCACATCCAGTAGGAGCGTCCGTAAGGCAGGTCATGGTGGTAGGGCTTAGGGTGCCAGCGGCAGAGTGACACATCGCCCTTCTCGTATCTCTTGCGGCACTGCTTACAAGGGTCATCGCGGTAGAGGGGGTCTCGGCTCCAGCGCGAGTCTGTGGCCCGAACACCGAACGCTTCGATGATGCCCTTGAAGTGGTGGCAGGTGCACTTGAGGGCGGCCAGGGCCCGGGTGGGCAGGAAGCTGAAGATCTTGACCAGCACGTGCTCGGGAAGCAGAAGCATGTACTGCCGTGGCTCCAGCAGCCTCTGGATCTTGAAGCGGATTTCCAGGAAGTCGTGTGACACATGCCGGTACAGGCGGCACAGGGAGGTGTCTGCTGTGCCCTCAGCGTCATCTGGGCCTGGTGCAGTGGCCGGCGAGTCTGCTGGGGGTGGCTCGGGAGGCCCGTCCGGCCCCCGGGACTGGAGGAAGAAGAGCTGGCCAGGTGGGGGTGGCTCCTCAGGACTGACCGTCAGACACACTGTCTCCTCCTTCACATTCTTGGTACCATCCTTGCCAAAGAAGATGCACTCGTCCACCACGCCTGTCACCACCACATCCACGTGGAAGCCGGATGCTCCGCAGTCCCGGGCAGGGGGTGGAGGGGGTGCCGGGGGAGTGTCCTCGGGCCTGGCAGGGGCTGGGGCCTCCCCCTCGCTGGCTTCGTCCGCCCTGGCCAGAAGGAACTCCACGTTGCTAGGGAGGGCGTCCCGAGAGGGACTGATGAGCTGGTACAGGTCACAGGTAATCTTGTCCTTGGCTCGGGCCCCTGGTCCTGGGCTGCCCGGGTAGGCACAGCCTGGCCGGCCCCCACTCCCGTTGGGCAAGCTGCCGTCTGGTGCACGGGGCTCTCGGCCATTGGAGATACGGAAGGCGATGCGTACCTCCCCGGGGCCTGGCCCAGGCCTCTCCTCCTTGCGGAGGCCCTTGGCTGGAGGGTTGTCCCGCTGGGCCTCGAAATGAGCCACCGCCTCAGCCACACGGCTGCAGTCCCCGCCACCAGACCGCCGTTCAGACCCCAGCCCCTTGGCAGAACCACCCTGCTCTGCCGACACAAAGACCACAGGCGCTGGGGTGCCGGGGTGGGGATAGTTCTGCAGGGCCAGGGCAGCCCGCTGTTCCACCAGGGCCACCATCTCAGCCACAGAGAGCAGGTCCACATCCTCACTGGCTGCGGCTGGAGTCCCCTGAGCAGCAGGGGACCCCTCCCGGCCCCCGGGGTCCGGCGGAGCTTTCGTAGGCTCAAGACAGCGCCTCCTCCGCTTGGCCTTGGAGCTGTCACTGCCCCAGTGCCCCTTGACCTTCATGGAGCTGGCCCGGCTGCCGCCACCACACTGGTGGGCCACAAAGAAGGCCACCTTCTCCTTTGTATTCCCAGGCTTGATCACATACCACGTGTCCAGCAGGACTCGACCCTCGTCACCAGCAGCGGCTGCTGAGAGGAGAGGGGCAGGCTGGGAGGAAGGGGCCTCCGTGGCCAAGGCGGGTGGCGTGTTCTCTGAGTGGGCAGGCCCATGGTCTGGCTCAGCCCTGCTGCCGGACTCAGAACAGGCTGACGGCTTGAGGGCTGTGGAAGGTGGGCGCGGCTGGTTCTGTGAGTAGGTGCCAAAGGGCCGGGGGCACCACAGCTGGAAGGGCAGGAGGCCGCCACGGTCCATTCTGGGGAATGGTGGCAGACGGCGGGGGTCACTGCGTCTCAGGACCTGGATGGTGGTGGGGTCCTCCACGGGCCACCTGGACACGGGAAAGAGGAGGTTGGGAAGCTGGAGGTGCCTGCCTTCCCAGTACCACCCTGACCTCCACCTGTCCTGTTGAAAGTGACCAAATGAGACCAACAAGAGCTCTATTCCTGCCCCACTGCACATGAGCAAATGGAGAGCTGCAGAGGGGATGGGACCTCTCTTTTAATACCAGGAGCATGAACGGAGAAGGCAGCTTGCTCCAACCCTATAGAGGTCTCTTGCTGCCATAATCTTAAACTTCAGTGAAAATATCACCTGACAGACAGCTCCTCCTTTTTCTATTTGGTCATCCAGTAGCCAGCTCCTGAAAAGACAAGAATTCCCAGCCCAGCCCACAGCTATCTACGCAAACCCACAGAAGGAACGAGATGGGTTGGGAAGGGGGAATCTGAGGCCAAGCCTGACAGGCCCTTAAGAAACTGGCTCCTCCCTTTGTTCAGCTCATGGGGCCCTTTAAGGATTTCTGAAAGCCATGTATCCTCCCCCAGAAAAATGCATACACTTGCACAATACTGTGCAGGTAATTCCCTTAGGCAAATCTACAGACCCCTGGGATAAGAAAGCCTGTTCTAGCCCAGCCAGCATTGCTCAGTGGTTGAGTGTCGACCTATGAACCAGGAGGTCACAGTTCAATTCCCAGTCAGGACATATGCCTGGGTTTCGGACTTGATCCCCAGTGTGGGGTGTGCAGGAGACAGCCGATCAATGATTCTCTCTAATCATTGACGTTTCTCTCCCTCTTCCTCTCTGAAATCAATAAACATATATTCAGTAAAAAAATAAAAAAGAAAGCCTGTTCTAGTCTAGGCTCTCCAAGTTGTACAGGTAAACAGGGTCAGAGTGGGGAAGGGTACACAGTGCAAGACCAGGCCCTCAAACTTGCTTTCGGGACTTTTCAATTCAGGCTCTCTCTCTCTTTTTTAAAAATATACTTTTATTGCTGAAACCGGTTTGGCTCAGTGGATAGAGCGTCGGCCTGCGGACTGAAAGGTCCCAGGTTCGATTCTGGACAAGGGCACGTACCTGGGTTGTGGGCACATCCCCAGTAGGAGATGTGCAGGAGGCAGCTGATCGATGTTTCTCTCTCATCGATGTTTCTAACTCTCTATCTCTCTCCCTTCCCCTCTGTAAAAAATCAAAAAAAAACATTAAAAAAAAACAAAACAAAAAAAAAAACTGCAGATACTGGGGAGTGAGCCCGCAACCCAGGCATGTGCCCTTGGCCGGAATTGAACCTGGGACCCTTCAGTCCGCAGGCAGACGCTCTATCCACTGAGCCAAACCAGCTAGGGCCAGGCTCTGTTAATAATGATCATTTTATTTTGCAACAATTTTGTATGCATGACCTAATCTGGAGGCAAATCTGCTTATGAGTCAGACATGACCACTTTTTACTGCAGGAACAATAGGTAGCATATCCCTGTCTCAATCCTTCCCTGACCCATCTGTCTCCAGACATTTCGAAACCAAAATACCTTCCAGACCTCAAACCTTCCACATGTCTATAGACCAGAGGTCAGCAAACTACGGCCTGTGGGCCAAGGCTGGTCTACAGCCTGTCTTTGCAAATAAAGTTTTATTAAAACATGCTTATTTGTTTATGGCTGCTTTCGTGCTACAATGGAAGAGTTGAGTAACTGCAACAGAGAACACATGGTCTCGCAAAGCCTACAACATTCATTATCTGGACCTTTATGGAAAAAGTTTGCTGACCCTTGAAGTACAGACTATCCTTGTAAATACAGGCAATTCCACAAATACCACTAAAACCCCACCTTTCATGGTCCATTCAAAATCGACAGCCTCCAAACACCCACAGACACCAGTCACAAAGACAGTTCCAATCCTAAAAATCTTTACCGCCCTTATCCCTAATCCCACCTACAACAAAAATTCTTACAGCCCCTGCTGAAATTCCAGTTCCTTACAAAAAAAAAAAAAATTAAATTACACACAGCCCCTAAGACCTATAGATGCCTAAGTTTACTAACCACCAATACATCTAAATGCCCAGGAATGGGCATTAACACAGCAAAGGTGCTATCCCTCTCAACTTAACCACCCCCTGAAGTCCTCCAATCAGTTCCTATCCTCATCTCCAGAACATCAATGCCCCCCAAAATATCCAGACCCTTCCAAACTCTAAACTTCCAAACCTATAAATATCCCCTCCAGCACAGAAGACCCCAATCTCAAGGAACCCCTCACAAATCTCAGGCCTACCAAGAGCTCCTACACAGTAATTTCCCAAACTCACAGATGCCCGAAAAGTCCACTTTTCTGAAATCCCATACTCACCTCAAACTCTTTCTAAACCTTCACGTTATTCCCTAATTACACAGAAGCCCCCAAAATCGCAAAATAACTCACTAACACAGAAAAGTTCCCTAATACATAAAACTAACCACACATTTCTCATCTAAGGAACATCCCCGCCCTCCCCCCTCCGCCCCCCCCAAGA
>NW_005356599.1:139179-142939 GCF_000412655.1 Myotis brandtii
CCAAGAAACCCTACGCATGTTTTAATAGCAGACAGGTGCTTACTGCAGGTCACTGCGAGCTAATTAGGTTCTGTTCTAACAATTCCTGCTCATCCCCCTGGTCCCCAAGAAGCAGGCAGTGCATTAGTCCCTGTGTCCAGATGAGGCACAGAAAGGATAAACCACAAATCTGAAGTCAGACAGGCAGGAAGAAGTAGGGACAGATAGGCAAACATCCAGGCATTCTTGCTCCAGAATTGGAACTCCTGTATTCTTTACTTGGCTTCTAAGTCTCTCCGTGAGCTCCTCAAATCATATATCCACCAAACATCCCAAACCACAAAAGAGGCCCTACAACACACCGAACCTGTCACATTATAAAAGAAACCCAAACCCCAAGGCACCCTCTAAGCTCAAGGGAACCCTAAGTACTCCCCAAACCCAGCATACACTTGCCCAAGGCCCAAAATATCACTTCAATACAAAGGAAATCTCCCAATTTTGTAAGCGCCCCCCGCCCCCCCACCTCGCCAACCCCGAGACGACCCTCCAAAGCTAGACACGCCCCCAAGGCACCCTCACCCGCGAGCCCCGCCCCCTGCGGCGGGAGAAGGTGGAAGCCCACACGCATGCGTACGAGGAGAAGCGGGCCCGCCCACACTCCGGCAGCCGCGCGGCCGGGAGCACGACTAGTTTCCCCCGCCCCTTTGTTGACAGAATCGCGCGTGACGTCCCCAGCCAATCAGCGGCTGCCGTTCGGGGCCGTGCCCATATAAGGAAGGCCTTGGCCAAGGGGCCCAACTTCGAAAGAGGGAGGAGTAGGCGAGAGGTGACGGAGGAGGTGTGGAAGCAGCGGCATGTAAGAGAACGTGGAACAATTCCCAACTTCCTGCTAGACGGAGGCACGAGGCCGGGACCGAGGCCACCGCGTTCAAGGAGAGGCTTATTTCAGGACGTTCCCTTTAAACAGGAGCCCTGATTGACAACTGAGATTTAAAGGGCCAAACAGCTCTGAGATTGAGACGCCAGGGCGGAAGAAAGCAAGCAGGAAGATCTGAGTGCCCAGCTTTGGTTGGGAACCGTGGGGGCCAAGATCTGGGACAGCGGGATCACCTCACCCTGAAAACCAAACAGCAGAACTCTGCGACGGCTGCGGCCGGTCTAAAGCCCTGCGCGTGGCATTCAAGGCTCCGGCCCTGTATCCAAAAGAACCTCTCCTTCCAGCCTTTCCAACGAGGCACCCCAAATCTGACTCCGACTTAGCAATAAAAAGAATACTGAACACCTCAGCAATGACTTTTAAATACTGACTACCTGTCAAAATACTTATATAATTTAGTTAAATAAAATAATCTCTTTTTTGACCTTTTTAATGTGGCTACTAGATTTTTTAATTACACCTATGGCTTGCATTATACTAGTATTTCTACTGAACAGCGCTGGTATAGATCCTTTTAATGCCGGGCTGATTGAAGAGGCACCCAAAGGTGCCTCCACTGCAGGTGCTCGTCCAGGTATCACTTATTCCCCCACCACACTGCTCCAGCCTTACCTGCTTCCAGCCACCTCACATTGCACCTAGAAGGGTCTGGCACAAACTTGACCCTGTCCCTACCCAGTTCAAAACATGCCAAGACTCCTCAGTGCTCTTGGGGAAAAGCCCAGGTACCTGGCCGACCCAGCCTCATCCCTCCCTAGTCCTCCACACCCGTAACGGGCACCTAATCAGCATAGAGAGCAGATATAATAGCCTTTTCTGATGCTCAGTAGGAGCCGTTATCATCTGCACTATATGAAGAAACTGAGGCAGGACAGGCTGACTAACCAGCCCAAGGTCATACAGAACTGGTGTGACTGGAGCAGGGATGTGAAATCCGGGAATCTGATTCCAGATGACGGTGCTCTATTGTTTCACTATGTATTTGCTGGGGTCTCTGCTCAGCTATCCCCTCTTCCAAGATGCTAGCCCCCCAGGCTCCACCTCTGGGCTCCCACCCTTGGCCTTGTTATCTATTTCTCAGAGCGCTTTCCCTCTACAGCAGCGGTTCTCAACCTGTGGGTCGCGACCCCTTTGGGGGGTCAAACGACCCTTTCACAGGGGTCGCCTAAGACCATCCGAAAACACATATATAATTACATATTGGTTTTGTGATTAATCACTATGCTTTAATTATGTTCAATTTGTAACAATGAAAATACATCCTGCCTATCAGATATTTACATTACGATTCATAACAGCAGTAAAATTTCAGTTATGAAGTAACAACGAAAATAATTTTTATGGTTGGGGGGCACCACAACATGAGGAACTGTATTAAAGGGTCGCGGCATTAGGAAGGTTGAGAACCACTGCTCTACAGTCTTTACATTTGCTGTTCCTGCTAACTAGAATGCTCCCCCGCCCCCCTGCAACCCCCAAATCTCCACATAGCTCAATTCCTTATTTCATTCCAGTCTTTGCTCAAATGTCACTTTAACAGAGAGGCCTTCCCTGAGCCCTCTTCCTGGAAACTACCCACCTGCCCAGAGGGGGACCTTTGGGTTCCCTTGTCCCAGCCCTGCCCACTCGGGGTCATCACTGCCTAAAGATGGATTAGCCTCCTCCACTGGACTGGAAACCCCCTGGGGGAGGGGAGGAAGGGCCGGACTATCATGGCCATCGTGGTGTCCCCGGCAGCACTGCCCAGCATGAGACCAGGCGAATCAAAGCTCCCTTCCCTGCAGCGCCACTCCATGTCCTTACTTCATGAGGCCTTGGCAGTCTCAACTCTGTTTCACACCCAGATCTGTCTGTGTCCTAGCTGGAGGGATCACTGGGGCAGAATTTGCTAAATCCTCACACACTGAGCCAGGAAAGGCCCTACATTAGATCAGCTTCCAGAAAATGGTCCACGAAGATCCATCACAACACAGAAAAGCAAAGTCAAAAGATGAAAAAAGACTGACCAAGCAACTACGAACCAAGAGACAAGTAGAGTGACATTACCACTTAAAAAACTTTTTTTTGACAAAAGCAAAAGGTATTATTAGGGACAAAGATGGTGATAAAACAAACTGACCCATTATACATAAAAGTTCTCAACATAAGTGCTCCTAAGGCAGAAACCTTAAGTAAATAAGTATCATGTCATAATTTGGCCTCAGAATAGAAACAGTCTTGATTAAAAAACAAACACACACACACACAAAAAAAACTATGTAGCTTAATTCCTTGATAGTAAAATAAGAGAAAAAGAGATAGTCAGCAATCTAAATTAAAAACTCAAGACAGGCGCTAGAATAGCTGTTTGGCTCAGTGATTAGAGCGTCAGCCCTTGGACTGAACAGTCGAGGGGGTTCCATTTGAGTCAAGGGCACGGACCTCGGTTGCCGGCCTGATTCCTGGCCCGGGTTAGCGTGTGTTTGAGAGGCAACCAATCAATGTGTCTCTCTCACATCAATGTTTCTCTCTCTCTGTCTTTTCCTCTCCCTTCCACTCTCTCTAAAAATCAATGGGGGGAAAAATATCCTTGGGTGAGGATTAACAGAAAAATATATACATTTAAGGCTGTTTGGATGAATGCACTGTGAAAATCAGTCTTAATGAATTCTTTAATGTATGTCTAAAACACGGTATAATACACTAGGCATTCTTGCCACTGGATAAGTCTTCAATAAAAGTTTAACTGCAGCCGAAACCGGTTTGGCTCAGTGGATAGAGCGTCGGCCTGCGGAGTGAAAGGTCCCAGGTTCGATTCCAGTCAAGGGCATGTACCTGGGTTGCGGGCACATCCCCAGTGGG
>NW_005356599.1:142970-151710 GCF_000412655.1 Myotis brandtii
TCCGCAGGCCGACGCTCTATCCACTGAGCCAAACCGGTTAGGGCTGTGAAAATCAGTCTTAATGAATTCTTTAATGTATGTCTAAAACACGGTATAATACACAAGGCATTCTTGCCACTGGATAGTCTTCAATAAAAGTTTAACTGCAAATAATAATAATAATAATAACAATAATAAGTGCTCCTAATACTATAGCCTCAAAATATATACAGCAAAACACAAGAAAACAAAGAGTTTTTAACTGCAAAATAATAATAACAACAGCAGCAACAGCAATAACAATAATAAGTGCTCCTAATACTATAGCCTGAAAATATATACAGCAAAACACAAGAAAACAAAGAGTTTGACACATCCACAATTGTAATGAGAAACCTTAACATCTCTCTCCATATAGATCAGTTAAAAAGATAAAATTAGTAAGGACCCGAACCACATAATGAATACCCTGGACGGATTGCCCCCAACAATTTGAGAATCGACATTATACATCGCTAGCCTGACAGCCAGAGGTTCTCCTGCGAGCTGGCCTTGGGCTGGGTGCTCGGGACACAGAGATGGCACTGAGCTCACCAGGAAGAGCGCATGGGAGAGGGGCAGACATCCAACTGACCAATCAGGACCAACATGAATACATTAGAGGGAAAATGATGATCACAACAGCAGTTATCACTTGAGCTCTCACTGTGAGCCAGGCTCTGCTCTCAGTGCTCTATAAACATTAACTCGGTCAATTCTCATATCTCACTGTTTTTAATCTCCTGTCCAAGATTAGGACATGGAGATACAGAATGGCTAAGTAATTGGCTTTGGACACAGCTTTGTGGCAAGAACTTTGAATCGAATGAACTCGGCTGTCTCCAGAGCACAAGTTCATGGCTTCATTCACTGAGTATACAGAAAACTTTGCAAGGGTCATCTTGTTCAGTCCTCAGTACCTTTGCACTCTCTGATCGCCCTGCCCAGGATGCTCTTCCCTAGAATCCACAAGGCTTTCCCCCTTACTCCTCCAGGTTTGGCTCAGAAATCACCTTCAAGAGACCTTCCTTGATTTAAAACTGCAGCACGCGCCCCCCGCCCTTGCTCGCGCCCCAACAGACATATACCCCTTCCCTGATTTATTTTCTCCTTAGCATACATTACTATCTAATATACTATAAATGTCACTTATAAAGTTTGTCAGCTTCCCCTCACTAAAATAAAAGCCCCACCCCCCCTCCGCCCGGCACTATTTTGGGCTAGTTTTGTCACTGCTATATCCCCAGCTTCTAGAACAGCGCTGAGCACCTGGCTACTCTGTGTGGTCCCAGGGCAGCAGCCCCTGGGAGTGTCTGTTAGACATTCCGCAGCCTCCACCTGCTGAGTAAGAGCGTGATCTGCAACAAGATCTCTAGCGCAGCGGTACGCACATTTGAGTGTGAGACACAATGCCCCAGCGCCTCGTAGGTGTGCAATGCGTATTAGTTTGAGTGAATGAACAAACTCCTAGCACTCACTCAGGACATCATCTATTTGGGACCTCTTGGTTCCAGCCACACACCCCTGTGGGAATCCTGCGCCCAGGACGAAGGTGTCCTAATGCCCTCCCAAGCCACATGGGCTCTCTTCCTCTTGCAGCACCTGGCACTGCTGAATGACAATGACCTCCCCTCCACCTGTGGGTTTCTGGAAGGCCGGGCCTCTCCTCGAAGGTGCAGCTCCGGCCTCCACACTTGGCTCACTGGGATAGTTCAGCTCTTCCCACCCCATCCCAGCCGGAGAGAGCTTTCCAGACACAAATCAGGGCCACAGCGCTCCCCTCCCCTGCTTCAAACCCTTCCACAAGAGGCGCAAACTCATAAAAAGAATACATGTCCATAAACCCCTGCTCAGGAAGCTACTGGAGAATTTGCTTCTCCAAAAATGAAGGGGTAACCAAGAAAAAGGAGGAAGTGATCAGATTAGATAAATATGATCCAGCCCAGAAAAGAGGCAGCAGGAATCCCAGGGAGAGACCCGGACAGCTGTGCAGCAGAAACGCACAGACAGGAGAAAGGCTGACAATTAAGGAGCTAAGTGTGCAACTTAAGATGCTGTAAACAACATCGACAGCAAACCAAAGACAGAAGGAAATGATAAAAAACAGATGCCTGCCCCCCCCCACCCCAGAAACTGACTCCCCTTCCCCCACCTAGGGGTGCTTCCATCCCAGCGTGAGGGCTGTCGGGGTCATGCCCAGCACAGGGCTGGGCACAGAGCAGGTGCTCAGGGGATACGCTTGCTCAATCACACAGGAGTTAGCGGCAGAGCACCATGGCCCTCTTCCTGGTCCTGCTCCTTCTATCCCCAACTCTCTAGACCAGTGGTTCTCAACCTTCGGGCCCTTTAAATACAGTTCCTCATGTTGTGACCCAACCATAAAATTATTTTCGTTGCTACTTCATCACTGTCATGTTGCTACTGTTATGAATCGTCATGTAAATATCTGATATGCAGGATGGTCTTAGGCGACCCCTGTGAAAGGGTCGTTCGACCGCCAAAGGGGTCGCGACCCACAGGTTGAGAACCGCTGCTCTAGACCCTGCCACTCACCCCACCACCACTCTGTCCATAATCCTGATCCATCCATACCCATCTTGGCTTTTAGGCTGCAGGATCTGCTGACCGCTCTCTCTGGCAAGTTTTACTTTCTTTCTTTTTTTTTCTCTCTCTTTTTTTAAAAGGCAGACTGCCATGTGCAGCGCCTCATTTGGATGTGTCCGGAGTCTTGGAAGCTTGACTACCCCTACGTTCTCCTACAAATGGACCTTGAGACCTTGTTTGGAGGTTCTAGCAGGGGAGCGCAGCTACTCATATACCCTTGACCGAAGACCGGTCCTCTCCTCTGGGGGAAGGTCCTCCTCTTAGACCGAGCACAGCTTCAGGAGGATGCACATGGATCGGTGAGGGAGGAGGGGACACCCGCCTAGCCGGCCAGATCAGCCGAATCAACCCTGGCGATCAATGGGGTGACAGATGTCGCAGCCAGATCGCCCTCACATCAGAGTTTTCCTTTCTGACTAGTTAGTAAGCTCGCTAACAGTAGGAATCATGTAAATCCAAATTGTCAGGGTCTAGAGACCCAGGACACAGACAGAATCCAGGAAGGGCCTGTCAGCACCCCAGTGCTCCCCATTTCTGGGATAGTGACCTCAGGCAGGATGCTTAACCCTCCATGCCTCAGTTTCCCCCACTGTCAAATGCAGATAATAACAGCACCCACTCACGGGTTAGTTGATGATTTACTGAGATCAACCCAGGAGAGCAATCAGTGCCAGCTAGGCACCAAGGGGAGCCTCATTATTCAGGTGCTGGGATTATTAAGAAAAAGTAAGACTACTTAAGAGTTTGGACGTCACTGATGGGAGCCAAAGACTTCTTCCCTCTTTATTTCACATTCTGAAATTAATCTGAGCCTAGTCCAGGGGTGGGCAAACTTTTTGACTCGAGGGCCACAATGGGTTCTTAAACTGGACCGGAGGGCCGGAACAAAAACATGGATGGAGTGTTTGTGTGAACTAATATAAATTCAAAGTAAACATCATTACATAAAAGGGTACGGTTTTTTTTTTTTTTTTTTGTTTTATTCATTTCAAAGGGGCCGTATCCGGCCCGCGGGCCATAGTTTGCCCACAGCTGGCCTAGTCCCTCAAAATAACCAAGATATGGCCCTTCCTTTGTTCCTGTTGGGTATTGGATCTCACTTATTAATTGAACAGATATTTACAGAGCAGCTACTGTATGCCAGGCACTGTTCTGGAGAGAGGATCAATAAATACACAGTAAATTTCAAGGTGGCAAGGTATTAAAAATCCATAAAAACTAACACAGTAAAAGGGATCGGGATGTATAGGACGGAGGAAGGTCAGATCTTTTTCTATTTTGTTTATTCATTTATTTTTTAATCCTCACCTGAGGATATGCTTATTGATATTAGAGAGAAGGGAAGGGAGAGAGAGAAAAAAACATCGATTGGTTGCCTCCTGTATGCCGCCAACTTTCAGTGTATAGGATGCTGCTCTAACCAATGGAGCCACACCAGCCTGGTGGGAAGTTATGATCTTAATGAAGGTGTCAGATGGCATCACAAAACAGGTAATAAGCCACGTCTTTTCTTTTCCCCCCACTTATTATTTTTTTAATCCTCACCTGAGGGTATTTTTCCATTGATTTTTAGACAAAGTGGAAGAGAGGGAAAGACAGAGAGAAATATCAATGTGAGAGAAACACATAGATCAGTTGCCTTCTGCACGCGCCCTGAGCAAGCCCAGGCCAGGGAAGAGCCTGCAACCGAGGTACGTGCCCTTGACCGGAATCGAACCCGGGACCCTTCTGTCCACAGGCCGAAGCTCTATCCATTGAGCCAAACCGGCTAGGGTAGCCACGTCTTTTTAGAAGACCCGTGCTTTTAGGAATAATACGGATTACCACAGCTGCTAGAAATATACCATTAAAAGTGGTTTTAAAAAAAAGCAGCATTTTGTACAAGTAAGCTTCAGACAAACACAGGCTAGAAACACATTTAAGATGTCAAGAAAAGGCAAAATAACTTAGAACACAGACATATTTTCTAAGACAAACAAAGGAAAGGGGAGGGGGTGTTGTCACATCACCCAGGGCGCCCAGACGTGACATACAGGAACAAGGATGAATGAGAGGTTGGCAACTTTTCCTCAAAGCTATATGATTACAGATAATTCACTGAGAGTTGGAGACAAAGTGTTGAAAATCCATGAAAACAATGACAAGCAGGCAACGCTGGCATGAGGGGCTGGAAGTGAATCAGTAATAGAGAAACGCAAACCAGAAAAAGGAACACAAGTGCCACCAGAGCTGCAAAAGTGCCCCAGCGTTGTGGCAACAACGAGCTCCCCGAGGGCAGGCCCCAGCACACAGTAGGTGCTTTATCAACACTGTGGACTACTCAAGAAATAAACCCACATTTCCCAGAAGAGAAAACTGAGGTCCAGAGGGGTTAAATGACTTGCCCAAAGTCACACAGTTGGTGGGTGATGGCACCAGGATTCAAATCTGGATGTTCTGGTTCTGGAGTGCACGCTCAATAAATTGTTCTTGAAAGAATGAAAATCATTAAAAGACTTCGCACTTATTAAGGGCTTCATAAGCACTAGTCATGTCATATATTAACCTCATCAACTCCTTACAAGAGCCTCATGGTTGGAATGTAGTCCCATTTTACATATAAGAAAACTGAAGTCCAGAGTGAGAACGCAACATGGCTAAGGACACACGGCGGCAGAGGTGGGGATTCGAACCTGGACCTATCTGACATCAATGCTTTTCTATCACAGTCGAGAACTTTCAAGATAAACTCAGGACCAAACTGTTTCAAGATAAATTTACAAAGTTGCTGAATTGCCATGTGAGGCCCTAATGACCAAAAGTGTGAGGGGTGAAAAACAAACAAACAACAACTCACAGTTGTTAGAAAGATTTCCTATTCATTGAATACCTGGAATTGGGCCAGGCTGGGCATTGGCAAGTGAATTATTTATATTTGGCTGGGGATAGAGATGGGAATGAGGACAGATTGAGTTTCTGAGCACCCCCTTGGGGAGTCACCTGGGGAGCCCAGGGGTAGAGGATGGGGAATTAGAAGAGTCAGGATATGGGTGGACCTGGGAGAGAAAAGGAAGGAGGCAGCCTGGTTGATGTCTCACTCACTGGTCCCTCTCTACTGACTTCTGTATTTCCCATTCATGTTAAAAAAAAAAAAAAAAAAAAGACACTCATGTACTGAGCACTTACTCCAAGCGCTTTACATGTTTACCTCCATGAACCTCCATTATAACCTTCCCAGGGTTACGGATCCCATTCTATAGCTGAGGAGGGGCCAAAAGACTTACACAGCAAGCAAATGGCAGAACTAAAATTCAAACAGAAGGAAAGTCTCTGTCCCGCTCATGACTCTATTCATGACACTGTACTTCAGTCCAAGGAGAGGGGACTAAATGACCGTGGTGGGAGCCAGATTCTGAGCCCGGATGCCTAGGTTGGAATCCTAAATCTACCATTTAATGCTGGATGGCCTTGGGAAAGTTGCTTAACCTCTCTGTGCTTCTGCTGCCTTTCTGTAGAATGAAAATAACAGCACCTACATCTTAGAGGAGTGTCGTCAGAATTAAATGAGTTAATGTGCACAAGCGGCTAAGAACAGGGCCAAGCACTTCCTAAACAGTAAGTGTTAGCTGTAATCTGGTTAAGTGTTAGCTGTACTAGACAGAGGGGAGCCCTGCATGCTTCTGAACTAGGGTGTGCCCAGATCAGTGTCAGGTTTTCAGAAAATGCCCCGGGGGGCTGGACTGAAAAGGAGGGAATCCATTAGCACCTGTGACCCAGTCACATTCCTGGGGTGGGGAACTTCTCACTCACAGCTCTGAGCCTGAGGACTCATGGCCAGCCAGGGTAGCGATCTTATGGCGCCTCCCCTCCTCTCAGTGGCAAGTTGTTCCCACAATACAGATAAGGGCACACCGAGTTTCAGAGAGGGGAGACGTGCAACAGGCCACAAGGGAGTGGCAGCATAAGAGATCTGAACGCTGGTCGACCCATACACATAACCCACTACACTTTTCTAAATCCCACTGCAGAAATAAGAATGCAAAAGGTTGTCTCGATGACCGGTCTGGTCATATTATCTTACAGTTCCGACTGTCCAGTTTGTCGGGAGTCGCTGGCTGGGCTACAGAAACTATCGCTACGTCCAGGCTCCTCATCTCACGTTCCCATCCCAGCCCCAGTCCTGGAGCCCAACTCACACACCACTCGACCATTGATTTCTCTTGCCCACTATCTAAACTTGCTCCCTGGTTCCCAATCCGACCCAGAGGCCCACATCCACCGCATCCACAACTGGCCTCTCCCTCGAAACCTCCAGACCCCCTCATTCATCTAGCCCTGACCACCCATGCTTTTTCATATCCCCCCGGTTAACCCCCTCAAAACTGCCCCCATCAGGGCCTCTGCCTGGACGCCTAGTCCTTTCTCCAATTCAGGACTCCCTTCTCTAGCTCTGAGCCCCTTACAATCAATCCCAAAGCTCGACTCCCTCGCCACCTCCAACACCCATCCCCAGCCCCCATTCCTCTACTCCCTCCGGCTCCCATTCCCCCCAACCCCCTCCCCGCAGCGATTTCCCTTCGTCCAGCCCTTTCTTTAGCCCCTACCTCTTCCCTGTCGCCACCCGGTCCCGAACCCCCGCCTCGGCTCATAAGCGCCCCCCGGCCCCCGCTCAGGGTTCTCACCATCTCCCCGCGCCGAAGCTCCCTCAGCTACGCGGGTTTCCCCCCACTCGCTCCTCTCCAGCCTCCCCTTCCGGGTTCTCGCCCCGAAGCCCGCTGGGAATTGGAGTCCGCGCGGCCACGGACTACACCTCCCAGAAGGCAGCACGGTCAAGCTTGGAGGTGGGGAAGGAAGCAAACTGGGCGGGCTGAGGAAAAGAATGACTCTAATTCCCTGGAGGCAAAGAGAGCACTTGGCAGCGCAGGCGCAGAGAGCGCCCCCGCCAGGCGCTCTGGGAGATGGAGTCCAGCCTCCTCCATTTTGGCCCGGGGCCCTTGGAAAGAGAATTGAGAAAATTGCAAAGGGAAGGCTGTGAGAGGTGGAGAATTTGGAAAGGACAAGTTTATCGATTTACTTAAACTGATTAACGCAATAATTAACAGTGCCCTGTATTTCGTCAAACACTGTCCCATCCATTCCCCTCCCCCTCCTGGTTTTCTTACCACCACCTCCTAATTTACAAATGTGAAAATTAAGCTTTGGAAGGGAAGATACCCCATGTGCTAGGAACTTGTCCACATCGTAGTAGGAATACAAGCTCCACGAGGACAGGCACCTTTGTGTATCTTGTACAAACACCCGGAACGGCGTAAATAAGTGTAAAAACAGTGCAAATTCCCAACTTGCCGCATGTTAATTATATGAGACACCCTGCAGACAGCCCTAGTAAGAATTATTCCAAAATTATAAATATGGCAGAAAGAGATTAAACCTCTTCTCCATGGCAGCACAGCGAGAAAGTGACTGGAACTGAAATGTGTTGGACACCGGGGACTCCATCCTGCGTTTACGTTCCAGGCCATCCTCCTGGTCGGCCATGAGAGTGAGCTTTCTAAAATGGAGAGTTTGCTATATCAAAGCACATACATCTTCACGAAGGGAACTGCTACTAAGGCCCAATTCCAATGGTCCCCTTCTTTGGTTTTCTCAATGTATTGCACTGCAATTAGCCCCTGCCTCACTGTATTCCCAAGCTCCGTGAGCCTTCCAGACTGAGCTGGGAAAATCACGGCTAAATTCCCAACCTGCCGCGTGGTGCTTGGCAACAGTAGGCCCTCGTGAGATACGCGCTGACGGGAAAAGATGGAAATGGGACAAGGAGGGACTGAAGGGGGACAGGACAGTCCAGAGGTGGCAGTTGAGAAGACCCCGCCTCCTCTCCATTAGGAACCGCGGGCCCAGGACCAGCTAGAGCCCCTAGGGGGCGCGGTCTGTGGAGGCGTGGCCAGGCGGGGCGGGGGCGGGATCCACAGCGCAGACGTGCAGCTGACTGAGCGCTGATTGGTCGGCACTTTGGCGCGCTCCAGCAAGGAAGTGTCAGGAGGCACGAGGCCGAGTTCGCGCCATGCTAGAAGACAGGGCCCTTCGCCCGGCGCGCGTGCGCACGTCCACTCGCACCCTGCCCTTTCCCGCTTCCAGT
>NW_005356599.1:152078-154099 GCF_000412655.1 Myotis brandtii
ATGGCAGAGCTGAGGGAGGGTTCGAGGCGGGGCCTCGGTTTGGGGGTTCGGGGGTCCGGGCTCACGTTTGAGACTCGGCAAGGCTCCTGAATAGGTGTGGGGACCTGGGCCCTCAGGATTTGGGTGTGGATAGAACGAGTTTTGGAATCTGAAGGTCTTAGATTCTGTGACTGGAAGCTTCCCCATTGGAGTCCGGAGACCCTAATTTGGGGGCGTGGAAGTCGGGGTTCTGAGTTCTGGTGTATCGTTCTGAGGGTCTGGGGTCAGATCTTGGGGGGATTGAAGTCTCAGTGTAGATTCGGGGTCCGGAATCTCCATGTAGAGCCCGGGGTATGCGATTTAGGGTCTGGAGTCACCGTTTGGAACCTTGAGAATTAAGTTTTAGGGCCCGGGGTCCCTGGAGTATGGGGCTTCCATTTTATTTTATTTTATTAATTAACTTATTTATTTATTTATTGGTGGGGGAGGGGCTTCCATTTTATTTATTTATTTATTTATTGGCGGGGGGGGGGGGTTCCCTTTTTTTTTTTTTTTTTTTTTTTTTTTTTTTTTTTTTGGGGTAGAGGGGGCTTCAGTTTTAGAGTCTGGGTCTCAGAGTGGGACTCACAGGCGAGGTCTCTGTCTGGGGGTTGGGGTCATGACGTGAGGGTCTGAAGAGACACTTTGGGGGTGTTGGGGCCTTCCTTTTAGGACCTGAGGTCAATTGGGAGGGGCTGAGGTTTGCCTTGCGGGGCTTGGATTTCCTTAGGATTGGGGTTCTCCGCGTGGGGTTTGTGGTCAGTGACTGAGATGTTAGGGTTGGGGTCATATTTCTGGGTTCGAAGTTGAGTTGATGGGTCTAGTTCAGTGGTCGACAAACTCATTAGTCCACAGAGCCAAATGTCAACAGTACGATTGAAATTTCTTTTGAGAGCCAAATTTTTTAAACTTAAACTATATAGGTAGGTACATTGTTATTAACTTAATCAGGGTACTCCTAAGGCTTAGGAAGAGCCACACTCAAGGGGCCAAAGAGCCGCATGTGGCTCGCGAGCCACAGTTTGCCGGCCATAGGTCTAGGGCACCTCAGTCTCAGAGTTTAGGGTTTTTAGGTTTGGACGGGCTCCTTTTTGGGCTCTAAACCCTCGCTTTGGGAGTTTAAAGCCGTAGTGTTAATGTCTTAGCATCACAGCTTAGAGATTGGAGGCCACAGTTTGCAGGCCTGGCGGGCTCCGTGTCAGGGCCTGACATCTCGCTATGAAGACTGAGGTTCTGGAGTCATCGTTTGGGAATTTGCTCTTTAGTTTTAGCTCTGGGTCATGACTTGGGGGCCCCCATTTACAATGTGGGGTTCACGGGCTTCAGTGCAGAGTTTTGGGGTAATGATTTGGTTTGGGGGCCCATCTATGTGGGGCTCAGGAGCACCCTTTTGGGATGTCTGGTGTTCAGAGCACCCTGCCCGTCGGGCCGCCCCTTCCTCCTGGAATCCCAAGGTCACTAACGAGTCTTTCTCTTTCCCTCTCTGCAGATGTGGGGTGCCAGCAGCTATCTGTGTTTCCCTGAACGTCCCAAAGCCGGGTCTCTGAGTTCCAGTGACAGGTAAACACGCCCCCTCTCCATCTTCCTTACGGCTCCAGCCACTCAGGTGGACAAGAATAGAAATAATGTTTATGGAGCACTTTGTTTTGCCAGAGTCTTTTCTAAGCCTTTTGTTTCTTGGATATGCTTTAATTCTTTTAACATATATATATATATTTTTATTGATTTCAGAGAGGAAGGGAGAGGGAGAGAGAGAGAGAAACATCAGTGATGAGAGAGGATCAATGATCGGGGATCAAGCCCGCAACCCAGGCATGTGCCCTTGACTGGAATCGAACCAGGGACCCTTCTGTCCGCAGGCCAACGCTCTATCCCAGTGGTTCTCAACCTTCCTAATGCCGCGACCCTTTAATACAGTTCCTCATGTTGTGGTGACCCCCAACCATAACATTATTTTCGTTGCTACTTCATAACTGTAATTTTGCTACTGTTATGAATCGTAA
>NW_005356599.1:154265-162316 GCF_000412655.1 Myotis brandtii
ATGTTTCTCTCTCATCGATGTTTCTAACTCTCTATCCCTCTCCCTTCCTCTCTGTAAAAAAATCAATAAAATATATTTAAAAAAATTGAACATAATTAAAGCATAGTGATTAATCACAAAAACAATATGTAATTATATATGTGTTTTCAGATGGTCTTAGGCGACCCCTGTGAAAGGGTCGTTCGACCCCCAAAGGGGTCGCGACCCATAGGTTGAGAACCGCTGCTCCACTGAGCCAAACCAGCCAGGGCCACATGCTTTAATTCTAACAACTCCACAAGGAATGTAACTACCATTTGCAAGGTCAGAGAAGTCTGAGGTGGTTGGCAAAGGTCATCCCTCAGCCCTTGCAGGCTTTGGCATTCTGAGTGTCTTAAATGCTCTTCCTTCCTTTCTTTTATACCCTATTCATTCTTCCATCAAGCATGTACCAAATGTCAGGGATCTTAGAGAGGGGATTTTCACAGCAGATTGAGGGTTGGATCACTTTTCTCCTTCCCTCCAAAGTCAGGATAAAGAAAAAATAGCCTGGCTGGCGTGGCTCAGTGGTTGAACATTGACCTATGAACCAAAAGGTCAGGGTTTGATTCCTGGTCAGGGCATATGCCTGGGTTGCAGGCTTGATCCCCAGGGTGGAGAATGCAGGAGGTAGCCGATCATTGATTCTCTCTCATCACTGGTGTTTCTATCTCTCCCTCTCCCTTCATCTCTGAAATCAATAAAAATATATTTTTAAAAAAGAAAAGAAAACATAGTCTGCCCTTGCTGGTATGGCTCAGTTCATTGAGCATCATCCTGTACACCAAAGGTCACCGGTTCAGTTCCCATTCAGGGCACATGAGTGGGTTGTGGGCTTGGTCCCCTGCAGCTGTTCGATGTTTCTCTCTCCCTCTCCCTTCCTGTCTAAAATCAATAAAGACATTTTTTTAAAAAAAGAAGAAGAAAAGAACCCTGACCAGTTTGGCACTGATGTTTCTATCTCTCCCTCTCCCTTCATCTCTGAAATCAATAAAAAGATATTTTTAAAAAAGAAAAGAAAACATAGTCTGCCCTTGCTGGTATGGCTCAGTTTGTTGAGCATCATCCTGTACACCAAAGGTCACTGGTTCAGTTCCCATTCAGGGCACATGACTGGGTTGTGGGCTTGGTCCCCTGCAGGCTGTTCGATGTTTCTCTCTCCCTCTCCCTTCCTGTCTAAAATCAATAAAGACATTTTTTTAAAAAAAGAAGAAGAAAAGAACCCTGACCAGTTTGGCTCAGTGGATAGAGCGTCGGCCTGCGGACTGAAGGGTCCCAGGTTCGATTCTGGTCAAGGGCATGTACCTTGATTGCAGGCGCATCCCCAGTGGGGGGTGTGCAGGAGGCAGCTGGTCGATGTTTCTCTCTCATCGATGTTTCTAACTCTCTATCCCTCTCCCTTCCTCCCTGTAAAAAAATCAAAATATATATTTTTTAAGAAAACATATGCAAGGGTTTAAAAAAAAAAGAAGAAAATAAAAAATAGCCAGAGGTCATCATTTACCTTGCTGTTCCCACCTCCCCCCATGACTTTCTGTCCATTCATCTCTTCATTTATTAACTCCAAAAATAAGTGTCTACTTTGTTCAAATTCTCTACTTAGGTACTGTGCTCAGAAGGAGCACTCTGAAGAAAATGAAGAATGCCCGTCCCGCTGCCCATTCCTCCTGGAATCCCAGAGGTCACCAGCAATGCATGCTCTTTCCCCCCTTTCTAGATGTGGGGTCCTTGTATTAAGAAAGACTCTTAGTTGCAATTAACAGAAACCTAGCTGAAACCAGCTTAAGCCTAAAAGGGGAATTATTGGATTCTTTAAACAAAAAATGCAGAGGCATCAGGCTTTGCTGGTTCCAGGTGGGGGTTAAATGGTGTTGACATGAAACTGCCTTTCTCAGCTCAGCTATGTTGGCTTCCTTCTCCAGCAGGCCCCCCCTTTGTTAGGATAAGATGGCTTCCAGCAGCTCCAAATCCAGATCTTGCTAACTTGACAACCCCAGCACAGTCCCATTCCAGAATCCATTGACTCTAATTGGCCAGACCTAGGTTACGACCCCAATCCTGAACCAATCTGCTTGGCTGGACCTGGCTTCTGTGCTCCCTAGTGGAAGGGGAGGTTGATGTTAGCCTCTGTGAACCACATGGACTGAGAGAGGGGCAGGGGTGTTCCCCCAAAGGAAACTATTACCAGAAAAAGGGGGGATTGGATGTTGGTCAACCCAAAACAACAGATCTATCAATCATACTCATACAATACACACCTCCACCCCATTCTCTAATATCCTTTACCCCTCAATCATTCTGACAAATGACTGCCTTCTGTCTGGAACTAATCTTTTGTGAGCACTCCCTATGTTCCAGGTATTATGTTGAACACCTTCCTAACAAGATCAAACTTCCTAAGCCACCTGCATTTTATAAATGAGTTAAAAACAGGCTCAGAGAGATGAAAGCAATTACCAAAAGTCACACAGCCAGTGGCAGCACTGGGATTCCAATCTAGGTCTGTCTGCTTTGAAAGTTGAAGCTTATAGCCAATTGTTATGCTGCCTCTTGGGCTTGCTCCCTGATTTGTTCCACTTGAGGCAGCTCTAACTCTTAAATTCCTGTGCATGTTAGAGCAAATGAAGGACCAGGCCTTGATTTTCCCACAGCTTATAGAAATTGGGACTGGCTCTTGGTTAAGGCTCCTTCCAGCTCCCATAACATAAAGAAACTAGGAAGTGTTTAGGCTATTTAGCTCAGGGAAGAGGAAACCCAGGAATTAGAGTCATTTGTCATTTCAGAGCCCAAGAGGCTGTCACAAGACAGAAGGGAGTATTCATTAATTCAACAGTTTTTTATTGAGCACCTATTAAGTGCTGGGCATTATTCTAGGAGCTGGGGATAAAGTCAGGGCCACATTATGACGTTCGTGGCCATAGATAATTTTGTCTTCTTGGGCCCCTTCCCCTGTTAATAGCATATTAAAAATTATAGTTAATGACAGCATTGATATAAAGATGAATATAATCCAAGTTGGATTATATGCGTTTTTTCTTCTGATTTTAAAGAAATTAAAACATTTTCATAAGCCCCTAAAAGTATCACGGGCCCTAGGCACCTTATCTACTATGTCTACGTGATGTCAGCCTGAGGTATAGCAATAAATAAAAAAGACAAAAATCCTTCCCGTTGTGGAAGGATTGTGCCACATTATGATGTTCGTGGCCATAGACAATTTTGTCTTCTTGGGCCCCTTCCCCTGTTAAAAGCACATTAAAAATTATAGTTAATGACAGCATTGATATAAAGGTGAATATAATCCAAGTTGGATTATATGCATTTTTCTTCTGATTTTAAAGAAATTAAAACATTTTCATAAGCCCCTAAAAGTATCATGGGCCCTAGGCACCTTATCTACTATGCCTACATGATGTCAGCCTGGGATATAGCAATAAAAAAAGACAAAAATCCTTCCCGTTGTGGAAGGATTGTTTATAATAAACAAGATTTCGTATGCTGATAAATGACAGAGCAAGTAACAAAAATGTGCTTATTTAGATTGAGTGGTCAGGAAAGAACTTTCTGAAGAGGTTACATGTTTTTTTTAAAATATTTTTATTGATTTCAGAGAGGCAGGGAGAGGGAGAGAAATAGAAACATCAATGATGAGAATCATTGGTCGGCTGCCTCCTGCATGCCTCACACTGGGGATCGAGCCTGCAACCCGGGGATGTGCCCTGACTGAGAATTGAACTGTGACCTCCTGGTTCATAGGTTCAACCACTGAACCACGTCAGCTGGGCAGTTACATATTTTTTAAATCCTCCCCTGAGGATATGTTTATTGATTTTTTTTTTAGAGAGAAAGAGAAATATTTATGTGAGTTCAATTGCTTCCCATACACGCCCCAATTGGGGATCGAACCCGCAACTTGGTATGTGCCCTGACTGACAACACTCCAACCAACTGAGCCACTTGGCCAGGGCTAAAGAGGTTACATTTTAGATCAGCAGTGAATGGGAAAAAAGAAACCATCCATGCAAAAATCAGGGCAAAAGAACATTCAAATGCAATTGCTTCCCATACACGCCCCAATTGGGGATCGAACCCGCAACTTGGTATGTGCCCTGACTGACAACACTCCAACCAACTGAGCCACTTGGCCAGGGCCAAAGAGGTTACATTTTAGATCAGCGGTGAATGGGGAAAAAGGAAACATCCATGCAAAAATCAGGGCAAAAGAACATTCAAATGGAGGGAATAGTAAGACCCTAAGGCAGAAATAAACTTGGCAGTTTAGAAAAACAGAAAAGGGATCCATGTGGCTGGAGCTGACCTGTCCCCCACAGACCCAGAGGGCAGAGCTGGGGTAAGTGGGTGAAAAGTATAGAGACTATGAAGAAAGAACTTGACTAAAACCATAACCATCAGCAAGGAAAGGGGCAGCCTTGGGAGGGAGGATCTGGCTCCCAGAGGCCCCTGTGAGCAGAGCCCAGGTCACACCAATTCAGGACTACTGCCCAGACGATGCCAGGATTTTGTGATTCTTAATCACCCTTTGTTCCCTCCAAAAAATGTTTGCATAGAAGGCTCTCTTGGTGCTTTGCAAAACCCAGAGGAAACACCCAGGGACTATAGTTAGTATGAAACCCTTTTGTTCAGACATGGCCAAATGTCTGACACTAGGCCTGGATATTTTTTCGTCCTTGCTTCCTGTGTTGCTTCTCACGGCTCCTCTAGAATGGAAAAAAAGTGATATGCAAAGAATATCAGGGCTTTAGAGATCAGCCTACCCAGTTTTCCTCCAAGGACAGAACCCCAACTCTTCAAAGTTACGGTGTCTACCAGGAAGTAACTAGAGACCAATTGCTGATATATTTTTCTTTCATTCCTTCATTCAGTTGACTAATATGTATCATTTTATGTATTCATAGTGGTTTTGACCCTTGCTCTTCAAAGGTATAGTGTCTGCCAGGAGATAACTAGAGACCGATTGCTGATATATTTTTCTTTCATTCCTTCATTCAGGCAACTAATATGTATCATTTTATGTATTCATAGTGGTTTTGAGGAGATGAACTAATGATGTCATCCCCTGTGTAAAGCCCTTTAATGGCTTCCTGTTGGTCTTAGAACAAAGGCAAAACTCTTCTGTACTATGAGCCTACAATAACCTGCCTCTTCTGGCCTCTGTATCCTTCTGCAGTCTTGTCTCACCCTACAGGACTCTTTGCTTTCTCTGCTGCAGACACTACAAGTTTATTTCTTTTGGATTCTCCATGCTTTCTTGTGCCACAGGGCCTTTGCATATGTTCCCTCTACCTGAAATGTTTTCTTTTGCTCTTTACCTATATATTTCCTCCAATCCTTCAGGACAGGTTCTGGCCAGGTTTACTTCTTCAGAGAAAACCTCATTGATTAGGCGAAAGCCAAGAGTCAAAGCTATGCCCTGGCTGTTTTGGTTCAGTGGATAGTGTTGGCCCATGGACTGAAGGGTCACAGGTTTGATTCCCGGTCAGGGGTGCATGTCTTGGTTGCAGGCTCTTGTTTCTTTGTTTTTGGAAGAGCAAAAGCTAAAATTCATTTGATTCATTCAGGGTTCATGAATAGTCCATTTTGCCCTGGCTGGTTTTTCTCAATGGTAAGAGCTTTGGCCCCTGGAATAAAGGGTTCTGGGGTTCAGTTCTGGTCAAGGGTATTTACCTTGGTTGCAGGTTCAATCCCTGGCCCTGGTCAGTAATAGTCCATTTTGCCCTAGCTGGTTTTTCTCAGTGGTAAGAGCTTTGGCCCATGGAATAAAGGGTTCTGGGTTCAGTTCTGGTCAAGGGTACTTACCTTGGTTGCAGGTTCAATCCCTGGCCCTGGTCAGGGCTGTGCAGGAGGCAACCAATCCATGTCTCTCACATCAATGTTTCTCTCTCTCTGTATCCCCCCTCCCTTCCACTTCTCTAAAAATCAGTAAAAAATATCCTCAGTTGAGGATTAACAAAAACAAAACACAAAGCTATTACAAGCTTCCATAACAGCAAGCAACACCTCGCCTTTGTCTCCATCGGATCAACTTCATGGACATGTGACTCATGTAGTCACAGGGTCCTGAGCTTAGAAGAGCCCAATGCTTGGTTTCATGCTCTGCTCTCACCATCTTGAAATTATCAGTTTTTGAACGAGGAGTCCCACATTTTATTTATTTATTTTATTTTGTAGTACTTCTCCCCAAACAAGTTATGTAGCTTGTTTTGGTCCTAGTTGCAATTTTATGTTTGTTTGCGTGACAGTTTGGTTAATGACTTTATCCCTAACTATATTGTGGACTCCAGAAGGGGCTGTGTTTGTTTTTTATAGTTTTACTAGTGGCCTGGTGCACGAAATTTGTGCACATTAAAAGGGAATTAATTAGAGGAAATATTTTAACATTGCTGTTCACGTCCCCCACCCACCAACACTGCAAGTCCCTGCCCCCCTGCACTTCCACCTGCCTCGCATGCAGCCTCCTGTTGTTCGGTCCTTACGGTGTCAAGGCGTGATGACCATTTGCATATTAGCCTTTTATTACTATGATTCCTATCATCTATCACAGTTCCTAGCACATAGTTGGTGCCCAATAAGTAACTGTTGAATGAATGAGTGAGAAAGATATTCTCAGGATGTCAGAGTTTGGTGAGGGAGATAGTGTGTCTATCTAAATTACACACGTATGCCATTGCTCATGCTACTCCTTCAGGAATCCCCAAACACCTGTCTCCATCAATCCTTTTTTCTCCTTCCTGCAGGGCCCAGTTCAAATGCCACCTGCCCCAACCTCCCTTGCCTTCCTGCCTGGCCCTGGGCTGGCAGAAAGAGAAACATTCTCCAATGTCTTTGTGTCTCCATCTGTTAGGAGAGGGTATGGAGGTGTGCGTGTATGGGCATATTATGAATTATTAATCCAGGGATTAGATCCCAGAAGTTCATCTGCCCAGGAGTCAACTACTTTCATGCCCTTTTTTGTTGTTGTTAATCCTCACCATAGAATATTTTTTCCATTGATTTTTAGAGAGAGTGGAAGAGAGGAGGAGAGACAGAGAGAGAGAGAGAAACACATGGATTGGTTCCTTCCCAAACACGCCCTGACCAGGGCCAAGGCCTGCAACTGAGGTACGTGCCCTTGACCGGAATTGAACCCGCGACCCTTTAGTCCATGGGCTGACACTATCCACTGAGCCGCACCAGCTGGGGCATGCCTTTTTTTAACCCACTCATTTAGCAAACATGCACTAAAGTCCTGCAGTGTACCAGACCCTGTTCTAGGTGCTAGAGATACAGTGGTGCCCCCCACCCAACTCAGCCCAGTTCAGGGATCAGAGAAGATCATGAACCCCGGGGCTGGGGGCCCATAGCAAAGATACCTCACCTCCCTGTGGAGTTAGGGTCAGACAATGGACGAGAACCAAAGGAAGTAATACCCCAGGCCATGAGGGGTATTGTAAGCCACATTGAGAGTTGCGAGAACCAAAGGAAGTAAGACAATGGCCCGCCAGGCCAGGCCATGAGGGGTATTGTAAGCCACATTGAGAGTTTTTGTGTCTTTTAAAATGTTTATTAAGTTGATTGGGGTGACATTGGTCAACAGGAGTATATAGGTTTCGGGCGTGGGTTTCTAAGTTACAAGTTCTGTATATTGCACCGTGTGCCCACCCCCCAAATGTTGAAGGTTTAAACTTGATCCTTAATAATGAGATGGCACTGAGAGGTTTGCAGCACCCATTAGGCAACTAATGTGTCAGGTTCTATGCTGGGTGATTTCACACGCTCTAATTTATTTAGTCCTCTTGCTAATCCTCTGACCCCGGATGAATATCCTCATTCCATTGCACATATGAGAAAACTATGGTCAGATTCGTATTTCAGAAAGATCACTTTGATTCTCCTCCAGTGGTCGGCAAACTGCGGCTCGGCAAACCGCGACTCGCGAGCCACATGCGCTTCTTTGGCCCCTTGAGTGTGGCTCTTCCACAAAATACCGACTTCTGCGCATGGGCCACGAAGTTTCAATCGCACTGTACGTGTGC
>NW_005356599.1:163034-182086 GCF_000412655.1 Myotis brandtii
TTTCTAACTCTCTATCCCTCTCCCTTCCTCTCTGTAAAAAAATCAATAAAATATATATTTTTTTAAAAAACACAAAATAAAAACAAACAAACCTGTTTTTGTCCCAACACAGGAAGCAAAGAAAAAACCACACCGGCAAACTTCATGAGTTGGCATTGCTGCTACCCCTGGCCCCAAAGACCAGTAGCAAGAAGCTTACCAAGGTAAGTGGACTGAAGGAGAGGAGGTGGATTTGGGAGGTAGATTTTAAAATGTCAGTAAGCTGGTTAACTTCCCTTGTCCTGAGAAACCTAGACAGACCCTCTCAGTGACAGCGCTGAGATGGGAATGGGAATTCCTGGGAGTCTTGGAGCACATGACTGCAGGATTCTTTCTCGCAACAGAGGCAGGAGGAGCTGGGAGGGGAAAACAGGCAAGGAGCCAGGTAGAGGTCATTGCTTTGGGAGTCAACCAGCCAGGGTTTGCGCCCTCCAGCTCCATAACCACAGAACCCTGGGCAGGCCACTCAGGTTATCAGCCTCTCAAGCTTTGTGTTTCTCAGCTGTAAAATTAATAAAGATAACGCCTCCTACCCAGAGATATGGTGAAGCCAAAATGACACAATAGCCATGACAGGCCCTGAATAAATGTCGGTTCCCTCCCTGTTGTGTGACCCCTGGGTATCATCCCCACCCGGTAGAAACAGACGAAGCTTCTCTGCGTGTCCCCATCGGCTATTCAATACATGTAGATGGTGCTGAGCTAACACCTCACTCCCAGTGGGAACAACCTACTGGGAGACTCGGAGATCCTGAAGGCTTGGTGTGATGTTGTCTTGCTATAGTTCCTCTCATTCAGTCATTTATTCACTCATCAGCCATTTTATGGAAAGATTATTGGATGTCAGAGCTTTTATGATTGTGACAAGGGGAGGGAAAGAAATTTGAGACCCAGTCCTCATCCTCTGGGAACTCAGAATCTGGCAGGAAGATAAAGCTTTGAACACAGGAGTAACTGGTCCCAGCTAGAGGTGCTACTTGCCTCCAGGGAGGGTCAGAGGAGCAGGTGTTTTGGAAAAATTTGTCAGACCCCAACCCTGCCTGACACATTCCATCAGTCCCCAATCATGTTGATTCTCCCCCTAAATATCTCTCCATCATGGGTGCTGATATTATATTATTTTATTATTGTTTTTGTTGTTAATCCTCACCCGAGGATATTTTTCCATTGATCTTTTAGAGAGAGTGGAATAGAGAGGGAAAGACAGAGAGAAATATCTATGTGAGAGAAACACATAGATTGGTTGCCCCCTGCATGTGTCCTGACCAGGGCCCAGGCCAGGGAGGAGCCTGCAACCCAGGTACGTGCCCTTGACCAGAATCAAACCCAGGACCCTTTGGTCCACAGGCCGACGCTCTAGCCACTGAGCCAAGATGGCTAGGGCCTTATATTAGTGTCTTGTTGCTACTGTAACAAATTACCACAAATTCAGTGTTTAAACCAACACAAATTTATTCTCCTTCAGTTCTGGAGGTCAGAAATCCAAAATTAGTCTCACTGGTCTGAAGTCAGGGTGTCAGCAGACTTGGTTCTTGTTGGAGGCTCCAGGGAGAATGTGTTTTCTTTCCTTTGCCAACTTCTAGAGGTCACCTATGTTCCCTGGCTCACGGCCCCTTCAAAGCCAGAAGAGTAGCATTTTCAAATCTCGTCTTCTCTCTCTTTGCTTCCGTTGTCATTCACCTTCTCTGCCTTTGACCCTCCTGCCTCCAGCTTATCAGAAACCCCTGTGATTACAGTGGGCCCACTGAGATGATCCAGAATAACCTCCCCATCTGAAGGTCCTTATTCAGTCACACCCAGCACATCTGCAAGGTCCCCTTAAGGCAACATAATCACAGGTTCTGGGGACGAGGACATGGATGTTTTGGGGAGAGGCATTACACAGACCACCACAGTGCTCAAAAATACTGGAGGGGTTTTATCCTCTGTCGTCAATCATTGGAGTATTTGGTACACAGATGCTGTCCTAAGCTCTTGGCAAGAAGGGCAGAGATGTCTGGGACACAGTCCCTGCTCTGGAGGAATGACCTTCTAGTTAGAGGACAGGCATAATTATATCACTGACCAGATGGCCTCATCTCCTCATGGAATTCTCCCCAGGCCCCCACCTTCATCCTTCCTGAAGTTCAGTCCTGGGACCCTGCTCCACATACAACCTGAGTTCCTGTCAGTTCCCAGCTTCCCACTGGACCAGTCTGCTTAAAGTGCATCCCAGTTCATCAGGGCTATGGGACCTGTTCAGTCCGCTGCTCAGTGAACTAATGGGGGCTATAATGTGTGGTCTCTCCTGTGTTGGAGACGGGCTGCAGCTTAGATCTGTGACATCCTAACACCATTCTGGCTGATTAAGCGGCCCCTGCCCTGTATGATGCTGTAGCTGCTTCCTCTGGCCACCAAAGCCTTCAGCACATTACTGATTGTTTTCGTATTTCTGACCCCCTTTACATGAAGAGTGCTGAGATGGCAAGGACCATAATAGATAAGTCTCTATCCCCAGTGCCCCACAGGGCCCATAGAGCAGATAATAACAATTGAACAATTGCTCCCAACAGACTGAGAGTTCTAGGTGTCAGGCCCTGAATGCCAAATATTTTATATACATTTTTTTATTTAATCCTCCCCACAAGGCATTTGGGATGCATATGTTTATGCTCATTTTTTGGTTTGAGGAAACTGAAGCACAGAGTGGTCATATTGTGCAGAGGAACACAGCCAGCTTACGGTGAGAGAGAGGCAGATGTGTCTCTTTCCAAAGGCCCACATCCTCAACCAGTCTGTCATTCGGTGCTCAATAGATGTTTGTTGAATGAATGAATGAATGAATTTCCTCTGTTGAGGAAGTTGCAGGACCTGTCCATCTCACCCTCAGAAGATCTTTGGTGAAGTTCCCAAGCTAAGAAGTTTCAATTGCTGAGCCTCTCTCCTGAAATCAGAGATGAGGCCCAATATCCTCCTGCACGAAACCTTTATACTAGTAATAATGAGTAACATTTTATACTACTTTACAGTTTGCAAAGACTTCAGCTTACGAGTGCCCACCATGTGCCAAGCCTGGTGTTGGAGATACTAAGCTAAAAATATAGTATCTGCTCTGGAAAAAACCCTGGTCTAGTTAGAAAAAGTTAGAAAAGGTTCTCATTTAGTCCCCTGAGAACTTACTGAAGGTACTCTCATTGTCATCAACTAAGCATTTATTAGGCAACTATCGTATCAGGCTCTGTACTGGGCGATTTCACACACACTAATTTATTTACTCCTAATGATAATCCTCTGAGCCTGAATGAGCATCTCATCCCCGTTGCACAGATGAGGAAACCGAGGCTCAAAGAAGTAAAACAACCTGCTCTCATCACACAGCCAATAAGTGGCAGATTGGAACCAGGCCCTTCCAAACTGATAGTCCCTTGCTGGTGTCACATGTATTCCTTAGTTAGATCACAGCTTCCTTTCGTGGATCAGGTTAAATAATTTCAGTGACTGTCTGTATCGCATTTTATGGAATGGTTTCACATAAGTCCCCTCTAGAGACCATGCTTGGGTTTGGAAGATTACTACTAATGGTTTTATTGTTATTCTAGGGATCTAGTACGATTCAAAAAATACCTATTGATGTTCTTCCCTCATGTCTTGGCCAGGCTAACTCCTTTCATTATTCAGGTCTCAATTTAAATGCTGCTGGATCCAAGGGGACTTTCTGGACATCTAAGTTTAGTTGCAGAATCCCTTGTACTCTTTTATTCATAATGCTTAATGATAATTTTGTATGATTTATGAGTTTATTAAGTCTGCTGCCTCACTATATGGTAAGTTCCATGAAGGCAAACAAAAGTATGTCTAGGTCATCCTTCCATACTTGGCCCTTAGTGGGGAGTAGTCTTTTTTGTTTGTTTTGTTAATCCTCACACGAGGATATTTTTCCACTGATTTTTAGGGAGAGTGGGAGAGAGAGGGGAAGATAGAGAGGAGCCCTAACTGGTTTGGCTCAGTGGATAGAGTGTCGGCCTGAGGACTAAAGGTCCCAGGTTTGATTCCGGTCAAGGGCATGTACCTTGGTTGTGGGCACATCCCCAGTAGGGGGTGTGCAGGAGGCAGCTGATCGATGTTTCTCTCATCAATGTTTCTAACTCTCTACCCCTCTCCCTTCCATTCTGTAAAAAAATCAATAAAATATATTATTAAAAAATAATAAAATAAAATAATAAATAAATAAATAAAAAGAGAGGAACATCGATGTGAGAGAAATACATCAATTGGTTGCCTCCTGCATGTGTCTCGACTAGGGGAAGAGCCTGCAACCAAGGTAAGTGCCCTTGACCAGAACAGGGGAAGAGCCTGCAACCAAGTAAGTGCCCTTGACCAGAATTGAATCCAGTACCCTTTGGTCCGAAGGCTGACGCTCTATCCACTGAGCCAAACCGGCTAGAGCAGGAGTAGTCTCTTTTAGCGTAGTAGCTCCAGTACCAATACCAATCAGTGTTTGGTGGCTGGACGGGTGATGCCTGGTGGGAGGAGTCTTTGCGCTTGGTGCTTTGGGGGAGATTCACTACTTTAGCAGTCATTGGCTAAGCCACCTCTGGATTCTGTGTGCTTGAGATATAGAAATCAACTAGTTACAGTCTCTACCCTCAGCTAATCCAAGGTCAGTGGAAAGGAATGATGTGTGAACAGATAATTATAAGACAGTGTGGCAAGTGCTTTGGTGGAATCAGGCCAGGGTGTTACAAGAGTGCCTAGGAGGGACATCTGACCCAGCCTGGGCGAGAGGGGTCAGGAAGGAGGGGAAGCTTCTGGAAGCTCAAAGGAGATGCCAGGAGAGGGAGTATGTGGCAAGAAGAGGAAGGCTTTGCAGAAAGACAATACAGCATGTGCAAAGGGCCAGGGGTGGGAAACTAAACAGTGTGCCGAAAAACTGGACCTGGGTTTAGATCCCAGCTTGGCCATGTCCTCTCTGTAACCTTAGCAAATGCCATTACACTCTGAGCCTCAGTTTCCCTACTTGTAACGCTACCTTGCTGGGCCACAATGAGAACTAAAGAGCAAAATAGAAACATATCTGTTAATGGAGGAATTGTTGGGGCGGGGAATGGGGTCCTGGAGCCTTTCTGCCTCTGGTCTCTGGAAGCCTCTCGTTGTCTCGGGCCCCCACTCTGTGCGTAACCCTGTCTTTCTTTTATGGGCAGAAGGAGATTCTGCAGCACATCCTGCACTACATTCTGTACCTCCAGAGAAACATCGATGTGGCCAAGGCCTTGCTCCAATTCCACACCGCCAATGGGGAAGGTGGAGCTGGGGGTAAGTCCGTTTCCCAGGGCCTGCTCCATAAGTATTGTCCTGCTGTCAGGGACCCTGAGTGACTTCACCCATTCCAGGCCCTCCAGGATCACACAGCCTCACATAGGGGCAAAGTCAGGAGAGGGTGTCTGGGAAGACTGTGGGGGGAGGGGCCTTGGAGCTGGGCCTTGGAGGACAGTTGAAGGGGGAACCCTGCCAAGTGGAAGAAACAATCTGAGCCGGAGCGTGCAGGCATGAGAAGACATGTGTGGAATGTCTGGGGACAGGCAAGCAGATGGGTGTGGTTGGAGGGGCCACGTAGCATCGAAAGGACAAGTGCAGGCTCTTGAGCCAGATCCTGACTCAGATACACGTCTTGTTACCATAAGTTTAGTTGCAGAATCCCTTGTTTCTGTTTCCTCATCTGCAGAACGGGACTAAGACTAGTCGATCCTGACTCAGATACACGTCTTGTTACCATAACCTCTCTGTGCTTCTGTTTCCTCATCTGCAGAACGGGACTAAGACTAGTACTTCCCTCCTGTGTTTGTCGTGAAGATTAAATGAGTTGATACAAGTAGAGAGTATTGTAGCACAATGCCTAGAACACACCATTCATCCAGTGCTGTATGTGCTGGGTGCTATCATTACTGGTGTAAAACATACACAGGCAAGAAGGGTAGGAAATGAGGAAGAGACGAGATCCTGAAGGGCTTCGAGCCCTGAGGAGGGAGATGAAGATGAGACTTACTGAAAGACTTTCAGCCAGGGCAAGCCATGATCAGGTTTTTGCAGGGTTTTTTAAATTATTACTTTAAAATGATCTCTGTGAAGATCTTTGACATATTTTAAATATATTTTTATTGATTTCAGAGAGGAAGGGAAAGGAAAAGAGAGATAGAAACATCAATGATGAGAGAGAATCATTGATTGGCTGCCTCCTGCATGCCCCATACTGGGGATTGAGCCTGAAACCTGGGCATGTACCCTGACCGGGAATTGAACCAGTGACCTCTTGGTTCCTGGGTTGATGCTCAACCGCTGAGCCACGCTCAGCTGGGCTGCAGGGTTTTTTAGAAAGAGGTCCCTAACATCTGGTGTGGAGGATTGGTTATTAAGTGAGAAACTGGAGTCAAGGAGATCAGTGAACAAACTTTCAGGGGTGGGCCAGTCAGGAGACAATGCGGCCCCATCTGGCACGGGTCGCTGAGTGTAGGCAGAAGAGGGTACATTTGGGAGATGTTAATGAGGAAGAATTGAGAGGCCTCAGGGAGAGAAGCTGGTGACCCAGGATGGATGGTGGAACCCTCACTGTCTTGAGGAAGGCAGGAGGAGGAATTGGTTTGGGGTGGGAAATATGGGGGCGAATTTGGGAAGCACTGAATCTGTCCTCCCTGTCAGCCAAGGCCCAGAATGGCCTGGGGAAGCCCCAGTGTTCGCCCTGCACCTTTGGTGCCCGACTGTGCAACCTCAGACAAGTCTGAGCTCCTCCATGGACTGCGGTGGACCACCCCGCACCCTGCCCGCATTGGGAGGCATTGTCTGGGAGGGAGGATTTGGGAGGGCATGACCTCTCTCCTTCTTTGTCCTGTGCAGGGCTGGGCCGGAACTCCGCTGTGGGCTCACACAGCTGCCCACACTCTTGTCAGTCCTACCTTTGGGAAGCCTGTCGGAAACCTAGGAAGAAGAAGCTGACCCGAGCGTCAGGTACAAGCTGTCAGTGGAGGCAGATAGAAAGTTGGGGTCAGATGGAAGGGGGCTCCTTCTCCAGGGTCATCACACCCCTGGGAAGCCCAGTCAGCAATCCTGAGCCCCTAACGAGGCTTCAGAGTCGGACACGCCTGGGTTCATTTTCTGGCTCTTTGTCTTACTTACGAGGGTGCACTGTCCTCTGAGCCTCATCCTCCTCATCTGGAAATTGCAGTCCCTGCCACAGGGAGGTCTTGAGGACGAGGAGCCTGAAAACGTGCCACTCAAGCAATGCTTAAGTGGAGAGGCATATGGTCGGTTCCCAGTGAAGGGAAGCTACTGTCAGCATTTATTGTCTTTATGGCCAGTAACCCATCCCTGGCCAGCATCAGGGAGCATGGACACCAGGGAGGAAAGACCTACGAGTGAAAGACCAGTGTCCTGGGTCCAGCCTCAGCCTTGCTATAACTCACTACACGTCCTCTCTCTTTCGAGGGCCTCCGTTTCCATGTCTTTAAAATGGGAGTTGGACCTAGTCAATGATGTCCAGCCCTGGCTGCATATCTGAATCATCCAGGCGCCTTAAAAAGTGCCTGTGCCTGTGTCTCACACCCAGAAGGCCGGGTCTCAGTGGTCTGAGGTGCACGCTGGGCTTCAGTATTTTTTCAGAGCTGGCAAGGTGGTTCTAGCCCAGTGATGGCGAACCTTTTGAGCTCGGCGTGTCAGCATTTTGAAAAACCCTAACTTAACTCTGGTGCCGTGTCACATAGACATTTTTTGATATTTGCAACCATAGTAAAACAAAGATTTACATTTTTGATATTTATTTTTTATATATTTAAATGCCAATTAACAAAGAAAAATCAACCAAAAAAGTGAGTTCGAGTGTCACCTCTGACACGTGTGTCATAGGTTCACCATCACTGTTCTAGCCTACAAGTAGGGGAAGGGCGTGTCAGACTGTGACCTGTAGCTAAGGATCCAGGCTTATCCAGGAGGCGCTGATGAGTGACTAGGCCAGGCAAAGCTTTGAAACAGGTGTCTGGGCCCAGAGCAAAGAAGACCTCCCACCTGAGCCATCTTCTAGTGACAAGGCCCCAGCCCCATCTGATGCCATCGCTCTGCTGTCCCAGACGCCAGACCCGGGCCCAGAACCCTTGTTGCTATCTGGCCCTGTCAAGCCCAAGAAGCAGGTGACCCCATCCCCAGACCAGAAGGGAGGAAACATGGAGGGGACCAGCACTCCTCCAAGATGCTGCATTGTCTTTTTTTAAAATATATATATTTTATTGATTTTTTACAGAGAGGAAGGGAGAGGGATAGAGAGTTAGAAACATCAATGAGAGAGAAACATCGATCAACTGCCTCCTGCACACCCCCTACTGGAGATGTGCCCGCAACCAAGGTATATGCCCTTGACCGGAATCAAACCTGGGACCATTCAGTCCGCAGGCCGACGCTCTATCCACTGAGCCAAACAGGTTAGGGCGATGCTGCATTGTCTTTGCCTTAAGGTGACAGAAATGGAGGAAGATCCTGGCTGACATTGCTGGATGTGGCTAAGAACAGCGTTACTGCTGATCTTCCCTCACCATTAATTTAGCCAGTCATTTATACACCCCTTATTAGGCATCCGCAACATCCACGCACAGTCCTGGTTAGCTGGGACTTCAATGGTGGACAAGAGAGACACTGTTTCTCACCTCACACAGCTATAGTCTCGTTCCCAGTTTTCTTTTCCCTTCAGGCTCTGCTGTAGGTGTAAGGGTGGGACAGAGTCAGTGCCACCCTTGTGTGAGGGCTGCGAGTGGCAGAACTGTAGGGACTCCCTGTCCCTGTACCAGCTTCAAAAGGTGTGATGGCTCACTCAGCAGAGAGCCAGGCGAGAAAGTGGGCGAGGGAAGACATGGCCTGAGCCATTCTATCCTCTATCCACCTGTTCATTCAGCCCTGACTCTCTAAGCATTGCTTCGGCCAGGCCATGTGCTGGGTGCTGGGTGCTGGGTGCTGGGGACAGTCCAGTGAAGGAGTCACACACTATCACTGATGTTCCAGAATGGTCCCAACTTCCTGGGGTTGTCCAGGGAGCGTGAGGGACCCAGAGGAGGCGCCTGACCCACCTGGGGAGGGAGGGCTTCCCAATTCAGCTAGTTATGTGGCTTTGGGCAAGTTACTTCACAGCTCGATGCCTCAGTTTACTTAACTGTAAAATGGGGGTAATAATGGTTCTCTTTCACAAAGGGTCAGTGACTAGTATGTAGCATGCTTACAACTGTGCTGGCCGTGCTAAGCACTCTGTACTTGTTTGCTATTATCATCTTCATCATCATTATTCCCCTTACGGATTTTATCTTCCTTACAGCTTCTGATAAAGGAGTGGAATTCCTAGTGCTGATTTGGGTGGCCCCTGAGCCTCATGCAGAGGTCCCAAAGCTTGAGGTTTTGCCTAGGATGGGGGCGGGGGAGGCTGTGGCAGACCCTGGCACCTCTTCACCCCTGCATCTGTGAGTCTGGAGTTCGTCCCAGGCAGAGGAGTGATCACCCTAAATTGCCTCTTTAGGCAAAAACAATGTCCAGGATGATGGGCTTTACCCTGACTTCGGGGCCCAGTACGGGGCCGAGAGGACCTATTTTCTCTACAGAACACCGCCCTATCCCAGGTAAGGAAATGCCGAGGGCTCTGAGTGGGGGAGACTGAGGTGTTTGGTCTGGAATGGCTGAGGGGCAGTGAGAAATGAGCTTGATTTACATCTGATGGTGTCTGTGGCATGAGCACTGCTGTGGGCCCAGCTTTCCGCAGGCATCCTAAGCTCGAAGGAGAGATGGGCCCCAGCCTCTCACCGGTATCCCTGTCTCCCGTCTCACCCTTCTAAGCCACCCTTACTAGTCACACAAACTTTGACCATGTCAGTTCATGGCTTAAAGCCCTCCCTCAGGGCCCAAATATCTTCATTGGCATTTGAGAACTTCTCTGGCTTCAGCTCACCTTGCCAGCACCCTCTCCTGCCCCTCACCCATGAAACTTACCCTTAACACTTGCAAATACTCGCCACTCCCCATGGGAACCATGCCCTTGCCCGCTCTGGGCTCTTCATACTCTGATCCCTCTTCCCAGCAAGCCTGGTCCGCTCATCTACTTGGAAAACTCTACCTCCTTCAGGCCACGCTCAGTGCTATCCTCCTCCTGCCCTGCCCACCTGTCTGACCTCCCCGCACCCCCATAACTGTGTGGTCAGTGCCTGATTACAGCTGTCTCTCCTCACAAACCGTGAAGCTCTATGAGGGCAGCACCTCAAGCTGACTAAGCTTTCTGCCCCCAGCTCTCCCCCAGCAGCCAGCATGGAGTGATCCCTGTCTTACCTCACAGTGGGCAACACTGAGTCACCCAACGGGGAGACAGCTCCCTCAGGGGCACAGCAATTCCCAGCCTAGGGCTCCTGCTCTGCCTCTTGAATTCCACCTCTTGCAGGTACCAGCTGGTGCTCTACGATTCCAGTGAGGAGATGGACAAGGAGGCCCCAGACACTGACCCTTGGCTTCCTGCCTGGACCCCAGAGGGCAGCCCTCATGGTGACTGAAACTCTGTCTCTCTTCCTTGTAGGCTGGTGTGGGGCCTTCTTGGTACCTTCCTTCTGAGGATTTCAGTAGAAGGGGGGAAAGTGGGAAAGGTGAATAGATGTCTGCTAAGCACAGGGATGGCAAGTCACTAGCCATTGGTTGCCATGGCAGATATTGTTAATCAAGCATCACTGTTTCTGGTGATCCCAGACAGTACCTCAGAATCTTTCTTAACATACAGCTCCAGGTAGCTACAATCATTCTATCAGATCTGACACCTGATAGAATGATACTGACTAGAGAGGCCCAATGCACAAAATTCGTGCAAGAGTAGGCCTTCCTTTCCCTGGCTGCCGGCACCGGCTTCCCTCTGGCACCCAGGACCCAGGCTTCCCTCACAGCCCCGGCTTCATCAGGAAGGTCATCCAGAAGGACGTCCGGAAGGACATCTGGTCTAATTAGCATATTATGCTTTTATTATTATAGTTGGTTGTTGTTTTTTTGCCATCCCTGGCATAATGACAGACATTGTGCCTCTTAATTTCCTCTACCAAGCACTGAAAAGGAGCAGTTGACAGTCATCTTTCCCCAGTGTCTGGCACCATCTCCTCAAAGCCAGCGGGGGCAGAGGGCAATCTGTGACCACACCCCAAGCTTGATGTTTCCTTTTCAGGAAGCCCACTGGCCTTGGAGCCTCCCCACATTGACAACTGGAGTGTGATGGGCCAACCGAGCGAGATCCTAGGTCTCAGTCCTTCCCTCTTCAGCTCCCCAGGAAAACTGCTGCCAGAACAGGTCTTGGAGGATGGCAGCGAGTACCTGACCCAAGGTGAGCATGCAGGGCTGGACCTGGTCCTAGGTCTGTTCAGAAAACACACGGTGATGCCCACCAAGTAAGTGTGCAGCCTTGTGCTGGGCAGTGCTGGATGCCCAGGGATGAATGCTGTCCGGGCCCTGCCTCGAAGAGCCCATAGCCTAGTGGGTGTGTGGGGGAGCCCCAGGCCAGCGTGGAGAGTGGAAGGCTCCAGAAGCCTGCAGTAGGGACCAACTCGCTCTGCCTAGGGTAGAGGTGGCCCAGGGGAGCTGGCCTGGGAGCTAGATTTGAATATGGCGGAGGAGATCCAGAAACCTGGAGAGTGGCACAGAGCCCTGGTGCCGTGAGGGAGCCATTTTCATCCTAGCCAACCTCTGCCTTCCCTCCCGGACAGCTCTCTTTGAAGAAGTTTTCTTAGATCCCGTGTCTTCACCTTCTGCCTGCGTGCTGGAAGTACCGCCGAAGAAGGTAGGCATCGCTCCACCCTTCCATCCACAGGAACGGTCGTCCTGCTTTCCACGAGTCACTCACCGGCTCGATTCACTCATCCATCCCCTCAACGTTTCCAGAGACTCATCTGCTCATCCTTTGAATGCTCACTTTGGCCACAGACACCCACTCTGTGCTGGGCACTTGGAATGAACTAGACAAAAGGGATGAAAGCTAAAAGGTTGTCAGGGCCTGGCTGGTGTGGCTCAATGGTTGACCCTCAGCCCACGAACCAGGAGGTTGCGTTTCAATTCCTGGTCAGGGCACATGCTCAAGTTGCCAGCTGGTCCCCAGTAGGGGGCATGCAGGAGGCAGCCAATCAATGATTCTCTCTCACAATTGATGTTTCTATCTATCGCTCTCCCTAAAATCAATTATTTATATATATATATATATAAACTGCTAGGTGCCCATAAAAGACCCCACATAATATTACAACTGCTCTATGAGACCAGCATCTCTGGGACCCCATTTGACAGAAAATAGATGAGCAACCTCAGGAATCCTCAATTGGAAAGAGCTCCCTCCAAAGCCCCCACACTGACCTCTGTGGCCACTGTCTGCTCCAGGAGTCACTCACCTGCTCGATTCACTCATCCATCCCCTCTATCCATCTGGCAAAGGGGCAGCCCTAGCCCTGGTCCCTAAACCATTCTTCCTCCAATGTGTGTGGGCAGGGCACTGCCTCAATGAGTAGTTGAATGGGCAGCAGTAGGAAAATAGATGCCCTTAGTGGAGCCTTTAGTAAGTGCCTGACTCTGTGCTAGGTGCTTCTCGGCCTTCAAGATGTGTAGTGAGCGCTATTCTGTAGGTGGAATTGATGCTGAGAGAAGTTAAGACTTGCCCAGGACATCATGGCTACCATGTGAAGTGGTAAACTGATGGGATTGAGAGATATTGCCCCCAAAACAGGAGGCAGAAGAACTCAGCCCCATAGAGTCCCTCTCTGACCCCTATGGGAACTTGGGAACATTTGTTTGAATGTCCAATGGGTGTTTGGATGAGGTTGTCTTGAATCTGAGACGTTTCTCATGCTCATTTCCTAGGAGAGCAGTGAGTTGGGGCATGAAGGGACACCAGTGTCTGCTCACATCCCCTCCCAGGACACACCCCCTGAGGCCCCCGAAGACCTTTCTGACTCCCACAGCCCGTGCCTGTCTTCAGTGTCACTGGGCCACCTCTCGCTGAGTGAGGACAGCCAGGCATCGTCCATCCCCAGCTCTGAGGGCATGGACACCGACATGGACACAGAGCTGGTGTGGAGGCAGCAGGTGAGGGGGACAGCCATTGAGGTGGGTCCTGCCTCTCCTGCCAGCTCTCATCTCTCTGCCCCCACCCAGGAGGCTCAGACCAACCCTGAGGACCTGAAGTTCTCGAGCGATGAGGATGGAGACTACACATGGACCCCCACCCGGAGGGAGAAGAGCAGGAGGGGCCAGGCAGACAGGGGCCCCATGACGCTCAAGAACAAGAAAGACTCCTGCCCCACTCAGCCGAAGAAAAAGTGTGTCAATGGCTTCATCATGTTCTGTAGGATGAACCGGAAGCAGTACATCCGGTGGGTGGGGGTCCTCTTTGGCTGCCCGCCTCCCAGAGCATGTTGCCCGCTGCTGGCTGACCCATTGGCCCCGTCCTCAGTCACATGTTCCCCCAGCATCTCACCTGGCCCCACTGCATTGGTCAGGGCCTGCCATTGTAAGCAGAGAAACCCACCTCAGACTTAAGAAAAATAGGACATTAATAGCTTATATAACCTGAAAAAAGACAGGGGTAGATTAGGTTCAGATGTGGGCCCAAGTGCTCACAGGATGCTGTCTGGAGTCCTTGTCCCTCTCGTGGTGGGCTTCAGCCTCAGGCAGGTGGGGCCGGCTGGGCAAGGTCACTCCTGGAAGGTCAGGCTCATGTCCTGGCCCCCATCCTAGCAACCTTGTGGGAGGAGAGCTCCTCATTCCTAAGGTTGCAAGAAAAAGTTCTTGAGTCTGACTTGGTAGATCAGGAGCCCAACCCGGAACCCATCGTTGCCATTCTGAAGCGGGGGGATGGGAGGCCCCCCAAGCCACAGGGGAGAAGAGCTGGTACCCTTATGGGAAGATCCAGGGGCTGATATTGGGAGCAGCGGATACGGGTGGCGTCTTCCCAACAACCATTTAGTCAGCCTCCCCCTTTTGGATGCCTCAGCTCCAGGGTGTGTAATGGGGGTCTTTCGAGATCTCTAACACACGGGGAAAGAGCTGGGTCCTCAAAGGGAAAGCTGAGGCTCTGAGAGGGCAAGGGTCAGGTCAGACCTGGGTCTTTGCCCAAGCAGGCCTCTCCTTACCGCCTCCCTCCTGTCCCAGAGCCTGCCCCGGGACTGCGTCCACAACTGCCACCAAACAGCTGGCCCAGCTCTGGCGGGAGATGACGGAGCAGGAGCGCAGACCATACAGGTGAGCAGCCCAGCGGCCTGCTGGGGCGGAGGGCCTCCACTCCTCAGCCCTGCGCCGGCTGTCAGAGCCTTGAGCTTCATGAGACTGGAAACAGGCTGGGAGTTTCCTGGGGTGGGAGGTTTGGGTGTTGCAAACTTTTATGAAATATTTGGGGGTGACAGAGATAGAAAGGTGCTCTACCTTGGAGCTTAGAAGAGCAAGTACCTTAATTTGGAATTGGCCCCCCGCTGCCCTAAATTTCTTTTGCCCTCTCTGCCGCAGGGCATTTCTCAGAGCAGGAAACTGGGTCTTCCCTTTCACTTGGCCTCCTCCCTCTCTCCCCTCTTCCCTCTCCCCTCCCTTCCGGAAACCCCCTCCTCTTCACCTCGGAGCGGCCACCTGCCTGTTTCTCAGTTGGCCCTCAGTGCGCAGGGATTGTAACAGGAGTGTGGGGCTTCAGCAAAGAGCCCCTGGTGGAGTCCTATTGTACAGGCCGGGCCCAGAGGTTCGCCCGCCCCGTGGGACCAGGTAAAGCCCTGGCCTCCCTTTCAGCTTAGGCCTGGCCACTGCAGGGCCAGAGCACCAGTGGTGAGGCAGGGCCGGAGAGGCCAGTGAGGGACCGCCCATCCCACTGCCTCTCCCCCCAGCATCAAAGCTCGAAGGTTCAGCCGCCAGCACAATCGGATTGTGAAGCAGGAAAGCTCCAGCAGCGAGGACGAGGACTGGGGGATCCCCAAGCCCTTCTACCAGCTGCTGGCGGACAGGGCCCGCTGTTCCTCACAGCCCGCCTCTCAGCTGCCTGCTGGCCACAGATGAGAGGGTAACCACTTCACCTCTCCTCCCTCACCACCTCACAGCTCCACAGCTCGATTGAAACCTGGAGCCAATGAGGAAGAGGTTGCCCCCTCCTGGGCCTCAGCCCTGCTAGGCAGGTCTCCTTGGCCAGTTCCCTCGGGCTGGGAGGGGGTGGATTCGTTGACCCTCTGCTTTGTGTGTTTGCCATGTATGTGGGCAGCTGAACTCTGCCCTTCTCACAGCTCCTTTCTTCCCTGGGGAAGGAAGCTCTGAATGAAATGCAGGGAGAAGTTAAGGAGATGGGGCTCCCCTCTAACCTACCTTTGTCCACCCCAGAATCAAATGGTTTCAACCCTGTTCATTCTCACCTTATCCTACTCCTCCCTCCCCTGTTCTATTTATAGGTTATTTATTGTTGCCAACAAAATAAAGTGGAACCCTTGTTACCAGCAAGGGAGACTAGGCAGGCTGCCTTGGTCCCCTGCTCCCGCAGCCCTGGGGGCGCTCCTTCCACCTGGATCTGGGGGCCCCAGGGTCCCCTGCCTTTTGAGAGAAATCACACTCGCCGCACCACAAACATGGTTTCCACCCCAGCCCCTCAGGGTGCCGGGATCAGAAAGCCAGAATCTCAAATTGGGCTTCGTGTAGTTCAGCTTTTCTTTAGGAAAGTTGTTTGGAAAGTAACCCACACTCCTGGAGGTTTTAGTTATCCTGTTAACTTTATTTTAACTGAAATGTAGGCATAACATGTCCTAGAAAAATAAAGATTTAGGATACAAACTAGACACGGGGGTCAAGGTTGCCCCGCGGGTGAGGGATCTTTGGTCTGGGGCTGGACGTGATAATGAGGGCTGTCGTCCAGGGGAAGCAGAGGGGAATCCTCGCCCAGGTCTCCCCACACCTGCATTGTGTTGCAGCTGGAAGAGCCCAGCCGGGAGGCTGTCAGTCCCTGGGCATAGGACTGCTCCACCCTCAGATTCCAAGCAGTTCTGAGAACTCTGGAGGTCAATGGAGCTATTAATAGTGTTTTAGGGAGTGATAGGGAGAGGGCTCAAGGGGGTTGAATGTCCAGCCATTTTGCAGGGTTTTCAGCTCACCGCTCGTACCAGGTCAAGGGGGGCAGAGCCCCTGAGTCAGGACCCCCCAGATCTCCCCATGTATATGGGGCAGAATAAGGAGAGGGCTGTAACAGAGGAGGCTTCCCATCCAGAGGGACGGTGCCCTTGGACAGGGGTGAGCCCCGCACATCCAGGGCTTGGAGGTTAAGCAGCCGGGGGTAGGGTGTAGTGTATGTGGAATCCTCAGATCAACAACTGTTTCTGAAAGGTTCCCTTCTCCCAGCTGTCCTGGATCTCAAGCACCATTGTCAGGAGAGGCGATGAGGCCTGGCGGGGGTCACAGTTCCAAGGGCTCTTCCACAGGCACTGACTGTAGCTGGGTCAGGACCTTGGTCTCAGCTTCCAGCCCCTCCTCCACCTCGCCCCCTGCTGTGGCCCCCAGGAGCAGCCCCTCAGGGTCAGGGTCTGGGAGCCTCAGCACAGTGTGGGGGGCCTGGGTCCCCAGCCCCTTCTCCGCTTCTAGCAGCCCCTCTGTGCCTGTGCTCAGTTCCAGTCCCGATGGCCAAATGGGCACAGCTGCAGGTGACAGCATGAGGCCCTCAGGTGGGGGCGCAGGGAAGCCAGCCAGGAGGCAGGAGGAGTCTGGGGAGAAGGGCAGGCTGGCAGCAATGGTGGCGGCAGGGGCAGGTGGTGGCTGTGGCAGCTGCTGGGCAGAAAGTGCGCCGAGGGCGTGGGCCTCTGGGAGAGCAGGGCTGGGAGCCACAGGAAGGGCTCCTTCGGGCACGGAGATGGCCGCGTCTGGCTTCAGGGGCAGGGCCAGGCTGGGGGCAGGCGGCAGGACCTGGGAGACCAGCATGCTGGTGGGGAAGGTGGCCGTGAGGATGATCTTGCCCTGCTGCACGGCCACACCTGTCACGATGGGGCTGCCAGACACGGGGTTGGCCAGGAGGAAGTTTCCTGTGGGGAGAGACGTCAGGGCACAGGGTTAGAGGGGGCTGCTGGCCAGGAGCAGAGGTGGCAGTTAAGCTGCTGGAAGGCAAGAGGAAGGAGATTAGCCAGAGGCAAACCGACCCCCCTCAGAGCGGGACTAAGTCTGGGTGGTTTGAGCCTCCACACAACCCGGCACAGGGGGGTTCTGGGACATAGCAGGGATGAGCTACCCCCAACCCAAGCCCACCAACGGCACTCTCCCTCCCTGAGATAACTACCCCCACCCAGGCTGGACGGAGGCAGAAGGGGGTACCTGGGGCAGTGGCCGGAGGCAGCTGCAGGGCAGTCACGCCCACCCCGGAGTTTATCAGGTGCACATTAGTAGGGCCCGCTGTAGCTGCCACCTTCACGGGGCTGCCTGGCCCAGCTGCCAATAGCTGCAGTGGCCCCACAGCTTGTGGCAGAGTCACCACCTGTGAGGTGGGCACCACCTGGGGCAGATTCAATAGTGGGGAGGTGGGGCCCAGGCCTGCAGGGTACCCAGGGGGTGGGGAAAGGGGCACCACTTGTGGAGCAGCCACAGAAGCCACTGGTCCTGGGGGCAGAGGAAAGGCAGCAGCCGGCGGGGGCCCAGGCACCACTTGGGGCAGAGGCACTGGCACCTCCTCTCCAGGTGTTCCCAGAGCAGCCACCTGGGGCTTGGTCTCAGGGGCCTCAGGCTGAGCCTCCTCCAGTCGAACCTCCCCGGTCTGAGGGTCCAGGACCAAGGAGGTCTTGCCCTCGCTGGGCCCCAGGGGACTAGGCTGTGGTGGTGGGGCGCCCCCACCCCCTGTGAGCAGCAGGGGGCCCAGGCTGGAGGCTTCACCCAGGGCCAGGCTGTTGATGATGACAGGGCTCCCATTGAGAAGCACCGCTGGTGAGCTGCTGGCAGCCAGGAAACTCCCGTTCACCAGGATGGAGGAAGAGGCAGGGCATGGCGCAGGAGGGGCGGCCCCCGCCAGGAATATGGAGCCCTGGGCAGGGGCCTCCGTGGCCACTGGAGCCACCCCCCTCTCCAGGTCCTCAGGACTGCGGCTGGACTCATCCTCAGTAGTGGGGTTCCCATCAGACTCGCTGTTCAGAGAAAGGATTGTGAGTTGTGGCCCTGAATGCTGTGTCCCCACTGGCCAGCCAGCTTCCCGCACAGAGCTGCAGGAGCCTCCCGCTCTTTCCCCAGCCCAAACTTTTGGGGACAATGCGGGGATGCGGGCGGGGAAGTATGAAGCCTCCTCTCTGAGACCACCTAAGGGCCACGCGGGCAGAGCCTCTGCAAGCCCTGCGTGGACAACACTGCATAAAAGCTGAAGCTGTCCCAAGCCGGAGTGAGGAGGCCGGGGCATCCAGGCTGCCCGGTCTCGGGGTCGGGCTGAAAGCAGCCTGGAGGCGGCGGAGAGCCGGGAGGTGGCGGCCAGCTCAGTTCTCGGTGCCCTCCCAGGGCGTCAGAGAGGGCGGGAGAGGCTGGCGTGCTGGGTGGGAGGGGAAGGGCTTGGGTTACAGGGAAACCGGAGCTGGGGAAGGTTCACGTTTCACAACAAAGACAGACGACGGACCACGCCGTTTGGGCCCCGAGGGGGGGGGCGGGGGCGGGGAAGGGTGTGTGAGAAAGCGCCGGGGTCGGGGAAGGACCGGGCAGCGCAGCGGCCAGAAAGAAGCCCCGACGCCGGGTGCGGGAACAAAGGCCCCTCCCTCTTTCCCCGTGGCCCCCTTTTCTCCCTGTCTCCCCAGTCTAGCCACCCACACGGATGGGGATCTAGGATGGGGTCCTGAGTGGAGCGGAGGAAAGAGGTCGCCCAGTCTCCGCGAGAGAAGCAGCGATGTTGGGGAGAGGGCCGGGACGTGTGCCCGTGGCATCCTCACTATTCCTCACGCCTGGCGGGCGCCGGAGGGTGTGAGCGGGAGGCATCTGCGGACTTGGCGCGGACTCCGGCAGCGGGTTCGGGAGAGGGGGCTGGTGGGTGGCAAGTT
>NW_005356599.1:183252-185158 GCF_000412655.1 Myotis brandtii
CCGATCTTCTCCCCCTGTCGACCCTGCGAATCCCCCAATGCCTGGCCCAGCGCCCCGATAGGGTCTCCCAATGTCTGTGTGTGCCCGTTCCCCTCCTCGTCTGTCCGTGATTCTCCCTTTGTTTTCCCTCCGCCTCAGGCCGCTCTTTTTGCCTCCCCCCGCGTGTGCCTCTTGCTCAGGGCCTCAGTTTCCCATCGGGACAACGGAGAAGGTAACGGGCCGTCCGGGAGGGCTAAGGGCGCGAAGCCACCTCCGCCCCAAGACTGAGCTTCTGCACGCCTTCGTCTCCAGGGTCCTCTGAATGCCCCCACACTCCCCATCTCGGCCTGCGCTCCGCCCCTCGGAATTCCCGGCTCCACAGGGGGGCGGGTCTGGCACGGAGAAGGGGCGGGCGAAACAGGCTAGAAAGTTTGCTGTAACTTTTCTGGAGCGTTAAGTCCCTGGAACGGATGCGCGTGGCCCGCGCACGCGCAGTAGGAGGAGGATGGACGCGCGCGCGCGCGGCGGGGGCTGCCCACTTCTTCCCCGCGAGCCGGTGGCACAGCTGGGCCACAGCTGGACAACGGGCGGTGTCTTGGGGGTGGGTTGCCCGTTTGCCTCTTCCTATTGGTTAATTTCTGAGGCCACGCCCCCGAATGTCCACCCACGTCCCTGATTCGTCCGCCTCGGCTAGTCCCCGACAGGCCATTGGCCACTTCCGCTCGCCTTCTGATTGGCCCACCGAGCAACCTCTTTCCAGCAACGCAAACAGCAGACACCGCGGAGTTCAGAGCTTGGGGCAGACAAGGGAGCCTTTTATTCACAAGGGTCGGGGGTGGGGTTCCTAGGTGGGGAGAGACAATAAATACCGAGGAAGGTCGGGGTTTCAGTGCATCCAAAACGTGGATTAGGGTGCTAGGGTCCTGGAGCCTTCAGCTGGTCGGGGGACAGGTCAATAAATACCCAAACCGCCGAGGCGGGAGGAGCCGGCAGAGGCTCCGAGAGCAGCGCACGTGAGGAGGGCGCGGGAGGCCCCGAAAAAGCGGGGCTAATACAAGCGAACGGTTCCCGAGAGCAGCGGGGCTCGCGCTAGACATTCTCTCGCAGAGAACGAGCGAGCAGGGCTTCATGCACAAGGGTTGGTGGTTTTCGAGCCGATGTGGGTGGGGTGCGTGGAGGGTGAAAAACAGATGGCTGAGCTCTGGCCCTGCTGCCTTTTCTCGATCGCAGTTTGCCGATCCACGTCGTGGCCTCACGCAGGCTGGAGGAAGTGGTCCGCCTTCCACCCACAGCACCACTTCGGGTTACAGGCGCCTGTGAGCCCCGCGCTCCGGCCTCGGGCCCGGCTCCTCCCTCCCCGGCCGCCAGGGGGCGGGCCGGATCACAAGGCTGCAGCTGGGGTGGAGGCGCACACTTGGAGCGGTGAGCCGGGAGGCGATGTGAGTGGCTTCTGGGCCGAGCGCGCGTCACCCAACCCTCCCGCGGGGCCCGAGTGGAGGACGGGCCGGGGCTCTAAAGTTCAGGGGACGAAGACGGCTCCTGGGCGGCGCCAGACCCGGGCGGAATGGCCTGCGCAGGCCACCAACCCAGTGCAGCCCAGGGTGGCGGTACCAGCCAGAGCAGCGGCGAACAGGAACAGGGGACGCGCCTCCGATAGGCCAGGCTTAGGGACCTGCGGAGGAGAGGGCGGGATCAGCACCGGTGTAAACGGATACTTGATTGGTTGCTGGGACTCGCCCCGCCCCCGCTCATAGATGGGTCCTCGTTCTTCCCGCCCCCAACAACTCGGGCAGCTGTGGTTGGTCGGCTTGCAAGCCTCTAGTCTTGTCTGAACTCGTCATTGGCTGCTTTTTCTAGCGGCTGCGTTGATTGGCTTCCAAAGCACCCTCCCTCCCGCAGAAGCCCAGCCTCATAGAGGAGCAGCTAA
>NW_005356599.1:185233-190357 GCF_000412655.1 Myotis brandtii
AGGGAGCAGCAGGTGGCGGCGGTGCATGGGGCCTGGCCCCACCAGCGGGCACTGGCCCAGAGCCACGGCCGGGGGGCCATCTAGCTGGAGAGAGAAGGGACAGGTGACCCAATCGGAGCCCGGCCGCCTCGGTGGGGGGCGAGAGACAGGGAACCGAGGTCGGGGAGGGGATCGAGGGAGCTCCCGGACGGGATTTGGTGAGAGGCCTGAACCGTGGGAGATCTGGTGGATATGGGGCTGAATGGAAGATTCTGTTGCCTGGAACCCCAAAGGAGTAGGTGAGCCCTAAATCTGGACGGGAAGACGGGGACAGGGTCTGCAAGAGGGGGCAGCAGGCTTGACGCAGGGGAAAAAGAGGGGTCTTACATGGGAAGGTGGATCCGTGGCCCGGGGACTGGGGACCCCCGTGACAGCTGGAAGGAGAAGAGAGAGGTGTAGGGTGCGTGCAGTGACGGAGGAGGACAGTGGCGCGGTGTGCCTCAGCCTGGGCCACTCTCCCTCCCCCAGGTGTCCACACACGCTGGCGAGCCCTCCTCCCCTGGTGCCCTGGGGAAAGGGGATGGATGAGGGACTCACCGGCCGCACCCTGCGCCTGCAGCCCCTCCATCCGCTCTTGCAGCTGCTGGATGTGCGCCTCTAGGTCTCGGTTCCTGGCATCAGCCTCGCGGAGTTGACTGAGGGGAGGTAAGGACCGTGAGCCCTGTGGGGTCTCTGGGAGAGGCTGCTAAAGGTAGCGACAGGCCCCTGTGCCCTGACCCCGACCTGGCGAAGTTCTGGTTGGCCGTGCGGATGGCCTCCAGCTCCCTGCTCAGGCTCTCCCGCGTAAGCATCTCTTCCTCCAGGGCCTCCTGGAGCTCCTGCAAGGTCACCTCGGCCTCTGCCACATCCGCTGGGATTGCCACTGGAACTGCCACTTCAGCCTGCACATAGGGACTGGGCTTAGGGCTGCCTGTGGCTCCTGGGGCACTCGAGACTGGGGCATAGGTTCCAGGCCTGGGATCCTCTCTTGCCTTCTACACTCCCAGATCTTTCTGGAATCCCCACAGTTCCTGCAATGATCCAGGCACCCTCCTTCCCTAACGCACCTCCCACCCTGGTCTCCAGCCTTTCATGGGCTCCACTTCCATCCACCTCCTTACAGGAACCAAAGGGTTGTTCCTAAAACACTAACTCAACTTGACCACGTTGCAGCCTTGCTCAGAACTTCTCCAGCTCCTCAGGGCCGGCAGGAGAAGGCCTGCTGCACCAGAAGGCCCGGTTTGGTTTGGTTTGGTTTGACTTCTGCAGCCTCCCTCCCCTCACTCTTCACCCCCTTTCCGCTGGAACAGTTCAGCTTCAATACCCTCCTTTCAGGGTCAGGAACAAACCAGCTGGTTCCCACCTCAGGGCCTTTGCCCTGAAGCTCTTCTCTGCTAACCAGTGGGCACTTTCCTTCCCATGGGTGGTCCCCCTCCTTCTGCAGGGCTTCCCCGCACACACACTCAATGCCCTCTGGTCGTCTCTGATGGAAGTAACACATTTTCCGTCTCTGTGAGTCAGCTCTCAGAGGGCTTAGTGCTCCATGGCACGCGCTACCCTGGAAATCTTTGCCTTTCCTCCAACAACTCACCTTTTCCTCCGGTGGGGGCACCCTGGGCTCCAGGCTGGGCACTTGCACAGGTGGCTCAGGCAATGGCTCGGCCTCCAGTTCCATGGGCATGGGGCCCTGGACTTCATCGTCCCTGGGGAGAGGGAGAGGGCAAGGGGGAGAGAGCCAGGACTCCCTAACCTCTGGTCATGGGGCAGCTAGATCCAAAGACCCGTGGTTTGAGGAGGGGTGGGGGGCAGAGTGAAGGGAACAAGTTGCTAAATTGGTGTGACAGGTCTTCCTCTTGGAAAGGAAAAAGGCTGCCCTTTGCATGGCCTCGGGCCCCTGGGAGCTGCCCTCTGCACCTTCTGTGGGAACTCGGGGAACAACACCCATGTCCTAGGGCCCACTCATCTCCTCCCTCTCCATGTGCCCTTTGCAGACCCCTCTCCTTAGGGCCTCAGGACAGTGAGGCGACCCACTGGGTGGAACACTGCCCACCTCCAAAGGCAGAGCCTTAGGACTGTGTGTGGATCCCAAGACTGTGACTCTAGACATCAGCACACGCCCCCACGCCCAGCTACTGGGCGGGACACAGACGCTCCCCACATACTAAGTGGCAGTAAAAGCAGGTGTTCCTCCCAGTCCAGCAGCCCCTCGTGGAACTGTGTTCAGGGACCTAACCATTGGCACATGCACCTGGACCAGCCTGTGCTTCATGCGGCCTGGCTGAGGGCCGAGGACAGGCTAACTGAGTCCTGCCCTGCCCAATAAGGAGAGTATACACAGCGGGTCAGGATCAGCTTGTAGTTCATTCATAACCAATGGTGTTGGTAATACATTGTTGGGTAACAAAACAGGGTAGAATGCAGCAGGTTCTCGGGGTTGTTAAAAATGTGTGTGTACTGCTGTAACCGGTTTGGCTCAGTGGATAGAGCGTCGGCCTGCGGACTGAAAGGTCCCAGGTTCGATTCCGGTCAAGGGCATGTACCTTGGTTGCGGGCACATCCCCAGTGGGAGGTGTGCAGGAGGCAGCTGATCGATGTTTCTAACTCTCTATCTCTCTCCCTTCCTCTCTGTAAAAAATCAATAAAATATATTTTTCAAAAAAAAAATGTGTGTGTACCCATGAGCCAGGGGCCATCCCTGATGATGGGCTTCCTTTTTCTTATCCACATATTATAATTTACTAATGCCAAGCAATATATTCTTAGTGGGCTTCCTGTTTTATTTTTTATTTATTTATTGATTTTAGAGCAAAGATAGAGAGAGAAACATCCATTTGTTGTTCCACTTATTTATGCTGTCATTGGTTGATTCTTGTATGAGCACTGACCAGGGATTGAACCCACAACCTAGGTATATCGGGGCAGCACTAACCAACTGAGCCACCCGGCAAGGGCTAGAATTAATGTTTTAAAAAGGCTTTATGTGAGTGATTCGTTGAATTTGTGTTGTTCTAAGATTGGTTTTAAAATTCTAAACATTTTGCTTTCTAGGATTCTGAGGTCCCATGACTCTGTACTAGAAATCTAAAAGTGGCTCTGAGGCTTTACCATTGAATCTTAACATTTCAAAGTACTGTGGTCTGAGATTTAAGGCCCTACAGCTCTGGGTTCCTAAGAGCCCTTGGTCCCAAGTCAGTAAGGTTCCAAGACTGATCCTGCAATTCTACTGGGCGCTGATGGGCCCGGATACTGTAACCTGCGCAGCCTCCTGCACCCCCAGCCTCCTCACAAGCCACAGGGGCAGCTCTTACCTGAGGGCCATGCAGGAGTAGGAGTAGCCCACAAAAGGCAGGTGGACCCCCAGCGGCATGCCTTCCCGCATGTCTGACAGCGTCTCCTAATACAAGAGAATCAGACAGGAGGCTGGCCCCTCACCCCTTACGTCTTAACTTAAATTTCCCCCCAAACCCACCCTTACTTAGGGCCTATATAAAGTGTCCCTCCGTCATTCATGGTGTCCTGTTTCCCTCAAGGTGCTCGCCACAGTATCAGTATCTACTTCTCCAAACGGAAGTGGCAGCGGGACCAGGGCAGTGCCCAGCACAGGGCACCCGGCTGACCAAGCGCCAAGGCAGCTTGTGTAACTCGAGAGGGCGGCGGCCTCAGGGAGGGAGATTTTCTGTGGTGCTTTCCTGCCTTCCGCCTCATCCTTCCCGGCCCGGCTCCGATAGTGCCCTTCTCCAGGAGGCCCTACCCCTGTCCTCCTTCACCCCGGCCCTGATTGCTCTGGGGTGTCATCGTCTGGGGACAAGTCTGTGTCCCCCATTGGACTGCGAGTCTCGGCCACCGCTGGGTTCCCAGCCCTGGACAGGCACAGAGCAGTTGTTCACGGGAAGAAATGATGTCAGGCCCCCAGGAGGCCGGCACTATCGTTGCCCGAACTTAATGGAGAAGGGATGAGGGGAGCGGGGGTCGCAGGTACCTACCCCGCCCCCGCTCACCATGGCAGTGAGCCCGTCTTCCACCACATCGAAGTTGCACGTGTCGGTGGCACCCTCAAAATCCGGAGTAAACGGAGGCACGCTGTCTCGGAGACCATCCCAATCGAGGCCGAAGAAGAAAGGATGCTTCTGGAAATCGCCTGCTCCATTCCGGCCCAACCGCGTCTCCGGGGGACACAGCAGCCGCTGGATGAGGTCGCGGGCCTCCTCGGGGACTCCTGCATCCGCCAGCGGTAGGGAAAGGTGCTCCTGCTCCCAGGGGGCGGGAGGGCGGGGATGTCAGCCTGGGCGCAGGCGCAGAGGGATCGGGGCTCCGGGGGCTCCGCTCACCTTGTAGTGCACGATCTTGCCGTAGGTCTCGGCCGTGGAGTCGGCGTAGAAGGGCGTCTGCCCGTAGAACATCTCATAGGCGAACACGCCCAGGGCCCACCAGTCACACTCGGGGCCGTAGCTGCCCGTCCCCGGCCCGCCGCCCACGGCCTGCAAGATCTCGGGGGACAAGTAGTCGGGGGTGCCCACAGCCACCAGCGACCGAACCTGAGTCAACAGAATCGGAGTTGGGCTCAGCCCCGCCCCTCTGAGCCCTGGCCCCGCCTCCTTCTAACCACGCCCCAGCACATGGCCCCGCCCCCTGCCTGTCCTAACTCTGAGCCAGCCCAGCCCGAGTAGCCTCCTCCTCCTCCTCCGTCCCCCAAATCCAGGCCGCCTCTATCCTGGCTCTGCCAACGCGCGTCAGCGCATCCGCCCCCCACCCCAGCCCTCATTGGTGGCACCGGCGGGCGCACCGCTCACCATTCCGTCAGCCCGCAACTTGAGGCAGGAACCGAAGTCGGCCAAGCGGATGTGGCCGCAGCGGTCGAGCAGGATGTTGTCGGGTTTGATGTCCCTGCCCAACGGGAAAGTGGAAGCGGAGGGGGTAGGTGAGCCTCCCTCCCACCCTCTCACCAGGCTCAGGCCCCGTTCTCTTATGGACTAGACTAGACCGTCACTAGACTCTCCAGCTCCCAAGCCTCCAGGCCTTGCCCTCAGGCTCTGTCTCCAGGTCCCTCTCTAGGCGCTGCCCCCTCTGGGCTCCAACATTTGTCCAGGCCCCCCCCCCCCCCCCCCC
>NW_005356599.1:191282-192179 GCF_000412655.1 Myotis brandtii
CCCCCCGCCCAGGCGCCCACCTGTGCACATAGCCCAGCCGGTGCACCGAGTCTATGGCCATGACAATCTCCGCCAGGTAGAAGCGCGCCATCTCGGCCGGGATCCGCTCCCCAAACTTGCTCAGCAGCGTCAGCAGGTCCCCGCCCACGTAGTACTCCATGACCAGGTACTGGAGGGGGCGTTTCGGGGGTCAGTAAGCCCCCGGGGTGACCTGGCTGATAGCCCTGGACAAAGACTCCCAGAGATCCTGCAGCGGGAGCCCCAGAGGTCTTCCAGGCCAAATCAGAGACCCCCTCCCCCACCCAGAACCCCCAATTATGTCAGATGTCACTAGGCAGAGATCCACTCCCCCTGAGAAGAGGACCCAGATGCCTCCTGATGCCCAGAGTGCACAGCTCCCCAGACCCCCCGCTCAGACTCCGCAGAGCTCTCCCATTCCAGGTAAGGTCCCCCCAAGGCGCAGCTTTATAGAGCCCCCAGTATCGGCCTGGGAACGCCCGCCATCCTGGGAAAGGAAGCCTATTCCTACCAGAGCTCCCCACCCTAAAACCGCTCCCTGCCCTCCTCCTTGATTGACAGCCTTGGGGTGGAGGTGCGTCCCTCCAGTCGCCCGGCCGGGACTCACCAGGTAGTTCTCGTCCTGGAAGGCGAAGTGCAGCTGCGTGATCCAGCGCCGGTCCCCGTTCACCAGCACGTCCCGCTCTTCGCGGAAGCACGACACCTGCGGGGCAGCGGGAGGCGCTGAGCGGTTGGGGGGCTGGGGGTTGCGGGGAGGCTCCTCCGCGCCCAGCACAGCCGGCACGGCCTCACCTCGCCTCTCTTCAGCATATCCCACTTGTTCATGATCTTCATGGCGTACACCTGGCCCGTCTGCTTCATCTTCACGACCGCGACCTG
>NW_005356599.1:192238-195690 GCF_000412655.1 Myotis brandtii
CCCATCGCCCAGACAGGACTCCACCGAGACCCCGCCCACCGCGCCACGCCCACTGGTATTAAGCCCCGCCCCTGCTGGTTTTAGGCTCTAAACTCATTCATCAATTTCTAAGGCCCCGCCCCCAGTCCTGGGACCTGCCTAAGGCAGGGCAAGGCCGTGCTCCGGCTGTGGCGCAGGGCTCACCTCGCTGAACGCCCCGCGTCCGATCACCTTCAGGATCTCGAAGTCGTCCCTCTGCAGCCGGGCCTCCTTAAGCCTCGCCGCGATGGGCTCCACTGGGGGCGGGGCGGTGAGAACCGAGGGGAGGGTCACCGGGACTGACAGTGGAGACGAGGAGGAAGTCCCACACACTGTTCCTCAGTCTCCCCCTCTCTGATCCTCACTCTCTTGGCCTTCCCTTTATGACTGTTTGCCTCCCAAAGGCTTCCCCACATAAGCACTGGGTGAGGTTTGGGGGATGCAAAACTGCCCTCCTACAGAAGTGGGAGGCCCGGGAACCCCTTTTTGGGACCAGGCATGGGGTCAGGGCTCTGTGGGAGCAGGGGTGGGGTACAGGGACACAAGTCTGCAGAAAGGAGGCCCCGGAACAGAGGGAGGACAGCCCAGTTCTAGCTCCCTGGGCCCCCACACCCAATTGGGGTGATGGGAAAAGGGTCCGAACATGCAGCTTTACCCAGTCCCTCTAGGCTCAGAGGCAGGTGGCTCTTGGACCACACTTAGGGAAACAGTGGCTTGGGGGGCGGGGCCGAGAGAAGGAACTGAAGAGGGGACAAGGCCATGGTGGACCCGCATCCAGGGCTCCAGGCCCAGTTCAAATGTGTTCTCAGTCCTTGCAATCCAGGAGCAGCGCTCTATTCTCCCCTATTTACAGACGGGGACACAAGGCTCCGACAGGTGAACTCCTTTGCCCAAGGTCCTACAGCTAGGAATGCTAACGGGGCAGTGTGGGAATAGAGTGGGGAGTGGGGGCAGGAGACGCAGGGACTTGGGAGAGGGAGGCCTAGACCCCCAGGGGTGGAAGCCACTGGAGACCTCGGGGTGGGGTGGAGAGAGGACGGGGGTGAGTAGGAATGAGGGGAGATACAGTGGTTATGGAGGAGAGAGGCGTCCAGATGGGGTTCGGGGAGAGTGGGCCAGCAGGGAAGAACCAGCGAGGGCCCAGGATTGGGGAGGGAGGAGAGAGCCAAGACATTGAGCCCTTTTAAGGCAGTGGGAACCCAGGCCCCCTCCCCCGCCCAAGCCCGCAGGGGAGGGACCGCAGGGTACTGCTCGGGCCACAAAAGGAGTGCTCCTCCCAGGGGAGCCGGACCCCTGCCCCCACCACAGGTCTCAGTTTACCCCGAAGGTCAAACTTCATCCCCTGCAAAAAGGCGCCTACGAGAGTTGCTAAGGGGCTGGGGTGGGTGGGGGTAAGGTTCTTCCAGAGCTGAGTGGCCTGGCCCCTGACCTCCACCTTCCCATCTGCAAATTGGGAGGCAGGAGAGGAGCAGGGCCTGGGTTCCGAAGAGATGGACACAAGGAAAGAAGGGGCGGGAGAAGACAGGAAGAGGAAAACCACGGACAGAGGGAGCCTAAGGACCCAGAGCAAGCCGTGGAGGGACAGGCCGTGGAGGGACAGGCCGTGGAGGGACAGTGGCAGACTGTCACAGAGACAGGCGCCCCAGTGAGCCTGAGTCCCGGGTCAGGAGAGGGTGGGGACAGGCGAGGCAGGAGGCGGAGGTTCAAGCATCTTCCCTCTGGAGGACTGGACCTATTTCTGGGGAAGACTTGGCAGGAAGGGGCTTTGTGGGAGAAGCCGAGGACGGAGGTCATGAAGGAGAATGAACGGGTCTGTGGAGCTGGAGTGAAGGCTGACCCTGCAGACTAAAAGGGACCAAAATGGATGGGCGGTTCCTCCTCCTGGGGGTAGACGGGGGACAGGGAGGCTCCTGTCTGGAGCTGGTTGTCCCCTAGGGCCTGCCTGAGTCACTGAGCCTGTCAGTGCCTGGGCACCTGTTGGGGCAGCTGGAGAGGCTGGCGCCTAACACCTGCCCATGGACCGCGCCCCTGGCAGCTGCCCCATCCTGTCTCTGTGCGAGCCCCTTGCTCTGGGAACCAGGGTGGAGGCCATCGGGCCCATTTTGGTGTGTGCGGGCACCTAAGAGACAGGAGTCCCAGCATGTCCCTAGGCCTGGACTGGGGGGTAGGGGTGCAGGGGGCCATGGGGGGCTGATCCCAGCCCAGCCTACCATGGCTCCCAAGTCATGGTTCTGAGTCATGGTTGCCCTGGCCTCTGCTGACCCCACTCTGCCCGGCAAGAGTGGTACAGGGGTAGGGGCATGTCACCCAAAGACCCAGGCCCAAGCTCTGGGCCCCTGAATGGGAAGCTCTCCCCATGTCTGCCCTGCCCTCCAAGAGTCTCTGACACCCAATCTCATTCCCTGCCTCTGCCCTACCCCCACCTCCCAGTGGGGAGGGGGCATGCAGGCAGGTACTCACCCCACTGCAAGAAGTCGGCCACATACTTGTCCTGGGCCAGGTCGGAGGCACCCAGCTCCTGGTGGACGCCCAGGAGAAGGTCGAGCAGGGGCTCCAGCCCCAGGAAGCCGGGGTCCAGCACCAGCTGCTGGAGCCGCCTCAGCCGCACCTCGGCTGACATGTTGGGCAGGCAGCACCATGGCCCCCTCCCCGGGCCAGGGGCTCGGGGTCCTCTCGTCACGGGGCCTGGCAGCCCCTGTTCAGGCCCCAAGGCCCTGGCTGCATGTCTGCCTGTCCCTGGCTGTCCCCTGGGCCTCTGGCCACTTCTCTCTGCAGGCTGCAAAGGCCTCCTCCTCTTCTCCCCACCCCTTGACCAGCCCCCTCCCGCCTACCAGCCTTAACCCCTCACAAGCCAGGCCCCCCCAGAATGCTTCAGTGTGAGACTGGGGGGTAGAGAATCTCAACCATTCAACACCCCGCCCCCCAATAAAAGGCGGAGTACACAGGAAAGCTAAAGCAACAGGTGTGACGGGCCACAGCTGAGCCCTCCCATTCCCCAGAGGGGGCCAATTAAGGGCCAGTGACCTGGAACACTCCTCCCAAGCCCCGGAGTTGGGGGGAGGAGAAAGGGGTGAGGCCTGGGAAGGGGGGCAGGAGGCCAGGACAGCTTTGTGGGTGACTCAGCTGGGAGTCAGACTTTGGGACAGTTTAAATTTAGCCCTCAGGCCTTCTGCTTTACACTCTTTTTTTTTGGCAGGAGGTGGGGAAGGGGTGGTGAGAGAATTGGGAAGGGAGGCCCTCAGGAGCCAAGACCAGGGGTGACACTGGCCAAAGACTGGGGGAGGCAGAGGAGCCCCCAAAATAGCTCCTTGGGCCCGGCATGCAGCCACATTCCTGCCCGGGCCAAGATTAGAAACAAACACTTGGGGGGGGGGGGGGGGGGGGGGGGGGGGGGGGGGGGCCCCCCCCCCCCCCCCCCTCCCCTCTCTCACAAC
>NW_005356599.1:197370-200335 GCF_000412655.1 Myotis brandtii
GGAGGGATCTCGTTGTCCTTTCCAGGGCGGACAGTCCTCCCGGAGGAAACCTCTCCTGGACAGCCGGGCTGGGCAAGCCAGGCCGGAGGCAGCAGGCGGCCAAGCCCTGCGCTCAAGGGCACTCGCTCTGGGCCTGTGGCGCTGCCTGGGGAGACCCCATTTGGGAAGATCCTGTAACATGGACTTAGGAGGTTTGGACATTTTCAAGCCAAGCAACGCTGCCAACTCCCACCGAGGACTCCGGGAGGGGGCCCCAGTGGTTCTCTTCCCTCAACGGTTTAGGGGGTGGACTCTCCCCCATCCAAGGGGTCCTGCTCACCGCCGGTTGGTGCCCTGAGCACATCCCTCCTCCCACCTTCAGTTTTTCCTATTAAAAGGGTGCGGGAGTGGGCAGGGCCTGGCTGCTCCCCGCCCGCCCGTTGGAGCGGACTGATGGGCACACGCTCTGCCCAGTGCACACCCACTCCGATCCGATCTTCAAGTGCTTCCTTCCCTAAGCTCCAGGGCCCTCCTTTGGCCTCTGTAATTTGTTTCCTGAGCCCAAGCAGCCCAGGTGGCTCGGTTCTACTACTCTTTTTTTTTTTTCTAATCTTCACTGGAGCACAAGCTTAGAGAGGGAGAGAAACACTGATCCGCTGCTATGTGCTCCATCTTCCCCACCCCATGCCCTGAGCCGGGATCAGACCAGCAACCTTTCAGTGCACTGGATGCTCAACCAAGCGAGCCACCTGGCCAGGGCTCTGTAACTTTCTAAATAAACTTTATCTTAAAAAAAAAAAAAAAGCGGATAAGCAGTGAAAGCACACACACTCCCGCCACACCGCGAGGGAGGGATCAGAGACGCTGTGAAAACAGGGAACTTTAGTATAAATAAGAGGTGCTGGGGACAGGAAGGGCCCCAAGGGGCTTCCATAACTTAACACTTTTCAAAAGCACGAACACCAGCAGGGGAGGTGGGGTTTGGGCCCGCAGACTGAGGGGCACACTGCGGAGCTGGGCTCTTGTGGGTGGGGAGCTCCTCCCTCCCCCGCCCATGACCAGTCACATGCTGGGGACAGGGATGAGGCTAACACTGATGTTTCAGCGGAAGGAAGGGGTCATTGTACTTGGCAGTGGGTGGGGACAAGGCTGAGGCCACAATGAGCCACTACATCCCCCCAGGGTCGAGGCCAGTCCGGGGGGACTCTCTGCCCCCCAGATTGTGCAGGGCGGGGGACCAGAGCAGTCCATCCGTCATGGTTAGTCTTGTTAACAGGGTGATCTGTGAGGTCAGCGGAAGGGTGATGGCTGGGAGGCGAGGCAGGGCAGGGAACCCAGCATCCAGGGCTTCACACCACTGTGCCGCTCGGGGAGTTGCCTGGTTGGGAGGAGATGCCCTGGGAAGAGGAGGGGAGACAGCAGGGGTTAGAGAACATCTGAGGTCCCACCACCCGGCCTTGCCCTTCAGTTCACCAGACACCCCCCACCCAGGATGCTGCTCTAGGTTCTGGAACTTCCATCTCAACTAGCTTCCCCGTCCCAGCAGGCAGCACTTTTAGGCAATAATTGAAGTCCTCAGGTGATCCTGAGCAGAGGATGGGGTAGGGGTGGAGGTGGGGAAGAGGGGAAAACTGGGGTCCCCTTCTGGGGGGGGGCTGAGATTCTGGGGGGGAAAGAACTCAGGGACAGTCCTACCTCTACCACTGACTTGCTGGGTGACCTGGGCCAACTTCCTTCCCCTGTCTGGGCCTTGGGCTCGTCTGTGAACTAGGGAGATAGAGGGGTCTCTTTCAGGACTCACAAGACTCCCCAAATCCCAACACCTCACCTATGAGGCTCTGAGTTCTAGGGATGCAGGGCGCTATGACCCCAAAACCTCCCAAGGAACCAAGCCACGGCCCTCAGATGGGACATACTGGGCGCCAAGCCCAGACCCGAGGAGCCGAAACATCAGAGTCCACAGCTCCAAGGTTACAGGCGCCAGGCCTGTGCTCCACCCGAGCCCCACGGCCACCCCAGGACGGGCACATCGACCGCCTACTGCCCATCTTCAAGCCTCCCCGTCCTAAGAGGTGAGAGGGGCAGGGGCTTGGCCGAAGTCACACAGGGAGACGTGCAGAACTGGACCGGAGCCTGGTAATCCCGCCTGTGCCTCCAGCACCGGGCTCATACGCCAGGGCCAGGCTGGAGGGCGAGCCCAAGGCTCAGTCTTGCCCACAGAACTTGACCCGCAGTATCCAGTTTCATCATTTAAAAATCACATTTTCCACAGAAATACGGATCTGGCTTCAAGGAACAAGTGGCAAGACCGGGCTGTGCTGGGCCCAGTGGCTGCCCTTCTGGTAGCTGGCCATGGTCCCTACCACACCCCGCTCTCTTCTGCCTGACCGTGTGGACGGCTGCCAAGGGTTCTAGACCCATCGTGAGATGTGGCAGGGCCTGCTCTGAGACACCAAGGTGGCATGGCTGCCCCTCACCCTACGGGCCAGAGGCTGTGATCGTGACAAACTGCTCTCCCCGAGTCCCAGGTCCCGGGTAGGCCGGCGCGGCCGACTCACCGCCTTGCCCGGCCGGGCCCAGGTGCAGATGAGGCCCTCCTGGCAGGCGGTGATGATGCAGTCCTCCAGGAACAGGAGGACCGTCAGCCGCTCCTGGGCAATCTTCTTGCACACCAGGGGCTCGAGCAGGGGCACCTCGTGGATGCGTGGGCACAACGCCGTACCCAGCACCTTGGCTGGGTCCAGACGGCTGTGGGGAACAGGGCCACTGGGCTTGTCCCCGCTGCTGCCACCCCCGCCACCCCCCCGGCTGATGTTGCCCAGGCTGTGGTAGCGCTTGTGCTCCTTCTCCGCCCCCCGGTCCCTCCGTTCCTGCAGCGTGAGCGTGGCAAAGCGGCCGATGCTAAATGGAGTGCCCGGCTCCGTCACTGTGCCTGGGCCACCCGCCTTGCCACTGCCCGCTGGGTGTGGGAGGCTGTTGGAGCGGG
>NW_005356599.1:200403-204514 GCF_000412655.1 Myotis brandtii
ACGTCTTCGGTGAGGTCCCACAGGCAAAACTGCGTGTCCTGGCCGGCCGAGCCGAAGCGGTAAGTGATGGAGCCGGCCTTGGGCATTGGGGAGAGCGGGTCTCCCCCATTCGAGCCCGGGCCGGCCACCTCGGGCTCCTCCTCCTCCTCGACACTCCGTTCCGCATCACCACTGGCTGCCGCCGCCTCCTCGGCCCTTGTGGTGTAGGGGTCGAAGGCCACAGCATTGACCCAAGACTTGTGGCCATGGCCGCGGGCCACCACGCGGCCCTCGGTGAAGGACCACACGGTGACCAGGTCATCTTCACCACCCGTCACAACATAGCGCCCATCGGGGCTCCAGCACACGCAGAGTAAGCCCCCAAAGTAGCTCTTCATGAGCCCCCGCAGGAGCATGGAGTCAAAGTGAAAGACGCGCAGGCAGCCGTCTTGGCTGACACAGGCCAGGTGCCGGCCGTCGGGCGAGAAGGCAAACTCATTGAGGGGCCCCTCGCCCACTGCCCACTTGGCCAGCGGGTTGCGGGGCGCCTTGCTCTTGGCAGCGTAGACGGCGAAGCCCTCCCCCTGCTTCAGCAGGCTGTACTGGGGGGGTGCCGACGCACACGGGTGGCTGACATTGTACAGGTACAGGTGGCCGCTGGCGTGCGATGCCAGAAACAGGCTCTCCGACTCAGGCAGCCACTTCAGGTATGTCACCTTGGTCTTGTCAATCAGCCGCTGCCAGGAGAGATGATGGGGTTGGGAGAAGGCCATCAGACCCTGACAGACCTCCTTCCCAACCTGGCTCCCCAGGAGGCCATCAGACGTGGCCCAGCCCCCAGAGAAGAGCCCCCTCGAGGGAAAGGGCGGTCATGGGAACGCAGACGGGCTGCTTTTGCGGCGGCCAGAGCTCCATGAGCCTCAATGTCCCGTTTGTGGCAAGGGGACAGTCCTGCCCCCCGGGAACTGTCTTCCGTCTAATGCCCCCACCGTCTTTCCATGTCGGGCTCAAGGCAATAACCTGACCCGCAGGCCATCAGCTCCCCTAGGAGCGGTGCGGCTCACTGCTCCAGCCCCAGCGCAGAGCTGTGCACACAGGGGGTCCCTGGCAAGTGCTTCCTAGACACGTGAATGGCAACCCCATCCTGCCTGCAGCTCATCTTTGCTCCTTTTCTCCTCCCAACTCACATCCAATTCTTCAATAACATGCAGAACCTGACCTCTGCTCACCCTGAACCCCAACCACCCTGGTCCCAGCCACCATCAACCCTGGAGTGGCCTAACTGGCCACTAGGCCACCACTGCCCGTGTCCATTCCCTACACTGTTGCCCGAGAGCTGCCATTAGAGTGTGAGTCAGCGCCTGCGCCCCCCACTCTGAACCCCAGGGCAGCCTTTCTCAACCAGGGGTTCAGAGAGAACTAAGCCCTGATGCCCTCAGGCATCCACCGAATGGAAGGAATTAATTTCTTTTCTCCGTATCTAAGTTGCTTCTCATTCTTGGGAGAATTGAGAAAACAACCAGATCAAAGCATTTCTGTGTTATATGGCTCAGCTGAATCCCAGGGGAGAGAGGCTCTAAAGCCCCAGCCTTTCCACAGCCTTCCAGCCCCTACATGACCCGGCCCCTCCACCGACTTCCGGGAGCTCACCTACTTCCCTCCCCTCAGAACTGCTCCGACCAGGTCCTGCTGCGGGGCTTCTGTCCCCACCTCCCTCTACTCAGAATGTCCTTCCCTGGTTCCTTCTTCTTGCCTCCTTCACGTCTTCATTTCAATGTCACCCTCCCAGCGAGGCCCTCCCTGACCACTACCCACCTCACCACGCACCCGCCACGCCCCTTCCCTGCCTGACTTCTCTCCGCAGCTCTCAGCACCTTCAGGCGAACCGCACGCTCCACTTGCTGGGTAACTGTCTGCCTCGCTAGATGAAAGCTCCAGAGGCGGGCCCTCTGTTTTGTTCACCGAGATGAGCCATCCCCAGTGCTGAGAACAAGCCTGGCCCTGAACAAATGCTCCATAACTATTCTGTGAATGGGTGAGCTAGTGCGTTTTTATTCCATTCACTGTTCCACGCACTCCCTTCTGCCATTCATGCAATTCTATGCAGATGGAACACTGCTTCTGAACAGACACACAGGGCACGAGTACCCACAGATAAGGCTGCTCGCCGGCATTTCCTCTTGTGCCAAGTCTGCCCAGGACTAAGCAATCTCCATGCATGATTTTACAACAGTCCTGTGAGGTAGGGATGAAAACCCCATTTTGCAGAGCAGGAAAAAGGAGGTGCCGGGAGGCACTGTCACCTTCCCAAAGCTGCACGGTGAGTCCATGTGGTACAGCAAGGATTTGAATCCAATGCCCACAGGGCCCAGAATTTGAAGACCAACGGCTCTGACTTAAAACCAGTCCAAACTGACGAGCCTCAGTTCTCTAATCTGTAAAATGGGCCTCTCAATCCCCAACCCATTGGTTGATGAAAACTCCAGGAGTCATGTATTCAGCATATGACTAACAAAGCACAGGGCCTGGGCACAGTAGGCGCTGGTGTCATTATTAGCTATCACACTGGCTGCTGTCTGTCACCCATCCCACATAGCTGTCAGTCCACCCCCTTTTCTCCCTCATCCTGTCCCTCTCCGGCCTACACTGCTCCCCAGTGAGCCACAGTTCAATGGCAAACAGTATGTGTGGGGTTGGGTGGGAGAGAAGGGAAGGGGCCATTGGGGGTCCACAATCACCTCTTCATTGAATAGCTTGCTGGTGTCCTTCTTGATGAGGTCCAGGTACTGCACCTGGCCGGCCGAGAACCCCACCAGCAGGGAGATGGTCTCTGTGGCAGCAGTGAACTGGTTGAAGTCATGGCAGGTGGGCTGGGTGCCCTTATAGATCCGCTTGTCAATTGGCTTGTTGAGGTCGATGGACTTAAGTGATGGGAGAAAAGGAGTTAATGGCTTCTCCCACTGAGGAAGGAAGAGGGTGTTGAGGTTGGAGGAAACCACTAAGAGGAAGCAAGGTTAACCCCGCGAGGGAAGTGGGCAGGTAGATGGGTGAGTGGGGAGGGAGGGAGCAACCACAGACAGGAAGAGGGACCCAAATTTCATACAGAATAGAGAAAAGAAAAGATAGGAAGGATCCCCCCACCCAGGGCATAAGACCACAGTGCCTCCCCAAAGTTGGACCCCTCCAACTTCAGGGACACCCTTACTCACAGCATTAGGGTTCAGGGTCCCCATAGTCCCTGAGCTCTGATTCCTTTCCGTCCTACCTCATAACTTCAGCCATCTCCTCTGGGTCTTAGCAACACAATATTCCAACCCCCCCCCCAACTCAGGGTCACCCAAATCCCCAGGCTTTTAAAGCTCATCTCAGGAGTCCCTAAATCAGTTCAGGGACCATTAAACCTCATGGTACCTTCATACCCTCTGGACGCTCAGGACCCCATCCCTTCTGGGGACCACCGTAAGCTCCAGGGGTCTCATCCCCTCTGGCCCCTAGATCACTGTAGAGACCATCACCCCTGAGGATGTCCCCTCTGGGCTCTCATCAACTCCAGCTCTCCCATCAGCTCAGAGATCCTCATTTCCTCCGGGACCCGCATTAACTCCAGAACCGTAATTTTCTCTGGGATCCCTATAACCTCTCAGCCCCCTCACTTCCGGAATCCTGACCTTTGGCTGCCCAGGTCTGGAGACCCCCCCCCGACCCCCCGCTCCTCCTAACACCTCCACAGACTGCAATACCCCTGGGTTCTGCATCACCCCTGGGGTCCCCGTCACCTGCAGAATGCCTGCCACCCAGAACCCCGGAGGGTCTACATCACCTCGGATTCTCCATCACCTCCAACATACTCACCATCCCAGAACCTCCCCCCGCCCCCATAACGGGGATCCCACAGGACCCCAAGGCTTCCCATCCCCTCCAGGCTGCCCGGCACCGGGCGCCTTTTAGGATGATGCATCACCCCCAGAACCCTTTCCCCCAGGGATGTCCATCACACCCAGATGCCGATCTCCGGCCCCTACCACTTCTGGGTCCCCTAGGGACCCCCACCCGCCCGGGACGCAGGCCGCTCACCCGTTGGCTCCCGCGGCGGCAGCAGCCCGGGTAGAAATAGAGCTCGCGGCCCAGGTTG
>NW_005356599.1:204983-223770 GCF_000412655.1 Myotis brandtii
TCGTCGCCCGGACGACGTCTCCTTGATTGGCAACGGGGCCGGGAGGAGGGACAAGCCCGGCTGTCGCTCGGGTAACGGTCCTGGGTCTCCGGGCGGGGCGAGAAGGTGGGCGTGGCCTTCGTGCCGGAGACGACCGTGTGGTTGGCTGCGGGGGCGGGGCCGCAGGGAAGGGGCGTGGCATTTAAAAAGAACAGGTCCCTAGCAACGGCGCCCTGGGAACCGTTTGCCTAGCAACGGAGAAACCCTCCAGAGAAGGCCTCTTTCCTGCCCTGGTCTCCCTGTGACCGCACAGATGACCCCAGATGATCCCAGTGTCTCCAGAGACTCTCGACACACACCCTCCTGACTTCCAGTGTTTCCCACGGACGTCTACTCTCCCCCACTGGCCACAGCTTCGCCAGCCATTGTTCCGCACCCCTGATGATCCCCCAAACCTCACTGATCTCAAGTCTCCATAAAACTCCGAGGACTTCCTGGCTGGTTTGGCTCAGTCGATAGAGCGTCGGCCTGTGGACTGAAGGGTCCCGGGTTCATTCTGGTCAAGGGCACATGCCTGGGTTGCGGGCTCGATCCCCAGAGGGGGGCGTGCAGGAGGCAGATGATCAATAATTCTCTCTCATCATTGATGTTTCTCCCTCTCTCTCTCTCTCTCCCTCTCCCTTCCTCTCCGAAATCAATAAAAATACGTTTTAAAAAATGTTAAAAAAAATACTCTGAGGACTTCATCTGGCCCACTACTGGTTAATACCAACCCCAAACATCTCCATGCTTCCCACCAACCTCCAATATGTATCTCCATGACTCACTGTCTTCAACAATCTCACTCGGTCCTCCAACACCCACCTTCGATTCCAATATTTCACTGGGCCCCGTAAGCTCCCCAGTCACCCTGAACCTCCTCCTGGTCCCAGCCGTGCCCACAGGTAGCCAGTGCCCCTGACTTCTGCTGAAGCCACGCTGCCCCATCACAGATATTCCAAGACCCACTTTTTCAGTGGCCTCCCAGATTGGTCACCAAACGTCCCAGGGGCATCTCACTCACACTCAACAAGTCCTACAATGAACTAACTTGACATCTTACTCCAAATCCTGCTCCTCTCCTGTGACCCATTCTTAGGGCCAGCACTATCACCCCCCAGACCTGAGTGTCTGCCTAGATTTGTACAATCCTTCCCTCCCGCCCCCCACTTCCTGTCCTCAGGTCTTGCATTCTGTCACCTAAAATCCTCGTTTCCAGCCCCTTCCTCTGCACAGCCATGGTCCAACCTGCTCCTCTCCTGCTCCGGGCCCTGAACCAGCCTTATTTCTGCTCTCCCAGGCTCCTGTCTCACTCTCCTGTCTACCCTCCCCGTGGCATCTAGAGAGGTATGTCTTAAGCACAAACATGACCAGGCCCTCCCCTGCTGAAAAGTCCATCTGTGGCTCCCTAGTGCTCTCAGGGCAAAGTTAAGCCCTGAACGATCTATTTCCTGCCAACTGCTTTCCTGTCACATCTCTCACTACTAACTCCTCACAACATGTCCCCAAAAATGAGGTTCGAGAAGCTACCTCAGTACATCACCTTCTCTCTTACCCTTGGGCCTCTGCACATGCTGTTCCTCTGCTTGGAATGCCCTTCCCCACTCTGTCATTCACCCCCTCCCCCTCTTTTTTAAAAAATATATTTTATTGATTTCTTACAGAGAGGAAGGGAGAGGGATAGAGAGTTAGAAACATCGATGAGAGAGAAACATCGATCAGCTGCTTCCTGCACACTCCCTACTGGGGATGTGCCCACAACCAAGGTACATGCCCTTCACTGGAATCGAACCTGGGACCCTTCAGTCCACAGGTCTACACTCTATCCACTGAGCCAAACTGGTTAGGGCCCCCCCTTTTTTTTTTTATTAAGTTGGGAAAGAGGAAGGGAGAGAGAGATCGATTTGTTGTTTCACTTATTCATTCATTGGTTGATTCTTGTATGTGCCCTGACCAGGGATCAAACCTGCAAACTTAGCATATCGGGTTGATGCTCTAAGCGACAGAGCTACCCAGCCAGGGCTGCTCCTGACCCTTTAAGAGTCAGCTGAGGGGCTCTGTCAGTCCTCCCGGCAGCACCGTCTGGGTTGTCATTGCCTGGGACGCTCCCATCTCCCCTGTAGAGTAAGAGCCATGAGAAAGCAGAGGCTGCTTGGTCATCTCTGTGTCCCCTGGGCTGGACTGAGCTGACAGGAGGCTTTTCATTTTTTTAAATCCTCACCCAAGGACATGCCCATTTAGAGAGAGGGGAAAGGAGAGAGAGAGAACATCGATGTGAAAGAGAAACCTCAGTGGGTTGCCTCCTGTGTATTTGCCCCCTCCGGGGATCGAACCTGCAACCTAGGTATGTGCCCTGACCGGAAATAGAACCCTCGGAGCACAGGACAACGCTCCCACCAACTGAGCACACAGGCCTAGGCTCACAGAGGCATTTCAGGTCCAGATGAATGAGTAAGTGAAACAGAGGGGAGAGACTACGCAGAGCAGTGTCAGTGTTCCCCGCAGAGCCCGAGAGCCCCGACGCGGAGGTCGTGCCAACAGATTGGTGAGCAAATGAATAAATGACCGGGTCGTAATGCCATGGGAACATTTCATTCAGAGCAGCTGCCTTCCAGGGGCAGAGAGCAAACTAACAGTGAAAAAATAGCTCATAACTATGTATAAGGAACAACGCGCTATCTATCTATCTACCTGGTTGGGGGAGGGGCCTGTCGGGCCTCAGTCCTCCGGGTCCTCGTCCTCATCTTCCTCCTCATCCTCTTCCTCTTCCTCCGCAGCCGCCAGGGCCTGCTCCTGGGCAGCCTTCAGGGCCTGCTCCTCCTCCACCGTGGGATCGCTCATCTCCATGATCTCCAGGCCGCTGGGGTACTCTTGCTGGATGGGCGGTGGCAGCATCGGGTTGAAGTTGTCCGGACTGTACTTGTGGCCCCAGCCGATGTACAGGTTCTCAAACTTCCTGGAGGGGCAGCGAGATACTGGGAAGTCCTCCCTCCCAGGCCCCCGCCTAGAGGTCGTGAGGGTGGGAGTCAGCGCAGACACGGCAGGATGGAAAAGTTGTGTGGGGTAGGGAGACGTGTGCCCACTAGGCTGTTCTGTTCATTTGTTCCTTAAATACTGTGGGGATATTAAGGGCCAGACTGTGTCCAACGGCTACTGCGCACGTGAAACGTGGCTAGTACACCCCAAACACTGAATTGCTAAATTTATTTACTTTTCTAATTTCATTTGTGGTTTCTTCTATGACCCATTGGTGACTCAGGAATGCGTTGATTTCTACATGTGTGTGAATTTCCCTCTGTTACTGATTTCTAATTGCATCCCAGTGTTGTCAGAAAACTTATTTTCTATGATCAGTCCTTTCAAATCCATTAAGACTTGTCTTATGGCCTAGCATATCGTCTCTCCTGGGGAATGTTCCATGCGCACTTGAGAAGAATCTGTATTCTGCTGTTGTTGGGGGGAGTGGATTTTTATTTAGTTTTAATTCATTTAAATGTAAACAATGAAGCCAATACTCAATTCAGTATTGGAAACATCTAAGTATGACCGGGACAACTTGGGTACACGAGTCTACTTTTGCAATTGTAAAGGTTGTGAACTGTGGATATAGGTCAAGTATTTCCAATTAAAATTTAGGTAAAAAAAAAAAAATTTAGGTCCAGATTGAGATGTGCTGTAAACACAAACTCAGCTCGGATTCCAAAGACTTAGTACGAAAGAGGAGAATGTAAAATAGCTCGTCAATCATTATTACATTATTGATTTCATGTTGTAATAATATTTTGGGTATTTGGGGTTAAATAAAATATATTAAAATGAATGTTGCCTGTTTATTTTTACCTTTTTAAAAATATATATTTTTATTGATTTCAGAGAGAGGAAGGGAGAAAGAGACTGAGACATCAATGATGAGAGAAAATCATTGATTGGCTGCCTCCTGCACGCCCCGGACTGGGGATCAAGCCCACAACCCGGGCACGTGCCCTTGACAGGAATCAAACCCGGGACCCTTCAGTCCACAGGCCGACGCTCTATCCATTGAGCCAAACCGGCCAGGGCTATTTTTACCTTTTGAGTAAGGCTACTGGGAAATTTAAAATGCCATATGTGGCTCCTATTTCATCTATGATGGACAGCACTGGTCTAGATGTGGGGACCTCGCTAGCAGTGACAAAGCTGACCAGAATCCCTGCTGCGGTGCCTGCGCCCTAACGGGAGGAGGTAATACACAGGACAGAATCGGTCGGGTCCCGGCCGGCTCACCTCTCCCCAGTTTTAACTGGGGAAGAAAAGAGGAGCAAATAGGAGAATAAACTGAGAGACAGGGTGAGAGGCAGAGAGAAGTAGGGAGAGAGAGAGACAGCGGGAGAGATGGGGATGGAGAGGTTGTCATGGGAGCAGTCTGACTTTGACCTTGCTGATCCGGAGGCTGAGCTTGCTAGGAAGGCAGAGTCCGGGCCTCCACCCCAGGCCCGTGCCACCAGGACCTGAGCTTCAACCAGACGCCCCAGCGAGTGCCAGCACTCAGAGTGACACACTCGGGTCTAGATTGTCCTTCTGCCTACTCCCCTCCCCCCATAACTTCTTTCTTCCCCCAAAGATTTCAGATCAAGGCTGCTTTCCTCAGGAATCCTTCCTTGATCCCTTCCAGGCATGACAGATAAAAGCTGTCCCTCCATTGGTCCCTCCATCCTCCTTAGTGGTATTCATCTTAGTTTGTAACAGGATTTTGGGGGAGGGTTTGCTGGAGGAGTGAGTGGGGGGTGAGAAATGTTACACAATTAACGTCCATGTTTCCTGTGTCTGCTCCCAGGGCAGGATCCGTGTCTGCCTTTCCAACACAGCTGGCAAACTGGTATTCAAGTCTTTCATAGTGAGAAAAAAAAAAAAAAAAAAAAGGCCGAAACCGGTTTGGCTTGGTGGATAGAGCGTCGGCCTGCGGACTGGAGGAGTGAGTGGGGGGTGAGAAATGTTACACAATTAACGTCCATGTTTCCTGTGTCTGCTCCCAGGGCAGGATCCGTGTCTGCCTTTCCAACAAAGGACCTGGGGCCCAGCACACAGCTGGCAAACAGTGGTATTCAAGTCTTTCATAGTGAAAAAAAGAAAAAAAAAAGGATGGATGAATGGATGGATAGATGAGTGGATGGATGCCTGGATGGATGAATGACTGGGTGGGAGGGTGGATAGATAAGTGGTTAGGGGATATAGGGTGGATGGGTGACTGGAGCTCCCGATTTGGATCTTTTGTTTTCAGAGGGATATTGGCAAATTAGGGTGTGGCCAGAAGTGTGCTGGCGAAAGCAAGCGTGCCTCTTCCCTGCTTCTGGAGGAGGAAAAATAATAATTGCCAAGCATGTGGTTAAAGTATCAAGATGACATGAATTCCCACCTCGACTGTGTGTATCATGGTAGCGAATAGAAAAGGAGTATCTATGAAAAACCGCCATGCCATCTGGTGGACAGACCTGGTAAGCACGCTCGCCCTGTGGCCGCAGGTGGCGCCCTCTAGTGGCTGGTCAGAAAGGCTGGGATGTGCCTGGTACGAGGGGCTAAGAGGCTGGTGGGAGTGTGTAGCTGCCGGTGGGAAGATGCAAAAGTGATTTCGGCCTGAAAATCTTGGGGAGCAACTGGCGGGGAAGACGTGTGGCCCAGAGAAGGAAGACCCTTCAAATGGGAAGAACTGGCCACGGGGCCCAGGGGAGCAGTTAGCTCCCCCAGGGAGGAGAGTGCTCTTGTCAGGGCCACCCTGAGTCCCGGCAGCCGTGACGCCCACAGCAGGGAAGCCTGGGCCAGGGGACCAGAGACCCAAGTTTGAATCCTGTACATGCTGTGTTCCCTGGGGCCAGCCCCTTCCCCTCTCTGGTCCCCGTTCTCTTATCCGAGGGGCTTCCCTCTTGGTCTGGGATTTCTCATTTAGGCCAGTGGAACCCCTGGAAGCAGAGTGAGGGGCTCAGCCTTGGGGGCTTCCTGAAGGGGGGCTTCCCTCCCAATCTCTGCCCAGCCGGCCTGGTGGGGCGCCCTCTGCTGGGAGAGGAGGAGGAGGAGACCTACTTGCCCACGGCGAAGGCACAGGCCCCCGGCCAGAGGTTGGAGCGCACGATCGCCACGGAGTACTGCGGGGAGAGGGCGCAGGACAGGCGGGCGGTCCAGGGTGGCATGTGCATGATCTCTGTGGGGACGTGAAGAGCATCAGGAGGTCAGAGGCTCCACTGCTGGGTGCGCACGCCCGGCACAGCCCAGGGGACCAGAGACCCAAGTTTGAATCCGGCACATGCTGTGTTCCCTGGGGCCAGCCCCTTCCCCTCTCTGGTCCCCCGTTCTCTTATCCGAGGGGCTTCCCTCTTGGTCTGGGATTTCTCATTTAGGCCAGTGGAACCCCTGGAAGCAGAGTGAGGGGCTCAGCCTTGGGGGCTTCCTGAAGGGGGGCTTCCCTCCCAATCTCTGCCCAGCCGGCCTGGTGGGGCGCCCTCTGCTGGGAGAGGAGGAGGAGGAGACCTACTTGCCCACGGCGAAGGCACAGGCCCCCGGCCAGAGATTGGAGCGCACGATCGCCACGGAGTACTGCGGGGAGAGGGCGCAGGACAGGCGGGCGGTCCAGGGCGGCATGTGCATGATCTCTGTGGGGACGTGAAGAGCATCAGGAGGTCAGAGGCTCCACTGCTGGGTGCGCACGCCCGGCACAGCCCCCCACCCGCCCAGGGAGGGGCGGGACGGGGTGAAGAGGGGAAATGAAGGGGGGTGTGGAGGGAACTGTGGTGGCTAACAGCACGGGCTTCAGCGCTGGAACCCTGCTCGGACCACCCTCCTCCCGTGCGCCCCAGGGAGCCTCAGTGCCTGCACCCGGAAGGGAGGTAGTAATCTGGGCCATCGGCTGCCATTCTCCCTCCGGTGGCCATTGGTTTGGACCAGAGGCACAGGGCAGCACAGGGGCCACATGGGCTCTGTCCAGGCCCACTCTCATCTCAGCCTCCCCTTCCTGCTTCCTCCAGGTGCCTGAGGCCCCAACCTCAGGCGATGACTGTCCCTTCTTCCAAAACCCCGTCCAAGCTCCTCCTCTTCTGGGGAGGCCCCCCTAACCCCTAACACTCTCTCTCTCTTCTCTCTCTCTCTCTCTCTCTCTCATTCCCCAAGCCCACATCACCCCAGGTGGGCACTGCCCTTTGCGCCAGACGCAACTCACAAGGTGGACGCTTTCCGTAACCCCAGGAGGAAGCCTGTCATGATGTCCGTTTTATAGGTGAGACAATAGCTTAGGCTCCGAGAGATGACCCTGCAATGTTCTCGCTTGGCCCTTTCTCATCCCCCCCTCCCCCACCCCCCCCACACACTTCCGGCTGGTGGCACAAGGTGAGGAAACCCTTACCTGCATCTTCTGAGAGCGGCGTCAGCAAAGGGGGCCCAATCTCCTGCTCCGCCTCCTCCATCCCCTCATCGGCCTTCTCTTCCTCCTCCCCTAGCTCCTCCTCCTCCTCCTTCTTCTGCAAAGGGTTCACCCAAGTGCAGCGGCCCTGGAGGTGGGGGAAAGTCAGGCGGCACCCGGAGGACAGAGGACAGCCTGCACTCTGGGAGGCGGTGCAGGGCCAGGCAGGACCCTGGGGACTGTCCTCAGGGACCCAGGTAAGGGCAGGAGGACAGGGTTAGTCACATAAGTTGGGGGCAGAAAATGGGCCCAGATAGCTGTTGCACTGAGGTAGGGACTCCTGCCTCCTGAGAGCTGTGTGGCCCCCATCTGTGCATTCATTCATTCATTCATCAGATACTTAATGAGCACCTACTATACACAGGCACTGCTCTAGGTGCTGGGGTGCACCCTTGAGGAAAGAGACCCCAAATCTCTGCCCTGTGGAGCCGACATTGGGCAGCCCGCATAAGCCTCGGTTTTCCCAGCTGTGAAATGGGGTTGTTATAGATGCCTCTCCCATTGGATTGCTGTTGGGCTACACGAGATACTGAAGAGCTGGTAAGTGTTTGCTGAAGGAATGCATGAACCCAAGTTGGGCACAGTATATTGCAGAGTTCAGTTTCATCAACTGTGAGATGGCAATGAGAGCTGTAAGGATCTCCAGAGGAGTTATTTGGATTTATTAAAACCTTGTGGAATCAATAAATATTTATTGAATGAATGAATGATCCTAAGCCTATAGCCAGTGTTTCCTTGAATGAGTAAATAAGTGGGCATAAAGTTCAGACACACAGGCATTCAATAAATGCAGGTCCACAATCTCCTATCCACAACCAGCGCCAAAACCCGAAAAGCTCTGAGAATCAGAAGTCTGTCCTGAGTCATTTGGCAGCGCCCCTGACCTGAGCGGCGGGAGGGAGGCCGGGCAGTTTTGCTGCAGAAGGAGCGATGGGGCCTTCGAGCGCGGCTGCAGCCCCCGCCTTGCCTGAGGCGTTGCACGCTACATGGGACGTGCCGTGACCTTTCTAAAACCTGAAAAATTCAGAACTCCCAGATGCCTCTGGCCCCAAAGGATTCTGACTTACCTTTGAGTGAACGAGTGCATGAGGAACAGATGGATGAGTGAATGAATGAGGGAGGGCTCAGCACCATGGCCAGCAGAGAGCTACTGATATTGATATTACGGGGGAGTCACACCTGAGCCCCTGGTTCTGGGACAGGCGGGGGCCGGGTTCTCACCTGCGGAAGGATGTGCTGCATGTGGTGCACCCAGTTGGCCATGGAGTCCACCAGCTCAAACACGGGGATGCCCTCAAAGTCCGGGTTCTCCTCGAAGGAGTCTCGCCCAGCGCCGCCCTCCTCCTCCTCGTCACCCTCCTCCTCGTTGAACTGGTAGAAGCCCAGGGGGCTGATGTGTGTGGCCGCGGAGATGCGCGCGATCTGGGCCCGCAGGTAGTTGGCCTCGTTGCCCGGGAAGGGCGGGTAGCTGATGACCGGCGCGTCCAGGTAGCCGGTGAAGAACTTCTTGATCTTGCGGGCCTGCGCGATCTGGTTGGGCGTGACGTGTGGCAGCTTGGTCCACGGCCGGCCGGGCTCATTGCACACGAAGTACAGGTACTTGTTGGTGCCGGAGCGGCTCTCCTCCTTGGGGATGACAGGCGGTGGCTTCCAGAGCGGCTTGGGGATGATGTCGGCGACCTTGTCCTCGTCCTCCTCGCCCTCCTCCTCGCCGTGGGCATCCATGATCTCGCCACCCTCGGTCAGCTCCTCCAACTCCTCCTCCTCCACCTCCTCCTCGCCTTCCCGGAACTCCACCTCGGCCACCAGGTAGCTGCGCTTGAGCCCCAGGATTTTGCCCCAGAAGCGACAGGTGTGGATGGGCTGCTGCTCTACCAGCTGCTTCAGGGCCAGGAAGAGGCGGAAACTCTCATCGGAACTCAGGCCCACGCCACCCTGCTCGAAGTAGAAGGCCGACTCCATGACGTTGGGCACGGCCGTGTCTACCTGCAGAGGGGAGGGGGGAGGGCAGAGGGGAGGAAGCTGGAGTTCTGCTCCCTGGCCTGCCTCTTCTGGAGGCCAGAGAGCTCAAGTCCTGGGTAACCCAGCCGCTCCTGCCGCCCTCTGGCATTTAGAAGCGGGGCAAGTCCTTGGGGAGGATGTCCCTTGAGGGAAAAGGCAAAATCACACTCAGAAAAAGTCCTTTGTTTCTTCCTCCTTCCCTCTCGTTCCTGCCTGGAGTGGGATGTGAGAGCTGGAGTTGCAGCAGCTATATTGGGACCATGAGGCAACTCATGTCTTCCGCCCTCACGGTGCTGGAGCTGACAGGTGGAAACGGCCTGGTCCTCGGTGAGCTGCCTTACCTCCCCACCGCTGGTCATGTTTACTGTTACTTGCAACTAAATGCACTTTTAAGAGACACCCCCAAATCACACAGCTTAAATTTAGTGAAGTCATTAACTATGTATTGAATGAGTGAATGAATGAATGATCCTAAGCCTATAGCCAGTGTTTCCTTGAATGAGTAAATAAGTGGGCATAAAGTTCAGACACACAGGCATTCAATAAATGCAGGTCCACAATCTCCTATCCACAACCAGCACCAAAACCCGAAAAGCTCTGAGAATCAGAAGTCTGTCCTGAGTCATTTGGCAGCGCCCCTGACCTGAGCGGCGGGAGGGAGGCCGGGCAGTTTTGCTGCAGAAGGAGCGATGGGGCCTTCGAGCGCGGCTGCAGCCCCCGCCTTGCCTGAGGCGTGGCACGCTACATGGGACGTGCCGTGACCTTTCTAAAACCTGAAAAATTCAGAACTCCCAGATGCCTCTGGCCCCAAAGGATTCTGACTTACCTTTGAGTGAACGAGTGCATGAGGAACAGATGGATGAGTGAATGAATGAGGGAGGGCTCAGCACCATGGCCAGCAGAGAGCTACTGATACTGATATTACGGGGGAGTCACACCTGAGCCCCTGGTTCTGGGACAGGCGGGGGCCGGGTTCTCACCTGCGGAAGGATGTGCTGCATGTGGTGCACCCAGTTGGCCATGGAGTCCACCAGCTCAAACACGGGGATGCCCTCAAAGTCCGGGTTCTCCTCGAAGGAGTCTCGCCCAGCGCCGCCCTCCTCCTCCTCGTCACCCTCCTCCTCGTTGAACTGGTAGAAGCCCAGGGGGCTGATGTGTGTGGCCGCGGAGATGCGCGCGATCTGGGCCCGCAGGTAGTTGGCCTCGTTGCCCGGGAAGGGCGGGTAGCTGATGACCGGCGCGTCCAGGTAGCCGGTGAAGAACTTCTTGATCTTGCGGGCCTGCGCGATCTGGTTGGGCGTGACGTGTGGCAGCTTGGTCCACGGCCGGCCGGGCTCATTGCACACGAAGTACAGGTACTTGTTGGTGCCGGAGCGGCTCTCCTCCTTGGGGATGACAGGCGGTGGCTTCCAGAGCGGCTTGGGGATGATGTCGGCGACCTTGTCCTCGTCCTCCTCGCCTTCCTCCTCGCCGTGGGCATCCATGATCTCGCCACCCTCGGTCAGCTCCTCCAACTCCTCCTCCTCCACCTCCTCCTCGCCTTCCCGGAACTCCACCTCGGCCACCAGGTAGCTGCGCTTGAGCCCCAGGATTTTGCCCCAGAAGCGACAGGTGTGGATGGGCTGCTGCTCTACCAGCTGCTTCAGGGCCAGGAAGAGGCGGAAACTCTCATCGGAACTCAGGCCCACGCCACCCTGCTCGAAGTAGAAGGCCGACTCCATGACGTTGGGCACGGCCGTGTCTACCTGCAGAGGGGAGGGGGGAGGGCAGAGGGGAGGAAGCTGGAGTTCTGCTCCCTGGCCTGCCTCTTCTGGAGGCCAGAGAGCTCAAGTCCTGGGTAACCCAGCCGCTCCTGCCGCCCTCTGGCATTTAGAAGCGGGGCAAGTCCTTGGGGAGGATGTCCCTTGAGGGAAAAGGCAAAATCACACTCAGAAAAAGTCCTTTGTTTCTTCCTCCTTCCCTCTCGTTCCTGCCTGGAGTGGGATGTGAGAGCTGGAGTTGCAGCAGCTATATTGGGACCATGAGGCAACTCATGTCTTCCGCCCTCACGGTGCTGGAGCTGACAGGTGGAAACGGCCTGGTCCTCGGTGAGCTGCCTTACCTCCCCACCGCTGGTCATGTTTACTGTTACTTGCAACTAAATGCACTTTTAAGAGACACCCCCAAATCACGCAGCAAATTAAGAGGCAGGTCTTGAACCCAGGAATCAGTGATGTTGGAGGATGGCGGTGACAAATCTTGCCCTCACTGCCTCCTTTTTGACCGTCTGCTTTGTTCAGGACGAGAGAGAGAGAGAGAGAGAGAGAGCAGAAAGGGAGTAATAACAAGAAAGTCAAGGGCTGGGACTAGACTACAGGGAGGTTTCGGCCCAATTGCCCCATATTCATTTGGCCCAATTGCCCCATCTTCATTCGGCCACAAGGCTGTCCCGATATTTCTTCATTCAGTCAGTCCAGAAATCTTTATTAAAGATCCAATGAGCACCAGGTCCAAACTAGTGTGCGCACTAACATGTATCAGAGAACAAAGCTGATGCTCAGGAGGTTGGCACAACCTGCCCTCGGCCTTGGCCAGCCCGACTGAGCAGGGGACACACAGTCAGGATGGAGAGAAAGGGGGGGTGCTGGGTGGGCGGAATAATGATCGTCCAAAGAAGTCCATGTCCTGCTCCTGGGGCCTGTGAACACGTGAGCTTACATGGCAAAAGGGATGTGCAGCCCTAACCGGTTTGGCTCAGTGGATAGAGCGTCGGCCTGTGGACTCAAGGGTCCCGGGTTCGATTCCGGTCAGGAGCATGTACCTTGGTTGCGGGCACATCCCCTGTAGGGAGTGTGCAGGAGGCGGCTGATTGATGTTTCTCTCTCACTGATGTTTCTGACTCTCTATCCTTCTCCCTTCCTCTCTGAAAACAATAATTAAAATATATTTTAAAAAATAAATAAAATCACCCTGAAAACCCTGAGGAGGGAGGACCCAGGTCGCTCTCCCTCCTGGGAGCACACCAGTGTCTTTCCCATCCCGCTCTCCACTCACCCCCCAGCTCCAAGGGCCCTTCCTTTGCCTCCATAATCCTCTCCTCAGCCCATTTCTTCTACGAATTACTCTCTCTACCTCTGTGATTTTATATGTAAATGTTCTCTTATAGTTTGAGTCTTGGCTCTGAATTCTTTCCTAGCCAGAACCCAGGTCTGGTCCCACCCCACCGGTCTCACACCTGGTGCGGCTCCCACTGCCTACAACACAACCACATCTAAACCGTCTCACCCTGCCCTTCCGGCCACTGTTGATTGGAGCAAGAGTGGTCAACTGCCCCCGAATGACAGACCAGACTCTGCGGCTCCCCCCTGCACACTGCTCCTTTCGGGGCGGGAGGGCAGGGGTGAGGGGAGGAGACAGCCAGCCCTCAGTGCCCCTTTGCTGGGAGCCACCTTGCCAGCCCAGGACTGCTTGCAACCTGACTCTCAGGTGTGAGGAAAGCCTGTTTCTCGTCTCAGCCACACGTCTCTCTTTCTGCGACATCACCTGCTTCCTGCCTTAACGTGACCTGTACGCCCAGCAAGTAGAGGAAGGTGTTAGTGTTTGGGCTGTGACACCATAATACTAGGGCAGCGATGGCAAACCTTTTGAGCTCGGCGAGTCAGCATTTTGAAAAACCCTAACTTAACTCTGGTGCCGTGTCACATATTGAAATTTTTTGATATTTGCAACCATAGTAAAACAAAGACTTATATTTTTGATATTTATTTTATAGATTTAAATGCCATTTAACAAAGAAAAATCAACCCAAAAAATGAGTTCGCGTGTCATAGGTTCGCCATCACTGTACTAGAGCTAGTCTAAGATTGTAAACGTGGAAATAGGAACTTTTCACAACAGAGGCCACAGTGACGAGAGCCTCAGGCTCCCAAACAGCCATCCCTGCTCTGAGGCGCTGACCACAGCAAGCAGGAAGCCAGCCAGAGAGCGAAGGCACAGACTAGAGCAGCGGTTCTCAACCTTCTGGCCCTTTAAATACAGTTCCTCATGTTGTGACCCAACCATAAAATTATTTTCGTTGCTACTTCATCACTGTCATGTGGCTACTGTGATGAATCGTCATGTAAATATCTGATATGCAGGATGGTCTTAGGCGACCCCTGTGAAAGGGTCGTTCGACCGCCAAAGGGGTCGCGACCCACAGGTTGAGAACCGCTGGAGTGGCGAGTCCAGAAACAGACCGAGCGTCCTGCACAGGTAAACGTCCATGGCAGAGGCGGCATTTCTCAGCAGGGGAGTCATGGCTAGCCACGGAAAGAAATAGAAAATGAGAGAGTGAGAGCCCTTCCTCCCATCAGACAGAATTTATATTCAGGTAAATGCTGAGTCATCAATTCCTTGGAGTCTCTTCCAAGAAGCCTGCACAGACCACAAACTTCCACATTTTGCCCTTCTGCAGACCTCACATTAAGAACTCCAGTTCCGTCTGTCCTAGCCCGTTTGGCTCAGTGGATAGGACATCAGCCTGTGGACTGAAGTGTCCTGGGTTTGATTCAGGTCAAGGGCACATGCCCAGGTTGTGGGCACGATCCCGTCATGCAGGAGGCAGCCAATCAATGATTCCCTCTCATCACTGATGTTTCTATCTCTCTTTCCCTCTCCCTTCCTCTCTGAAATCAATTTAAAAAAGAAGAAGAACTCCAACTCCAAGTTCTAAGAGGCAGACCCTCCCAAGAGATTTAATTTCAATGGGGCGGAGCTTCAAAAGCCACGGAGTTCTAAGGAGGCGGAGCCTCTGGGGGTAAAGCATTCTGAGGAGGCGGGGCCTTAAGGGAGTTGATCAGTGTGTGGGGTTGGGGTGTGGAGGAGGAAAGGTGCAGTTCTAAGGGGGTGGGGCCACCCCAGGAGAGACTGTCGATTTGAAACGCAAAACTATTTTCTCAAATAAAACTAAACTGTCCCCCTTCGTGCCTAAAACTTGTATTCTCAAGTGCACTCTGCTCACCAGGGCTCATTTCTTTGCCAGATTGTTGTTCCTGGTTTAGGCTTTTATAAGTATAGATAGATTCTCTCACCAGCCCACCCCACTCTCGCCAGAATCCTAGCATCTCAGAAGCCAGCACAGACAAACAAGCATCTGCAGCCTGGGCAGAGCTTAGCACAGCTTTGGAGGCCAAGGTCTTGCCTTCCTGGTTCCCTCTGAGCCCAAGTCCTTCTTCTACAAATCTATCTATACATATAAAAGCCTAACCAACCATTCCACCGTTCAACCATTAGCTATGACACACACTGACCACCAGGGGCCAGACGCTCCGACCGGTAGGTTAGTTTGCTGCTGGCGTCTGGCTGATCGGGACTGGGCTAGACGGGCTGGACATGCCCTGGAGCCCTCTTGTGGTCCCTCCCCAGCTGGCCAAGCTCCTGCGTCCCTCCCCAGCCCCGATTGTGCACCTGTGGGGTCTCTTGGACCGGCCTGCGCCCTCTCGCAATCCGGGACCCCTTGGGGGATGTCGGAGAGCCGGTTTTGGCCCGATCCCCACAAGCTAGGCCGAGGGACCTCACCGGTGCACAAATCCGTGCACTGGGCCTCTAGTACGAATATAATAAGCAGCAGTTGCCTTGCGGGTTGTTTCAGGGTTGAAAGGAGCCAACACTCCTGGAGGTCTTCGCAGAGGGCGTCAGAGGCGTCAGAGTGATCATAAACAGAGAGTCCTCAACAAATGTTTCTTGAACGAGTGAAAGAAGACTCCACCCGAATTTTAAGCAGTCATCCAATTCTGGAAACGAGTCAGTGGGAGAGTTCTTGGCAGGTCTCAACTTATAAAAGGGGAAACCGAGGCCAGGGGGTAGGGGACAATTCAGTGCTGAGAGATCCCAGGAGGCGGTGTTCCACAGAAAACACTGCAAAGCTGGAATTTTGGGGGAGGGAGGAGTGAGGGAGGGTGGGAGAGGCCAGCCTCCACCTCCACATGGCAGCTGGAGTCGGCTTCCCAAAGAGCGGAGCTGACCAGCCTTTCCTCGGCTTCCAGACCTTCCAAGGCGCCCCAGTGGCCTCGGGAGAAAGCCTGCATCCCTTAGCCCTCTGTGACAGGGTCCCGGCCCCTCCCCTGGACACACACATTAAACTGAGATCATCTGCATGTCTGGAGTCCACAGGCTCCCTCCCTTCCAGGCTTCAGCACAGGCGATGCCCAAGTCTGGGCCGCCACTCACCCGCCACGCCTCCCCACTGGCTCACTCACCACCTCCTCCTCCATCTCCTGCTCGCCCTCCGCACTGCCGCCGCCCCGGACGAACAGCGACTTCTGCCTCTCGGCCATCTCGTAGGTGGGCTGCATCTCGGGGTCATCCCGCAGCGAGTCCAGCTTGGGGTGGAACCACTCCAACTGTGTCGTGCGGTTCAGCGACTCCAGGATGGCCAAGGGATCCTCTGGGCGCTGGTTCAGGATTTTGGTCAGCATGTTCACCAGGTGCTCATACCTGCCTCCGGAGGGAGTGGGAGGTGGGGGACATTATTCGCTCGGCTCACTGCTCTATGCCGGGCCCTGGGCCTGGCCCTGGGGACACAGCAGAGGAGACAAGATCCCTGCCCGAGTGGAGCTGACATTCTGATGATGGAGACAGACATTAACCAAATATGCAAAATACATACTGTCAGGGGTGATAATTTCTAAGGAGACAATAAAGCAGGGAATGGGACTGGGAATGCCCGGGATAGGTGCTGGTTTGCAATTTTCAGCAGGAGGAAGGAAAATAATTCCATGCTGACCTCATTTAGGAAAGAGATGCTGAAATCCTAAGCAAAATGGCATCCAGCAATTGCTCAAAAGGATGACACGCCATGGTTAAACTGGACGAATTGACAGGGATGTAAGACTGGACGGATGTTAGAAAAACAGAAAAAACTATAACTCGTCATGACAGTGTGTTAAAGGGGCTCTGTAAGATCACCTCAATAGGTGCAGAGAAATCCTATATAATAAAAAGCTAATATGCAAATCAACCAAACAGCAGAACGACCGGTTGCTATGACGCGCACTGACCACCGGGGGGCAGACGCTTAACACAGGAGCTGCACCCTGGTGTTCAGTGCACTCCCACAGAGGGAGCGCCGCTCAGCCAGAAGCCAGGCTCACAGCTGGAGAGCACAGCAGCAGTGGCAGGAGCCTCTCCCGCCTCCGCGGCAGCGCTAAGGATGTCCGACTGACGACTTAGGTCCGCTCCCCCTGGACATCGCCTGAGGGCTCCTGGTCTGCAAGAGGGCACAGGCCAGGCTGAGGACCCCCCCCCCCCCACACACACACCAAGTGCATGAATTTCATGCACTGGGCCTCTAGTTGTTTGATAAAATTCAACACCCGTTCATGATTTTTAAGAGCCTAGGAAACCAAGAATAGAAGGCAAATTTTAAATAATCTTGTAAAGGATAGCTACAAGGAACCTACAGCACACACCAAACATGACAAAAGACTATAGTGCTTTCCATTATGCGATTGGGGATGCCTGCTTTCACTTCTATTTAATTCTGCACTGGAGGCTTCAGCCAATGCAATCTGACATGAAAAAGAGAAGTATTGAAAAGGAAGAGGCAAAACTGTCATGGCTCATAGATGATGTGATTGGGAATGACGTGCAAAGGCCTAGAGCTGAGGGTGTGCCTAGCACGTGGAAGGAACACGGAGGAGGTCGGGGTGGCTGGAGGGGAGGAGGGAGAAGGGCTGTGGTAGGAGAGGAGGCCGGAGTGATAACCGTATGGCAATGGTTTCCATTCACCAAGTCAGGCGGTATGTTGGGCGCCTGAGAGCAGTGTTGAATTCTCACCGCAGTCATATGAGGAACAATGATGGTCCGCACCCTCCAGATGAGGAAACTGCGGCTTAGGAAATGTGAGGTCTAATTGTATTTGGTAGCACAGCCAGGATTTAACACCAGGACCAACTGGTTTGCTTCCACAGGGTGTATATCCAAACGCCTGTGGCGTGGAAACCCTTTGGCAACGTCTTGGGTGTGGTGGAGGGCCATCCATTTGGAAGGGTAAGGAGAGGTCGGCATCTGGCCAGGGCTTTTCAGTAAGGGAACCTGAAGCTCTAAGGGGCTGGGAACTGCTGGGGAAGTGTGACTGGTTGATTCTGACTGACTCTAGTGGTTCTCAACCTTCCTAATGCCGCGACCCTTTAATACAGCTCCTCATGTTGTGGTGACCCCCAATTTCATTGTTACAAATTGAACATAATGAAAGCATAGTGATTCATCACAAAAACAATATGTAATTATATCTGTGTTTTCCGCTGGGCTTAGGCGACCCCTGTGAAAGGGTCGTTTGACCCCCAAAGGGGTCGCGACCCCCAGGTTGAGAACCGCTGCTCTAGGAGATGAAGTTTGGGGAGCAGGCAGGGGCTGAGTTATATTTAAGGCCTGTGAGGAACATGAACCCTCTTTTGAGGACACTGGGGAACCACGGCAGGTTCTGAGCATGGGAGGAATGGGGGTCTGCTTTGTGCTTTAGCAAGACCTGTGACCTCTGCAACCTCATCTCCTCCCCTAGCTCTAGTCACACCAGCTTCCTCGCTGTGCCTCAAACTCAGCCACCCTTAAAGCCTTCAGACTCGCTGTGTCCCATACGCTTCGTTGTTGGCAAGGTGCTCTCCCTCACCATGCTCAGGTCACTGGTCACTTGGCTGCTCAGCGAGGCCTTCCCTGACCTTATGCTCTTTACCGAGCGCTCCCGCTCCCCGCATCCTGCCTTATTTTCTCACCTTACCATGCATTGTATTCATTGTCCGTTCTCCCTCTAGAATGTGAGCTCCATGAGGAGGTCATGGGGAAGGGGGCTGAGGGATGCATTATGACTACAGCCAAGTGGCCTTGGCTAGTGCCTTCCTCCAGCAGGAAAGTTTAGTAAATAGCACCCCCCCCCCCCCCCCCCCAAATCATCTGTGCGGGAATCCCGGCTCTGCTACATTGGAGCTGTGTTATCCGGGATGCGGGCCCTCATTTCTGTGTCTGTTTCCGCCTCTAAAATAGGGACAGTGGAGGTGCCCATTTCAGCTGTGATGTGAGCATTAAGGGCGACGTGTGCAGGGCCGGCACAATGCCTGCTGAGTAAGGATTGGCTTTCCAGCTACTGATAGTATTCAGTCCGAGTGCGATGGCTCCGGAGCGATCCCCGGACGGAGGAGCCCAGCTGGGGGCGCCCTCTCACAGGCTCAGGTCGCAGCTGATGCTGGTCTGCAGCAGGTAGGCCTTGGCGTTCTGCACGGCCAGCTCCCGGGGCTCCGGCTCCGACACCTCCATGTCAAAGGGCAGGAAGCCCAGCTCGGAGGGCGAGAACTGGAGCGAAGGGTCATCGCTCGCGTAGGGCCCGTGGTG
>NW_005356599.1:224838-228823 GCF_000412655.1 Myotis brandtii
TGAAGATGGCCGGGGTCTCCCCCTCGGGCCCCTCCTCCCGGAAATCCACGGCTTCGTCCGGCTGGGGGGGGGCCGGCCTGGCCGAGGAGGAAGAGGGGGCTCCCACTCCCCCAGGCTTCAGCTTCTGTTCCTCCTCCAGCTGCCGCTTTAAGGCCTTCTCCTGGGCCAGCCGCAGGCCCAGGAGGTCCTGGGGGGGTCTGGGGGTTTCAGCAGGAGCCCCCCAGAGCGGCGCGGTGTCGGGCGGGGGACCCTCACCTCCTCCAGAGGCCCTGCAGGAGTCTCCTTGGCCTCCGGCTCCTGCTTGCCACTGGCCTCCAGGATGGCCATGATGGAGTTGGGGATGTGTGCTTGCTGGGGGAAGAGCAGGGAGGGGTGCTGCGGAGAGCTCTAACCCAGAGACCCCTCCTGGGCACCCCAGATGCCTGGATGGTCCCTGGCCCTCCAGAACCCTTGACATTCTGTGGCCCTGCAGGGCTCCCCTCTGCCCACTCCCCTCCAGTCCCCCGGGGCTGGACCCATGGGGCCAACCACCCCACATCTTGGGGTACCTGATGGGGGGTGAAGGAGCGGACATGGGCCAGCAGGGGCTCCCGGAGCTCTGGGCACTTGTCAAACACGGCGCCCAGCTGCTGGGGTGGCAGCTGCAGGATGACCTGGAAGCTCTGGGGCTTGGTGCGTTGACAGCATTTGATGAAGCCCTCCCACACTTTGGGGTACTTCCACACCTGGATGGGGCAGGGAGGAAGGGGGCATAAGGGGGCATGCAGTGGCCACCCTGGGAACCGGAAGGACCGTGCCAGGATGGGGCCTTGCTGGGGCTCAAATCCCTGCCATCACACAGACTCCCTTTGGGCTCCACACAGCCCTGACCTCCTTACAGAGGATCGAACCTTCTCTTCTAGCTCGCTAGCAGCTGGGGCAGGAGGACAAGGAGGGAAGAAAACAGTGGCCCTTTCACCCGGGTCTCCCTGGGCCAGGCCCAGGCAGTGTTGTGAGCATTTCATTCCCACAGCGGCCTCCAGGGGGCGTCATTCGCCCTGAGAAACAGAGGAGGCCGGAGAGATGCAGGGACTTGTCCAAGGTTGCCCTGGTAACTAGAGGCAGAACCAACATTTGACCCAGGTCTGTGTGAATCTGCACTTAACCTCTAAGCCAGATGGAGCCACGTGGCAGCCTGCGGGCCGAGTCCAGCCTGAGGGCTTGTGGAGGTTTTGGTTTCATCATGGTCTCCTGAACACCCAGATTTCCAGCTTCTCCTGAAAACCGGCCCACCTTTCAGCTCTAGGATGCATCCTGCCTAGGTGCAGTGGTGGGGGAAAGGGGCAGCCATGCCTCTCCTGGGATGCGCACCCCTGAAGCCTACTGCCTGCTTCTAGAACCCACCCACCCATGAGGTAGCTACCCCATGGCTGAAGTCGGACCCCTGGAGCGCCAAGGGCAGGGCAAAGGGCTGGCCAGTGTGGGTGGAGCTTGCTCTCCTCATCTGGGCTCCCTCTAGGGCAGTGGTTCTCAACCTTCCTAATGCCGCGACCCTTTCATACAGTTCCTCATGTTGTGGTGACCCCCACAATAAAATTAATTTCGTTGCTACTTCATAACTCATTTTGCTGCTGTTATGAATCATAATGTAAATGTCTGATAGGCAGGATGTATTTTCATTGTTACAAATTGAACATAATTAAAGCATAGTGATTAATCACAAAACAATATGTAATTTTATCTGTGTTTTCCGATGGTCTTAGGCGACCCCTGTGAAAGGGTCGTTGGACCCCCAAAGGGGTCGCGACCCACAGGTTGAGAACCGCTGCTCTAGGGGGTGAGAGGCAGGCAGGCTGGAAAAGCCTGCGGTCCGGCCTCATCTACCTTAGTTCCTGCTGCAGCCAGTCCACTGCCGGGGGCCTGGACGGTCCAGGGCGGGTTACCTGCTTCATGATGAGGCGGGACAGGATGTTCATGACGAAGCCCCCCAGGCGGGGGTACATGGTCAGGGACTGGATGACGGTCCTCATGAGCAGCATGGGCAGGGGACTCTGCTCCATCAGCTGCTGCATCACCACGGCCAGCACCTCCGATGTGTACACGTTCCGCTCCGCAAAGCACAGGTTGGTGGCTGCGAGGAGGCGGAGAGCGGGCCTGTCCTCTTTGCCCGGCTGCCCCCCGGGGGGTGGGAGCGCCACCACCCTTAGAGAGCACTAGCCCCACTTTCTACCCGTGTGCAGACCCAGACCGACTTGCAGAAGCTCCGGGCAAAACAGGACACTGCCCCCACCCAGCAGGGGGTCTCTTCCTGAGGGGACTGGCCTGGTTCTTGCAAGCCTGGTGGCTTGGTCCCCGGGGGAAGGCATGGCCAGCTCCCGCAAGCCCCACACTGGACACCGTGGGGAGACCGTGGCCCTTCCTCTGAGGACAACCCTTGGAGAGCCGAGGCAGGAAAGGCATGCTGGCAACCGCTGGGGACCCATTCTGGCTTGATCTGGGCAGCACAGCACCTCCACCCCTACTAGACAGGAAGGCAGCTCTGAATTCCATAAACACCCCGTAGTGGACAAGAGAGATGGCCCTGCACCAGCAAGGGACCACCCACACCCAACCCTCCTCAGGGCATAGGGCCTGTGCTACTGCTGGGGCACCAAGCCTAGAGTATGTGGGGGCACGACCCATAGAGGAAGAAGGGAGGGTGAGGAAGCCTGGGTATACACTCAGCTCCCCAGCTCAGCTGCCAGGCCAGCAAGGGCCCACGGATGGCTGGCACAACACAAGCACCCACGAAGGCCTGGGGTCCGCTCCCTCGGGCGTGGGTTGTGGCACCCTGACATGAGCGGGATGGGTGGTGCTCCCATCCATTGTGCTAATGGGGAGGCCCCAGCCAACTGCCTCTGAACCCCCTCTTCCCCAAACACCACTGGCCATGTGAGTCTGTCAACCAGGAAGTCTTTATTGAGCTAAAAGAAAGGCCCCCAATACTTGCGAGGCTAATGGAGAACAGGGGTGGGCACTGTAAGGAAAGGGGGCAGCTCCCATTAGGAAAAGGGAGGAGAGGAAGAGTTACAGGTAGACAGGTGGGAGGAGGCGGGGCAGGGGACAGGGCGGGTACCTAGGCCAAAGGGCAGCGGACAGTGTAAGTGAGGAAAGTGTCAGAGAGCACCTGCCGGACGCTGAGGTGGCTGCCCCTCCCCTCACTTCCAGGCGGTCCCAGCTCCCATCTATTTTGCCGCAAAGCCTCAAGTTGGCCTCGTCCCCTCTCCTCCCCCTCAGCTCTGCCCCAGCCTCCTCCTGGGCTGCCCCCTCAGCCCTCTAACCCACCCTCCACACAGCAGATTGAAGGGTCTTTTGAAACTCAACCTGACCTTGCACCTCCCAGAGGCCCTCGAGGTCCAGTCCTATGGGGGCCCAGGCGGGTTTCCTCAATGATTACAGGCTATGCAAGTGCATCTCTTGGCCTCTGCAATTTTTCTTCCTTTCTCTGGGATGGTCTTCTTTTCTGCTGCCTCACCCCTGCTCATCCTTCTGTGGCCTCCGCTCAGGTGTCCTCTCCTCCGGGAAGCCCTCCCTGATGTCCCTCACCAGAGGCTAGGTGGCCCCTCTGAGCTCCCCTATCCCAACCTGGCTCACTGAGTTGTTACTGAGGATGGATTGTGACCCCTGCAAGAGCAGGGTCAGAGCTGTCTCTATCCCTGCTGTGTTCCTAGCACAGCCCAGCACAGGGCTGAACAGAAGTGCTCAGTGAGTGAATCGCTGGACTAGACTTGAGGGCAGGTCTAGTTATAGAAAAACTCACCAGAGAAAGGGTGGTTTAATGGGGGGCATTGCTAATACTATCAGCCTCTGGGGTTCGATGGTGCACAAAACAGGACTGGACTTTGATCTGGAGCTTATAGTCAAGTGCAGTTACTGGTGCCCGAGCAGAGAAACGTGCTGGGCACTGACGGGACTGGTGCGGGGACGGCTGGCCGGGAGCACCAGCCCTGGGAGGCTGTGTGGGCCG
>NW_005356599.1:228954-234936 GCF_000412655.1 Myotis brandtii
CGTGCTGACACCTCCGGGGGCTTGGTTCTCACGTGGAAAACCAGGCACTAAACCCAGATCCTCGAATGGGCTCAGCGGGGGGCGGGGTCTGCGAATCCCCTCAAATTGCACACAAAGCCGTGTGAGCTCATCGTCGTCGGGAATGAGCCCGTAACTTTCCTCAGATCATCAAAGCGGCCAGAGAGAGTAAGCCCACTCCCGGACCCCGGCTTCCAGACCCTTCCCCGAGGGGCTGGTGGAAGTTTGTTTTTCGTTCATCGTGGTATTCCTGAAACCCAGATTCTAGCTTCTCTTGGAAGCCGGCCCACCTTTCTGCTCTAGGACGCAGCCTGCCTGGTGCACAGGTGGGGCAGGGCCACCGGAGGCCGGTGCCTCCTCGCCGGGTGTGGGCTTACAGTTTAGAGCTCCTCCCGCCTGAACGGGTGCAGAGCTTGCTGGGGGAGGCTAGGCACCCAGCACTGAGGCAGCTTTCAGGCCAGACATGGAAGTAAAGGGACAGGAGGGGAACCGCCACCGCCTCTGAAAGGGGGCAGGAGGAATCAGAGCAGTGTCTTCCGAGTGAGCAAGCGACAGGAAGGGCGTCCACCTCCGCTGCAGGGAAAGCTTGGCTTCTGGACCAGAAACCTTCTCGGGGAGGGAGGGGGGGAGGGGTGCTGAGAGCCGAGGGAGAGGAAGAGGTGGAACTGGTGGGACCGGCAGGACTGGGCCTCCAACTCAGGTCCACTGACTTCAGATTCTGTTGTATTTACTACACCACGTGGGTGCTGTGTGGCCCCAAGCAAGTTACTGAACCTCTCTGAACCTCCATTTCCTCATCTACAGAATGGAAGTCCGCATACTCCCCAGGTAACGGGTGTGGGCTGGTAGGCAGCCTGTAAGGCACCCGGGAGAGCCTGGCTCAGGGGGGCACTCAGGAAAAAGGCTCAGCAGCTACCATGATACTGCTGATGGTGGCGAGCCCGTCACCTTGTCACCATCATCCCCCTCCCCCACCCCCATCCCCGCCCCACCGTTTCCTGTCACAACTGGAGCTCAGAGGGGACGGGACTCGGCATCTCCTCCTGGCCCAACCTGGGCCCTGGTGCCCTCTGCCCACCCCACACACTAGGCTGCAGGCTCTGCTTCGCTCCTTGGGCCAGGGCTGGGGAGGGAGGGGCTCCCCAACTTTCTCGAGGGCAAGTCTGTGCCAGCACATAGTACGTGCACTGTTTTCTTAGAAGGAGAAAAGAAGGAAGAAGAGGAGGAGGGAGGGAGGGGAAAAACAAGGGTGGGTGTTGGAGCTCTGAGTTGGAGCTGCAGGTGGCACAATGGCCGACTTGGCGGGTTCCCGGGAGGCAGGGGGGAGCTGAGCTCTTCCTGGGTCCGTGGAGGCCAGGCACCTAAGGGGGGTGGGGGGAGTGCCTCACCTTTGATGATGGACTTCATGTCGCACTTTGCCGAGTCGATGTTGTGTAATGCGATCAGCAGCTCTCCAGGGTTCAGCGGGGACAAGGCCGAGTTCCCTTCACCTGCAGTGGGAGAGAGTGGGGGGGGGGGGGGGGGGGGGGGGGCGGGGAGGAGACAGTATGGAAGCCTAAGTGAGATCTCCGAGTCCCCCCCATTGGGGGAACAGTGAATGAAGATGGGGCGCCCTCTGCTTCAATGGGACTGGGGGGACAAAGGACTAGAGTAAGGGAAGACTGAGAACACAGAAAGGGGGGGCCGAATGAGGCAGCAGCCAGAGAGCCATCTCCTCCGGGAAGCCCCCCTTCACAACGCAAGGCCTTCTCTCGCTCTCCGCCCCCACTGGGTTCTCCGAGTTAGGGCAACATCTAAGTGTGGCTTGGCGGTTTCTCCCCGCACCCTGGGCTGTGCACCCATGAGGGCAGGGCTAGATGAGCTCATGGGGTCCTCAGCACAGCGGACACACCTGGGCATCTGTGGGCCAGGCCAGGCCGGGGCCAGGCAGTGCCTGCAGAGGCTCACACGGATGCCAAGGCAGCGGCTGGGGGATGGCCCTCTGCAGGCGCCGTTTTGAGGGCCCCAGACACTCTACGTGCATGTTCTAAATCACCAGGTTGTGTGGAACAGCCTCCAACACCCACTAGGGTAATTTTTCTAAGTTAAATGTTTAGTTTCTTTTTTAAAAAGTATGTTTTTATTTATTTTAGAAAGTGAGGAAGGGAGCGGGAGAGAGAGAAACATTGGTGACTGGCTGCCTCTGCACACCCCCCACCGGGGATGGAGCCTGCACCGGGCATGTGCCCTGACCGGGAATCAAACCTGTGACCTTTGGTGCAGGAAGGACACTCAGCCCCTGAGCCACACCTGCCAGGGCAAGTCTCTCTGTTTTTGACCCTGAGGAAAATTCCCCTCACCCACAGCTCAGGGGTTCAGGCAGGAGCCGAGGAGCAGCAAGAATGCCTGAGGGAGCCCTAACCGGTTTGGCTCAGTGAACAGAGCATCTGCCTGTGGACTCAAGGGTCCCGGGTTCGATTCCGGTCAAGGGCATGTACCTTGGTTGCGGGCACATCCCCAGTGGGGAGTGTGCAGGAGGCAGCTGATCGATGTTTCTCTCTCATCGATGTTTCTAACTCTCTATCCCTCTCCCTTCCTCTCTGTAAAAAAATCAATAAAATATATTTAAAAAAAAAAGAATGCCTGAGGGAGAAAAGCACTTGGGCCCAGGAATGGAAGACAGGAGCACAGAGTCAGCCCCAGGCTCTACAATGCTGCTTCCGCTGTGGCTGGAACCATCACCCACACAGCACACAGCACAGAGCACAGGCGGGGTGGGGGTGGGGGGAAAAAACGCGGGAGGCTGGACAGGTGTTTAGACGGTGCTGAGTCTGGACGGCAGCCCCAGGGAGCAGGTGAGCCCTTTCTCCCTAAAGGTGGCATCACAGCCCCCCGCCCCCCACAGCCGCCCACACCTCATTTCCGGGACCCTTCTTCCTGCCTGACCACGTGAGGGGGCCTCCCAGAGGAGGGAGCTGAGGGCAGGCCCGGGAGGGGAGGGCAGGCCTGACCTACCGTGCTGGGTGCCCAGCAGGCGGTTGAAGACCTCCTTCACCACGATGGGGTTGAGTTTGATGAGCTTCGGCAGGGCCTGGATCACTTCTTTCTACAGGGGAGGGCGGGGAGGCAGGTCAGCGGCCTGTGGCTCGCCTGGGTGGGGGTTGGGCTCCGGCCTCTGATCCTTTCCTCCTCTCACTCCCTCTGGCCCCTCAGGGCTGGTCTTTCTCCCCAGCTCAGTGACAGCCCCAGCTTCCTCTCGCCCCTGCTGCGAAACTCACCCCGTGGACCAGCTCAATGACTTCCCCCACAAATGGAGTGTTATCATCATCACCCCCTCCTTACACACCAGGAGATGGAACTCACCCAAGGTCTCCCAGCCCCCTGGGAACAAGATCCAGGGGAAACATGCTGGGGGGGGGCGGGGGCGTTCCTATGTGCTGGGAACAGATCTGCTCTGTGTGTCCTTTAGGCCTCAGGACAGGAGAAAATCCAGGCTGAGGGGAGTGGCCTGCTTGAGGTCAGATGAGGCTGAGGCCGAGTTGAGACTGATCACTGGTCTAAGCCCCAGAATGTGCTCACAGTGGGGGCACCCAGTTCCCTACCTTCTCCAGCCCGTTGAGCACGGGGATGAGGAAGCGGACATCGGGCAGCCGCTTGTGGTAGAGATCCCGGACGCGCTTCACCAGCTCCGGGGAGGGCGGGACTGCAGGCAGAATGCATTTAACCACACAGTCCTAGATGCAGAAACTGAGGACCAGGGGTAGGGAGGGACCACAAGAGGTCCAACCACCGGGGGACCCAGCAGCTTTAGTCCCAGGTCCTGGGAGGGGGAGGGGAGGCCTGGGCAATGGAGGGAAGGATGACAGGCGGGACTCCCAGGGGGCACCTTTGTCTGTGAGGCTGTGCAGGCATCTCGTGACCAGAGTCTCTGCGCCCTTGGGGCAGTTTTCCACCAGGAGCAGCAGCTCTGGCGAGTTCATGCCCATTCCCCGGATCTGGAGGGAGAGAGGAGACAGGGAGGCCTGAGCCGGGGGCTGGGCGACGTGGGGAGGACAAGGGGCCCAGGGTGAAAGCTCAGGGAAACCCGAGTGTCAGGGGCAGGGTGGCCAGGGGGGTGCTGGGACTCTGGGGTAAGAACTGGTGACAATAGATCTTAGAAGTGCTCATCACTAGAAAAAGAAATTTAACGGATGTTAACTAAACTTATTGCTGCAATCATTTCTCAATATAAACATATATTAAATCATTACGATGCACACCTTTAACTAACACCACGTTATAGGACAATTTCATCTCAACAGAACTGGGGGGTGGGGGAGAGCTGGGGACAGAGCTCCGAGAACGGGGACACCTGGGGAAGGTGGGAGGGGCACCCAATCTCACAGCACCAGCCTCCTCCGTGCAGGCCACGCCTCTTCTCACTGCCATCGTTACCTCACCTGACCTTCGCTTTCTCAGTGACGACTTTTCTGGCTTCCGAAGGCATCAGCAGCTGGCTGCTGCCTCCGTGAGCACCCAGCACAGGGAGCGGAGGGCCAGGCTTCAGGCGACGGCGCCCTGCTCTGCCACAGAAGCGAGTGGAACTGACAGGTCTTTGCCCTCAAGGAGCCGCACTCCAGGCCTCATCTTCAGGCCGGGAGGAGACTGCTCCCTGCTCACAAGGAGCCCATCGTCCCCACTTACAGGGAAGGACAGGCCGGGTCTGGGGGGCAGGTGGGTGGGATTACGATACCACACTCTCCTTTTGCTTCTGTTGGAAACGTTCCGTAATAAAAAAATCAGAGGCAGGGACATACGAGCGGTTTCAAATCCCGCTGCAAATGGGCAGGACAGACCCTCCAGGTCCCAGGTGCCAGTTTGCAACTGAGCCGCTTCTCACGGGGGTGACCCTGCGGCTCCAGAGGCGGGGGAGGGCCAGCACGTAAATGACATGTTCACACGAACTCCTCCAACAAACTTGGGAACTGCGCCCGCCCTGCCATGTTCGCAGAGTGAGAGAGTGAGAGGCAGCTCAGCCTGTGTGGCTCAGTGGTGAGGGTTGACTTATGAACCGAGAGATCGTGGTTCGATTCTCAGTCAGGGCACATGCCCAGGTTGTGGGCTCAACCCCCAATAGGGGGCGTGCAGGGGGCAGCCCATCAGTGATTCTCTCTCATCACTGATGTTTCTCTCTCTCTCTCTCTCTCTCTCTCTCTCTCTCTCTTCCTCTCTGAAATCAGTGAAAATATATTAAGAAAAAGAAGAGAGAGAGACAGAATGTGAACTCAGGTCTGCCCAACTCCAGGCTACAACTGTGGGGCCAGCCTGTTGACTTCTCACGAACGGATGGGCGTGTCCACGACCCACAAGCTGCAGAGCAGCTGGGCCCAGAGTGACAAACCTTAGAGCTTCGCTCCCGCAGAGGAGGAGACACCAGAGGAGGGGCTGGGGGTGGGGCCTCACCGGCTGCTCGATGACCCTCAGCACCGTCCGCTTGATGTCGGCGATGGCCTCAGTGTACACAGCTGCCAGTTCGTGGATCAGCTTGTGGTTCTGCGGTAGGAGGGCCAGGTAGAGGTACAGACACTGCTTCACTGTCTCGTCGGTCCAGGGCGCTGCCACCTCTGATGGGCAGGAGACGGGATCAGGCTGGCCCACTCCCCTCCATCCCTTCCCACCCCCGTGCCTGCCCCTTCTTGGGGGCAGGCAGAGAAGAGAGCGGGGCCTGGAAGCCGACTGTCCTAGGGCAGGAAGCCAATCATCAAGGAAATGGCCCCCCTTTTAGAAACCTCTGCACTGAATTCCCACCTCGTCCCCTCTGACCACCAATCCACAGGGCAGCAGGTCTCCCTGCCCCTCTCCTGCTCAGAGCACACGAATGCCCTGTGCCCTCAGCTCTAAGTCCCAGCTCCTCAACTTGCCCCCCTGCCAGGCCCTGTGGGGCAGCCTCTGCCCCTGGGCTCTGTGCTCTAACAGCCCCCGCCCCCCCCCCCCCCCCCCCCCCCG
>NW_005356599.1:235585-237321 GCF_000412655.1 Myotis brandtii
TCGCACCTCCTCGTCCTCTGGGCCGCACGTGGCCAGTGCCTCTCGTGGCAGCGTTCCCAGCACCCAGGCTGTGCAGGGCTCCCGTGCTCCCAGGAGGCCCTGTGCTTCCCTCCACAGCCTGCACCTTCCAGCTTAATGGCTCATTTTCTTAGGGCCCAGGTCTCCCCATCTGTAGTCCTGGGGGGACCAGGCCTTTGCTGAGGGAACAGGCGATGGTCCTGCCCGGCCCCTCCTGGAGCCCCACGGCTAGCTCTCCTGTCCTCCAGGACATTCTCCCGACCCCTTGGGTTGGGTCAGGTGCCTCCTGGGCTCCTAAGCTCCCTGCTTGCGCCATCCTGGCGTGCTGGTCCTGGCTATTACTCTGCTGTATTCCCCAGTGGGCGGGGCGGGGCGGGGCCAGGCTCGGCTTGGACCCAGCTGTTTCCAGGGTCCAGTCCAGAGCCTGGGTCACAGCACGTGCTCAACAGGCATCTGATGAATCTGCACCAGACCTGTGTCCTTGTCGGCTCCAAACAGCACCGATGGCGGGTTGGGATGGACCAGGAGCTGCAGGTAGTTGAGGGCAAATTTCTCCACATACTCTCGCAGCTGCTCCTTCTCGTACATGCGCTTGATGAACAGCAGGGCCTGGGAGCGCACCTGCGGAGAGTGGTGGCAGGATAGTGGAGGGAGGCAGCTGAGCCGACGCCGGCAGCACCCGTGTGAGCGGGCCCGCGCCGGAGAAAGGCCAGGCCCAGCCGAGTTACCTGCGCCCCCGGCTGTGAACCCACTCCGGTCCCGCTTCGCCTCGCCGCCTACCTGCTCAGCCCACCCCGTGTCACCTGCCTTGCTTGCTACCAAACCAGAATGAGCTTTCCTCAGTTCCTCAAAGGGGACAGCATCTCCCTGGCTGTGGGAGTTGGCAGAGGTCCCCACTGTTTGGAATGCCTGCCACTGGCCATATCCTGGGTCACTCAGACCCCCGCTGGGAGCCATGAGCACAGACAGGGCTGGTCTTGGGCACTCTGTCCCCAACAGCACCACAGGCCGAGCCGGAGTGCACGGAGGGTCTGCTGAGCGAATGGCCACGGGACACCAGGAAAGGGGCTGGCGTGAGGCCGCAGCAGGGATGGGTCCAGGGCCCTCTCAGCACACGCACACACATGTTCCCTCTGCCCAGAGCACACGGCTCCCACGCTTCCTTCTCCAGAAGCCTTCCTGACCTCCTCCCTGCCCATCCCCCAGCAGATGGGTCAGGGCTCCCAGCCACCCACTCAGTGTCACCGCCCGCTGACTGGTCACACTGCTCCTCTCCTGGTCAGCGCCCCAGGTCCCAGCACAGCGCCAGGCTTTAAGAGGGGCTCACCACACGGGCGGAGTAGGAGCAGGAATGGAACTGCCCTTCCTGGGAGGGTGAGTATACATGTGTGTACATCCTAAGAGCTTCATGACATCATACGTGAAAAAACAACCACCACCCAAGAACTGCTGCACGAAGGGCACCTCCCAGGGGACTGATGGGAGCAGGCTGGGTCCTCAGGACGGGAAGGGCCCAGGCCGGTGGAGAATCACCTTGTCCTTCTCATGGGAGCTGAGGTCCAGCAGGACGTGCAGGTACTGGAACTGGCGGGACGGGCGCTTGAAGATCAGGTCTCGGAGGGTGGACATGCCCAGGTAGGTGCGACTCTGGCAAGAGGGAGGGGCCGGGCTCAAGCCGCCTGCAGGAGCCTCGGGTGGCTCTCCTGCCTTGCTCAGAG
>NW_005356599.1:237431-239628 GCF_000412655.1 Myotis brandtii
CTGCAGCCCTGCCTACCTCATCCTCGCAGTACTTGCGAATCACCTCCAGGGCACTCTCCGTGATCAGGGGCGCCTCCAGCACAACCTTGGTGAAGATCCTGCCAGAGGGAGGGACAGGGAGTGGCTGCAGCGAGGCTGCCTGGCCCCCCAGTTCTGTGAACCACAGAGCTCAGAGGCCGCGACGCACGCAGCCCACTTAGAGTTCTGAGGGCAGCAGAGCAGGGTTCAAACGCTGTCAGCTGGGTGACCTGGGAGGAGACTTCACCGCTCTGAAACTCAGTTTCTCCCCTTTGTCAATTGGGGACTCCTAGTGCTACTCATTTAACACAGCAACAGCAGGGAAAGATGGGGGAGGGAGGAGTTTGCTATTTTAGATGTGGAGGCCACAAAAGAGATAACAACGGAGTCAACGCTGGTGGGTGAGAAGGAGTCAGCCATGCGGTGTGGGGAGAGCATTCCAGGTAGAGAGAACAGGAAGTACCAAGCCCTGAACTTGGCATGTTCAAGAAATAGATGACAGAGGCCAGCGTGGTGAAAGTATGGGGGTGGCAAGGAGCAGAGGGGCAAAAAAAAAGAGCCTAAAGAGGTAGGTAGGGATTGGATTCCACAAGGCCCCAGGGCATGGGAAGGCCCCTGCAATTCATGCCGAGAGCAATGGAGAGCCAGGGAAGGGTTTCAGTGGACAAGCAACAAGCCAGGATTTGCATTGCACAGTGTCCCCTGGTTGCTGGGTGGAGAATGGACAGATAAGCTGGAGGCTGAGAACACAGAGGCAGGCACACAACCGGTTCCGGCGAGAGATGGGCCGGCACTGCTATTTACAGGTGGGAAAAGGAGGCCCAAGGAGTGAGTGACAGGCTCAGTCAGGTGCAAACAGCAGAGCTGGAGCTCAAGCCCCCGAGGGGTGTGGCCAGAGCCCACACCGAGCGCCCTTCTATGGGCCTCCAGCCAGTGGGAGAGAAGGGAGAAGGACGGACACACGCAGGGCTGACTGGGTGGCGGGGAGAGGGAGGTGCCGGGAACTGGAAAGGAAAGCCGGGACGCAGGAGGGGGCTGCTTGGGGGCAGGAGGGTGCAGGGCCGCCCTCTCACCCATCCTTCTGGTCTGGCTTCTCCTGCAGGCCGGAGAGCAGGCGGATGAGGCAGTCCTCGTACTTGTCCAGGGAGCCCGAGGTACCGGCTGCGAGGTAGGCGTTGTACTCCTGGTAGAGCCAGGCGAAGGCCAGGTCCAGGCGGGCCCGTACGTCCTCCAGAATGAAGGACAGGACCTCAGCCTTCAGGCCCGAGTCGAACTGCGTCACGAGGCTGGCCAGGATCTTTATGCGCACCTGACAGGAGAGCGAGCGCGTGGGCATGCGGTGGGCAACCCCCGCCCAGGCTCAGCGCACCCAGTGCAGACCCCAGGTTAAGTGAGGAAGGCCAGGTGAAGAGCCTTATGCCCAGCAGGTCCCATTTTGGGAGAAACAAATGAAAAGGAGAAAAAGAGTCAATCATCATAGAATAAAATGAGTTTCTAAGAGCAGGACCCATGCACTTAAATACACCGAAAAAGATCTTGAAGGATTCCCGAAAAAATCAAACATAGAATAAAATGAGTTTCTAAGAGCAGGACCCATGCACTTAAATACACCGAAAAAGATCTTGAAGGATTCCCGAATTTGCCTCGGGAGGGGGATGGGGTGCAGATATCTCTATAGGCTGGAGTTCTTTATAAATTTCTTTTCTTTTTTTTAAAAATAGACTTTTATTGATTTTAGAGAGAGAAAGGGAGAGGAAAAGAGAAACACCAATGGTTTGCCTACCTTCTACAACCCGATTGGTGATTGAACCTGACACCCGGGCATGTCTCCCAACCAGGAATTGAACGGAGACCTGTTGGTGCCCGGGAGGACGCTCAGCCGACTGAGCCACACCCACCAGGGCCAGAGACCTTTTCTAACAGAGTGTTTATATACTACTTGGTTAATGAAACAAACCTGCCTGGCCAGGTGGCTTATCGGGTTGGAGCACTGTCCTGTACACCAGAAGGTTGCAGGTTCGGTTCCGGTTAAGGGCACATGCCTGGGTTGCGGGCTCGATCCCCAGTAGGGGACGTGCAGGAGGCAGCCAATCAATGATTCTCTCTCATCATTGATGTTTCTCTCTCTCTTTCCCTCTCCCTTCCTCTCTGAAATCAATAAAGATATTTTTTTTTAAAA
>NW_005356599.1:240559-261464 GCF_000412655.1 Myotis brandtii
TAATGAGGACAGTGATGGTCACAACCAGCAGCACTTACGACACATTAGGAACCATGATCACTCTCAACCCGAAGTTAATTATCTAACCATGACTGTGAACTCCATTTAATTCTCTCTTGATCCTTAGAGATCGATAATATCCCAATTTTATATATAAGAGGATGTTTTTATGCAGAAAAATCCCACAAACTACTAAGGCCCTGGTCAGTGTGCCAAGTGGTTAGAGCGTCAACCCAGGCACCAAAGGGTGGTGGGTTCGATTTCCGGTCAAGGGCACATAGTGGGTTGCAGGCTCGAACTTCAGTTCTGGTTGGGTGGGTATAGGAGGCAACCAATCCTCCCTTCCACGCTCTAAAAAAAAAAAAAATTAGCCCTACTGGTTTGGCTCAGTGGATAGAGCATCAGCTTGTGGACTGAAGGGTCCCAGGTTCCATTCTGGTCAAGGGCACATGCCAGGTTGTGGGCTCGATCCCCAGTAGGGGGCGTGCAGGAGGCAGCCGGTCAATGATTCTCATCACTGATGTTTCTGATTCTCTCTCCCTCTCTCTCCCTCTCTGAAGTCAATAAAAAGAAAAAAAGAAAGACCCTGTCTCTGTTTATCTTTGTCACACACACACACACACACACACACACACACACGCACACACGCAGGCCCCCAGGTCTCATACCAGCACCTGCGGGGGGACTCACCGGGGCTGCGTGACAGGGATGATGGGCTCTGGCCTTCTCTTGGCCTGGGGCGCCTCCTCCTCCAGGGTGGCCATGGAGCCCAGGGAGCCCACCACCGAGATGGCCTGGCCCTGGGCTGACAGGCGTCGCTTGATCAGGACACTCTCAGGCTTCACCACCTTCTCCTCCTTGGGCTCCTCCTTGCACTGCTTGGTCTGCTCCACACCTGAGAGGGAGGCGCAAACAGGCTCCAGGCTGGTCAGACCCACTTGCTCCCATGCAAGCACCTTCTGTGTACCAGGCTCTATTCTAAGCCTCAGACACACAACACTCATTTAAACCTGCAAAATTCATGTCTGGAACAAGCAGGCTTTGTATCACTTTGCAATACAACAACGGAGGCTCCGACTAGAAATGCCACTCACTGCTGGAGGGGCTATCTAATGGACGGCCACTTCGGGAAGCGGATGGACATTTAATGGCAACCAACATACCCTGACACATGACCCAACAACGCCATTATATACTCAAGATACACGAGGGAACGTGTACATCAAAACATGTACACACAATGTTCACAGCAGCTTTACTCACAACGGCCCAACGTCGGAAACAGCCCACAGGTGCGCCAGTGGGACGGCGGGTAAACCAACAGTGCCTGTGCACCGGAGGGAGTCATACTGAGCGAGAACCTGTCAACTACGGTTCACACGACAACACGGATGAACCTCAAGAGCTTCTGCTGAGCAAACGAGGTCAGACTTTCCACGACCCATTTATATGAAGTTCAAGACTAGAGAAAACTAATCTCAGAGACAGAAGTCGAGACAGTGAGCACCTATGGAGGGAGGGTGTGGGAGTGTTGACCAGAAGGAACTTCTTAGGGTAGAAATGTCTCTCTCTTCCCACTGCATCCTCATCTGGGTGGTACTTACACTGGTGTGCTATCTTGGTAAAAATTCACACTTAACAGTTATGTGTACACTTACTAGTAAGAGTTCTGTGTTTCACCCTAGCCGGTTTGGTTCAGTGGATAGAACATCGGCCTGTGGACTGAAGGGTCCCAGGTTCAATTCCAGTCAAGGGCACATGCCTGGGTTGCGGGCTCAATCCCCAGTAGGGGGCGTGCAAGGAGGCAGTCGATCAAAGACTCTCTCTTCGTTGATGTTTCTATCTCTCCCTCTCCTGTCCACTCTGTGAAATCAATAAAATATATTAAAAAAACAAAACAAAAAAACACCCGAGGCTCAGAGAGGTTAAGAAACTTAGCCCAAGCCACACAGCCACTGAGTGACTGAGACAGTCTGATTCAACGTAGACATCAAACCTGTCGGATTTCAAAGTTCAGGGTCTAAAATACTGAGCACTAATAGATCTACAGGATCTGTAACTATTCATTATTATTTAAAATATATTTTTATTGATTTCAAAGAGGAAGGGAGAGAGATAGAAACTTCAATGTTGAGAATCACTGACCGGCTGCCTCCTGTGGATCTGTAACTATTAACACCTAAAAGCTCATGTGATTTTCATCTGTCCCACCACGAGGAAGGGCCCTTCCGGTAGGAGGAGCCAGGAGGCACAGGGCCAGTCCCTGGTCTGAGTCGGCTCCGTGCGACACTCACCTGGCCCCAGTCCCGCGGCCGTCATCTGTGTGGCCATGAGCCGAGCCAGGTGCTTGATCTGGGCTTCGGTGCCTGCCGACTCCACTGGGGTGTAGATGGCTTGGAAGGAGGCAGGCATGACCTCAGGCAGGTACACCATGCTGATGAGGACCTGTGGGCAGCCAGGAAGAGCAGCCTTTCCTTACTCATTGACTGGATAAGCGGAGGCTCCACGCCCAGGCCCCCGGGGAAACGGCAGTGACCATGACAGACCTGGGCCTACTCTCATGGAGCTCAGACCCCTGGGGCAGTCAGAGGGGCCACGAGTAATGACGCAGTGTGGTGTGTGACGGGGGAAGGAGAAGGGCCAGGGACAGCTCTGGGTCCCCGCGGAACTGGCACCCAGGCTGAGAACTGAGAGGAGGATGAGAATCCGGCTGGCAAAGGGCCAGGTCTTGCTGTGGGAGGGGTATGTACTCCAGGTACAAGAGCAGCAGGGGTGGAGGCAAAGGGGCACAGAGCCGGTGCGGCCCGAAGAGGGGAGGGAGGTTCAGTAAGAAATAGAACATGGACCGGAAATTCGCTTAAAAAAGAAAAATCAGTGTCCTAACAAAGCATATCCATGTCTGTCAGGAAATTAAAACAAAAGATAATTTCAAACTAAGTTTAAACTTGGAAGTTTAAGCACATACTTAAATGCTTATATTGGAAAAGAAGACAGAAAACTAATAACCACGCATTTCACTTAAAACTGTGGGAAAAAACATTCAAAGAAAGTAGCAGGAAAGAAAGAAAGAAAGGGGGGAAAAAAAGAAAGGAAGAAAGAAAAAGATAGCAGGATAAAACAGAAAAGGTTACAAAAAGAATATCAATAACAATTAAGAGCCAGTTCTTGGAAATCACTGAAAACAAGCAAATCTATGGCAAGATTGAACTAAAAAAAAAAAAAGAAAGAAAGAAAGAAAAAAAGAGTACGGACACAGAGTGGCATGTTTCCACAGCAGGTATTGTAAAAGCATAAGAATCCTATAAACAACTTCCTGCCAATTATTTGAAAAGGACAATTTCCCAGTAGAATAAGGATTGACAAGGAAGCCACATTAGACAGGGACCGAGGCAAGTTGAATTTAAGTTTTATCTACAAGGAAACAGAGGATCTGAACAGGGAAGTGTCATGACTTGTATGTTAGAAAAACGCGACAGCCAGGAAGTAGGCGGGTGGTGCTCCGGGTGAAAGGGTGGGGCCTGGACCAGGCTGGGGTCTGGGGATAGAGAAGAGGGGCAGGATCGGGGGAAGGCAAAGAGCTTAACTCCCAGGTTTCTGGCTTAGCAACTAGGAGGCTGGTGTGCCAGGACAGAGGGGCCATAGCCTGTAGAGAGAAATGTCATACGTTTATCTTGACATGTTGAGTCTGAGATGCCTGGGGAACATCCGAGAAAGATGCAGGAGATAGCTGCATACCGAGGCCTGCAGCTCACCAGAGAGCTGAGCTGGAGAGCAAACTCCTTCTCGCCACTATCATGACAGAAGTTCCACCCCTTTCCCAACAACTAACCCGGTGGGGTCCCCAGGCAGAGAGAAGGGGAGGCTGAGGGTGACTGCTGACCAGCGTGGGAAGACGCGCTCTTCCACGAGCACCCAACAGAGAGGTCAGGGTGCTGCGACAGCCCGACGACAGACGTGAGACGCACTCCCCCGCCCCCATCAGCTCAATCCCGCTGTTCTTTCTGTGGAGCAGGGTCACTTGGGGAACCTGAGGACAATGCTGGCCATCCTGCTCCCCGTTGCTAATCTCACACCACTTAGCACACAAGTCATGGGGTTAACTCTCTCGTTAATACACCCCTGCCCCTGGGTGAGAGTGAGAGTGAGTGGGTTGGATGGGAACTCAGACCACCTAAAGAGAGGCTGTAGGGCCCTAGCCAGTTTGGCTCAGTGGATAGAGCGTCAGCCTGTGGACTGAAAGGTCCCAGGTTCGATTCCAGCCAAGGGCACATGCCCGGGTTGTGGGCTCAATCCTCAGTAGGGGGTGTACTGGAGGCAGCCGATCAATGATTCTCTCTCATCATTGATATTTCTCTCTCTCTCTCCTTCTTTCTTCCTCTCTGAAATCAATAAAGAAATATCTTCACAGATAAGAAAAAGCTAAAGGAGTTCATCACCACCAAACCAGTATTATATGAAATGCTGAAAGATATCCTTTAAGAAGAGGAAGAAGAAAAAGGTAAAGATACAAATTATGAACAAATACACATCTATCAACAAGTGAATCTAAAAATCAAGTGAATAAATAATCTGATGAACAGTATGAACTGGTGATTGTAATAGAATCAGGGACATAGAAAGGGAATGGACTGACTATTCTTGGGGGGGAAAGGGGTGTGGGGGGTGCGGGAAGAGATTGGACAATAATCGTGCACCTATGGATGAGGACAGTGGGTAGGGAGTGAGGGCGGAGGGTGGGTGGGAATTGGGTGGAGGGGAGTTATGGTGGGAAAAAAGAGGAACCAATGTAATAATCTGAACAATAAAGATTTAATTTAAAAAAAAAAAAGAGAGAGAGACTGTAGGGGGTGGTGACCAGTGACCCCTGAAGGGATAAAGGTCAGAGAAGAGGTCCGAGGGCCCCCTGGCCCACACCCTCCCCACTGAGAACAGAGGGTGTTTCAGGACTGATGCCACCTGCAGAGGTGACAGTGTGGAGCGGAGGCAGGAAAAGGACTACAGACCCTTCCTCCCCGCCCCGTGGGGAACGGCGCCCCCCCCTTCCTCACCAGGTACCAGTGACCCCTGAAGGGATAAAGGTCAGAGAAGAGGTCCGAGGGCCCCCTGGCCCACACCCTCCCCACTGAGAACAGAGGGTGTTTCAGGACTGATGCCACCTGCAGAGGTGACAGTGTGGAGCGGAGGCAGGAAAAGGACTACAGACCCTTCCTCCCCGCCCCGTGGGGAACGGCGCCCCCCCCTTCCTCACCAGGTTGGCCACATTGTCGGGTGTCAGCAGAGGCTGCAGGAATTCGGCTGTGATGTCTGTGTCTGACTGGCCCGAGATCTGGGCTGAGACCTTCGAGGTCCCCGATGGGCCTGGTTCCAAATCTTTGTCCTCGTCGTCCTCCCCCAGGTTGGGCTCTGGGAGAGAGAAGGAGACAAGATGCTGGCTCTAGAGAGGCAGCGGGTCCTCCCTCCTCCCCGGGAGCCCAGGGCCCCTGCCTCCGGGCAGCTCAGCGGACAGGAGCAGAGCGGTGGGCGAAGACTGGGTTGCAGGCCTGGCTCTGCCATCGAAGGGCCATGTGACCCTGGGAACTCACTGCCTCTCTCTAGGCCTCAGTTCTCATCCGGGAAACGGGAATAAGTCAGCCCAGCCCAGCTGATCACACTAAGCTCCAAGAGGATAAAAACTGGTGAATTAATCATTTCCAGAGCTTTACTGTTTAAAAACCTCTATCTTTGAAATAGTGCTCAACTTCACCAGGTTCAGGGAAATGTAAAAACCACCCAGTAAGAGCATTTCTGCCTCTGTGATGGACACAAAAATGAAAAGGCTGCTCAGCCTGGGCTGCTCAGTTGCTTGAGCACTGTCCCATGCACCAAGGGATTGCAGGTTTGATTCCGTCAGGGCACATGCCAGGTTGTGGGTTCGATCCCCCAGTAGGGGGCATGTAGGAGGAGGCAGCCAATCAAAGATTCTCTGTCATCATTGATGTTTCTCTCTCTCTCTCCCTCTATCTCTGAAATAAAAAAATATATATTTAAAAAAGAAAAGGTTGGTATGACAGTTGTTAGTAGGGGTGTGGACTGTGGAAATGTAAACTGGTACAGCTTTTCGGAAGGGCAATTTGTTAGCAGGTCAAGATTTTAAATGTGCACATCTCTTCAACAGAGCCAATTCCGCTTTTCTAGATATCTACTCTGGAAACGTCTATCTATTTTCAAGGTGAGATGTACAGAGAATTCTCGGCACGGACAGCACAGAGAGGTGAAACAGTCTCCATCAGTAGCAACAGGCTGGTTGAACACAAGCACAGTGGCTCTAGCTCACGGAGAAACACCGATCATGTGAACCTTAGAAAGAAGCGTTCATGAACAGTCATGTTCCTTGAAGTTGTCTTTATAAAAATGGAAAAACTGGAATGTTCGACAGGGTGATGATTTAAGTAATTTGTAATGCTGCATTAACCGAAGGCACATGTAACTTAATTACAAAAGGTTGAACAGCTCAATAGTGGGCACTTCATAGAAATGCAAACGGATAATAAATGTAAAACAATGTGTAGCCTGACTCCAACTGAAGTAAGAAAGCAAATAAACCCAGGATACGGTTTATACCCAGAGGTCGTACAGAATGTCCAGGGCTGGTAAGAGTTGCGGGTGTAAACCCCAGTGCAGCTTTTTTGGACAACAGTTTGGCAATGGGCATCAAGCATTTAAATGCACCCAGCAGCAATGGGCACAGATTTGATCCTCCCCTCCCCCAGATATGATCTCTGAAACTATTCCATATCTAAAAGAAACCAGGGCTCCTTAGAGAAATGTTGATTCCAAGACTAGGGTAAGGAAAGTACAAGATGAGCCCAGAATATCTTACGTCAAAAATAAAGAAAACTAAAAAAAACCGTATAGGCCCTGGTCAGAGTGGCTCAGTTGGTTGGAGTCATCCTGTAGACCAAAAGGCGGTGGGTTCAATTCCGGGTCAGAGCACATACGCAGGATGCAGGTTCGATCCCCGATCCAGGTGCATGCAGGAGGCAACCTATCGATGTTTCTCTCTCTCCCTCTTGCTTTCTCTCTCTAAAATCAATTAAAAACAAAACTTATAGAGCACATTAAAGGGACACAGCAGCCAGCTCAAAGGCTCAATAAAGGCAATTTGGGCAGCAAAATTAATGACAACAGTAATGGATCATAACCCAGAGAATAAATAAGAACCCACAGATCCATACTGATAATAAAGTGGGGAGAAGAAAACTCTTCCTTATAGCAAAATTCCAACTAATAAGTGTAGAAGGGAAATTTTTCGTAGCCATTATAACAATAACAGATGCAGACGGCAATCATCAATGGATGTCTACGACCCCTGGGTCCAAGTCTGAAGAGAAACAGGTATTTTACACAGTGTCTCCCTCAGCTCGTACGTACAAGGGAAAGGGGTACTTTCACACCAGAGAAACCAAGCGACCAAAGTTCCATCACCAAAACGGGACAGACAGACACCTTGTGCCGCCTGATGCCACGCAGTCAGGGCACCGCTTCTTCATCGTTCCTGTTAAAGGCACAGACCTGAATAATGCACTCAGGAGGCAAGAGCAGACAGACCCAAAGGCAGGGCATCCCACCAACAGCCGTCCTGGACTCTTCACCGTGTCAAGGTGAAACAGAGCAAGGCTGAGACTAAAGAAACACGACAGTGACATGCCATGGGGGATCGGCCTCCTGAAGGGTACACGGGAGGTTCTGGTACTATTCGTATAACTTGTCTGCAAGTTCAAAATTATTTCAAGATAAACAGTTATAAGAAATAGAAAAACAAAATTGGTGCACAAAATATAACTTTAAATGCACAAAGCCTTTGCCCCACCAGTCCCATTACTAGGAATTTGTCCTGTGACTGGAAACGTTTGCAAGACTGTTATACTATAGAAATCTTTATACTTTAAAAAAAATGAAATGTCCATCAACAGGGGGACTAGTTTAAATGACCCACATGCACTCCAGATGATTACTCCACCATTAAAAGGATGCAGTAGATTTCTATGTGCAGATACAGAAAGAGCTCCAAGATGATTACTCAGTAAATTAAGATATAGAACACTCTGTTTGTATGCTTAATAATGGGGGGGCGGGGGAGGAATAGATCCCTACCTCATTCCTTATATCAAAATTAATTCCTTATTTTTTTAAATGAATAACAACAACAACAAAAAAAACAACCACACACACACACATACACACACACACACACTTCTTTCATACATGTTCTAGAAACAAACAAAAGTGATTTTTAGAAAATTTTCGGGTCAGGAAGGTTGCCGTGATTGATACTATTGGTAAGTAATGTGACCATTAAGAATTACTTAAAAAAGAAAACCCACTTAAACGAAACAAAAGAAAGGAGAATTCTACACATACGAGGCTGAGTGTAATGCTTGGGGAGTGGTTACTTTTGGGGAGAGGGGCAAGAGGGAGACTATTTTTATTCTGTTCCTGTCTGTATAATTTAAGTAATTCATAATTACTTTAGAGTATACTCTAACTTTAATAACTCTATTTTGGTATTATTTATTATGTCATCACATTTATACAATGTAATTGATAATATTAATAAAAAATGGAGATTAGTTGAATGAAATAACTGAAACTCTTTAAACATGGTCAGCCCCTGCACCCCCTCCTGCCAGGCCCCACGCGGCTCCTCAGCTCACCCAGCTTCATCTTCTTGAGCGAGGAATCCGAGTCATCTCGAGGCCGCTTTCGGGCGTCCTTGCTGCTGGGCATGTTGCGGGTGATCTCGGCCTGGGGCGTGCCCAGGTCCACCAGCAGGGTGGTGATCTGGGCCTGGAACTCTAAGGAGGCTGGGTGCTTCAGCACACTCAACAGGTGCAACTTGAGGTTCTTGCGAACGCTGCTCACCTGAGACTTGGCCAGCGTGGGGGGCAGGTTGGCTGAGGAGAAACAGGAGGTTCCTGCTGTGGACGGAGCTCGGGGCCTCAGTCTCACTCCCAAGCCCCAGCAGTGCTTGCAGGCATCTCCTGAAAGTCCCTTCCCCCTCCAGTCGAATGTGTAGCCTTCCCTCTCTGCAAGCTTATGCTTAGCCCCGAGGTTTTCATCAGTGTTACAACCTGACGCCAAGGAGAAAACGCACCCTTCCCTTTATCACACAGAATCTCATCTCCCTCCATCTCTGGGCTGGAAATCCCAATAGGCCTCCCTGGGGATGACTATAACCATCACCTTCACCTCCAGAATGGCCCAAGCGAGCTGCTACCACAGCTCCCTGTGGGCCCCTGCCAGCAGAATGACTTTGGAGTGCCTCCTAATAGTCACCTTGCTGAGCGAGCCTCCCCTGCTCCAGAGCAAAGGAGGATGCCTGTAGCTTTGCCCGCCCAGCGTCCTTCCCCCGTTCCTCGGCCAACAACACTCCCATCCTCCTTTGAGGGAACCACCCTGGCTCCATTCTCAGTCCAAGTGGGCAAAGTCTCAGGGCCAGTCCGAGCGCAGCAACCCCTCAGCCGCTGCGATTGGTTCAGATACAGGCTTGTAATCTCTTCTCGGCCAATCAGAAACAATGAACATCAGGTCATGGACTGGTGCTGGAATGACTGGGAAGGAGACACTCTCTTCCTGGGTTGCCAAGTGAACAGAAGGGAAGCCCAGGGCTGCTGGGGGCCATCTTTGCTCCCCCAGGGAAGAGACACAGAAGGACCCCAACGTGGAGAAAATAAACCGACAGATGGAGTCAGAGCCGTGATCTGACGCACTCACATCTCGACTCAACTTTCCAGTTTTGACATGTGCACAAAAGCAGAGAAAACGTACAATGAACCACCATGCACCCATCAACGTTTTGCTTATTTTGACACATGTATCCTCCTCCCTGCTTTTTGGGGAGAGGGAGGAGAGGCTGGAATATTTTAAGGTTATTTCATAGACATCATGTCATTTCACCCACATGTACCTCAGTATTAAACCAGCATTGAACCAGCCTTCTGTCACACGCAACAGAAAGGTTCCTGTGTAGCCCAGAGCCCTTCTCGGTGTCCACCACCTCCTAAATTAATGACGAAGCTCTCAGGAGTCCACCGCCTAGCGCTCACATTTCCTCAGGAAAGAGCCGACGGCCGGGTAGTGGGGAGGGGCGCGGGGGGACCAACCTACCATGCAGGGTTTCATAGGCCTGAATCACCTCAGACATGAATATGGGCCTCTGGCGGGCGATACTGGCGAGGGAGCCCAGCGCTGTGGTCAGGTTGATGGAGGAGATGGCGGGGTGCACCATGAACTTGAGGAGCTGCTCCAAGGCTGCCTTGCCCTCCTCCCACAGCACGTCTAATGAGGGAGAGAAGGGAACCAGTCAGTAGGAGCCTTCCTCCTAGGGCTCTGGAGAGAGCAGCCTATGGGGTCAACAGGAAAAGAGACCTTGTACGTGGATGGCTGTGATTGGCTGAAAAACAGACCATTTAGTACTGATGAGTCTTTTGAGACTTAATGAGTATAAAGATGTAGTGATGAGACTGCTCAAAACATGAAATAACTTTAAATATCAACTACCAGAATCTGACTGGATGAACTATGTTGATGTAAACGTTGAGTACTTACATATGTGTACGTACACACAGAGAGCTCAGAGTCTCCTCGATCCAGTCCCCAAAAGTTAACCCTTTATAACTCTGGTGGTTATCTTTCTTTGCAAAAACACTGGATAAAAAATTGAATAAACCCAGCTGGCATGGCTCAGTGGTTGAGCGTTGACCTGTGAACCAGAGGTCATGGTTTGATTCCCAGTCAGGGCACAAATCCGGGTTGCAGGCTCCATCCCCAGTGTGGGGTGTGCAGGAGGCAGCCAATCAATGATTCTCTCTCATCATTGATGTTTGTATCTCTCTTTCTCCCTCTCCCTTACTCCCTGAATCAATAAAAATGTAATAAATAAATAAATAAATAAATAAGTAAATAAGTGGGATGTAATAGTACTATGGAATATTGTGTAGCAACTGAACATGATTTTCTTTTGTTTTGTTATCCTCACCTGAGGATATTTTTTCCATTGAGTTTTAGAGAGTGGAAGTGAGGAGAGGGAGGGGGGGGAGGGAAAGAGAGAGAGACAGACAGACAGACAGACAGACATGGATGTGAGAGAAACACATCGATTGGTTGCCTCCCTCATGTGCCCTGACTGGTGCTGGGGATCGAACCCACAACCCAGGTTCATGCCCTTGACTGGGAATTGAACCCGTTACCCTTTGGTGTGTGGGCTGCTCTATCCACTGAGCAACACCAGCCAGGGTGAACATGATTTTCATAGGGAAAGATAAAATTTAATATTGTTGAGTTAAAAAGGCTGTCAAACAACATGGAAGAAGAGCAGCAGCGGAGGCATGCTCACTCTGCCAGCCATATTAATTTCTCACACCCTAAGGTATATCATGACCCCAAGTACCAATGAAGAAACAGAATAGGTCGCTTCCCCAATAGAGCAGAGATTCAAACACAAGCCACTACACTCTAATATCTCTCAGCTGGAAATCTAAAGCATGTCCTGTTTTCTATAAACAAAAAAGTCATCAAACGTAGAAACTAGGCATACATACAGGCAAGTACCTGTCTTTGCGTGGAAAACGTCTGGAAGGAAACAGCATTCTTAGCAGTACTTACCTCTGGGAAGCAAGGCTGCGGGATACTTTCCCTTTTACCCCTCCACCTTTATTACCCGACACTTCAGTAGTATCAGCGTGCTACTTTCATAATTTGCAACAGGAAAAAACTAGCATTTACTGAGTGCTCATATCCTCATGGAGCCTCACTACCAACCGTAAAGGGTATTACCATCACCTCCATTTCACAGAGAAAATGAAGTTCAGAGAGAGGGAACTTGCCCAAGTTCACACAAGGAGTGTAATAAGCGGTTATGTAAGTGGTGAAGCTGGGATTTGAACTTAGTGTTCAGGCGCTGCAGCACTGCATTATACTGTCTCCGGAAATTAAAAACCAAGAAGAGAGGGAGGAGGAGGAAGAGGAAGTGACTGAGAGATGGCGCAGCGGACGGGGGTGCTCACTGTATTGGATGTAGGGGTGGTCGCGCGGCACGCGGTCCAGGCTGATGTCCTGCTCGTGGCGTCGGGGTATCTCCGAGTCAGCCATGCGGGGCGACAGGGTGACAATGAAGGCCTCCACAAACTTGATGGCGTGGGTCCGGACACCATCGTTGTCGGAGTCCAACAGCACAATGATGTCCCCGGCCATGGCGGACATCATGTCCCAGCAGGCCTCCTGGAGCTCGCTGATGACCCGTGACTTCACCATCCACTGGGAGCGGCCAGGGAGGGATGCACAGACAGAGAAAGGGGGACAAGACATCAGTCGCCAGCTCTCCCACACCCAGATATCCATGAACGATGATAAAAATGTCATTTGGCCCTGGCCAGTGTGGCTCAGTGGTCAGAGAGTCAGTCTGCGTACGGAAGGGTCGTGGTTCAATTCCGGGTCAAGGGCAACTACCTGGATCACGGGTTTGCTCCCTGCCCTGTCAGGGTGCGTGCAGGAAGCAACCAGTTGATGTGTCTCTCTCACAGTGATGTTATTTTCTCTCTCCCCCCATCTCTCCCTCCCATCCACTCTCTCTGAAAAGTAATGGAAAAAATATCCTCCGGTGAAGATGAACAAAAACAAACAAAAAAATAAGAAAAAAAATTTCATTTGGGAAACACTTACTGGGTTACAACTCTGCCCCCAGCCCTGTGCTAAGGGACACTGGGGACAGGACCCAGTGGTGACCAAGACAGACCTGGTCCTGCCCACATGAGGTTCACAGACAGTGACCACCCAGAGTGATGAAGGCTCAAATCGGAAGCAAGACAAAGGAATGACCATGCTGACCATAAGCGGTGGAGGCAGAGACTAAATGAATTCATCTTTACGTGATCGTTAATGAACACACCATAGTGTGTCTTTTCCTTATAGTACTAACTACAGCCCAAATTAGTATTTGTGATTCTTTTTTTTTTAAAGTATGTTTTTATTGATTTTAGAGAGAGAGGGAAAGGAGAGAGACAGAAACATCGATGTAAGAGAGAAACATCGACCAGCTGCCTCCTGTACGAACCCCAACCAGGAATAGAACCCACAATCTGGGTATATGCCCTGCCTTTCGGTGCATGGGACGACACTCAAAACAACTGAGCCCCACCGTCCAGGGCCCTGTGATTCTTTCATTAGGGTATGTCTCTCACTGGGCCATGAGCACCATGATGGTGGGACTGGCCCATCTCGGTCACAGAAGAGCTACTCGGGGAATGTTTGCTGAATGCATAAATGTATAAACGGATGGGTTCACGGTGGTCCCTGACCATCAGACAACATTAACATCAGATCCCTTGTTGTCTGTTCCCAAAGACCAACAGCACCTCTTGCTCAGGAAGAATCTGATCTGACCCTGGTTTTGCACTGACAGATGAGTCTGTAAATACGCCGTGTGAGGCCAGGACGCCCAGGCGGGAGGGAGCTCCTACCTGCAGGGCCACCTTGTAGAGCTGGGTCATGGTGAGGATGGCCCTCTTCACCACATTCACGTTCTCGTCCCGCAGGAGCATGTTAAGGTTCGCAACCAGTTTCAGCAACAGCTCGATGTCTCGCTTGCTGGGGGTGGAGGAGAAAGGGCAAATCAAATCACCTCTGGGCAGGTGAAAGGAACCTGGGCTCCATGAGGAAAAGGAAGTCAGGGTCAGTGTGTCAGGACACTGGAATGGAGGGGGGCGAAGGCAAGGAGTGCACCTCTCGTCTGCCAGCACATCCGGACGCTGAGAACAGTGGCTGGCACCTTCGGTCACAGCTGCCCCCTGAACCCTCTATCTACGTTGCTCATGCACAGGACTGGCCCATCTCGGCCACAGAAGAGCTACTCGGGGAATGTGTGCTGAATGCATAAATGTATAAATGGATGGGTTCACGGCGGTCCCTGACCAGCAGACAACATTAACATCAGATCCCTTGTTGTCTGTTCCCAAAGACCAACAGCACCTCTTGCTCAGGAAGAATCTGATCTGACCCTGGTTTTGCACTGACAGATGAGTCTGTAAATACGCCGTGTGAGGCCAGGACGCCCAGGCGGGAGGGAGCTCCTACCTGCAGGGCCACCTTGTAGAGCTGGGTCATGGTGAGGATGGCCCTCTTCACCACATTCACGTTCTCGTCCCGCAGGAGCATGTTAAGGTTCGCAACCAGTTTCAGCAACAGCTCGATGTCTCGCTTGCTGGGGGTGGAGGAGAAAGGGCAAATCAAATCACCTCTGGGCAGGTGAAAGGAACCTGGGCTCCATGAGGAAAAGGAAGTCAGGGTCAGTGTGTCAGGACGCTGGAATGGAGGGGGGCGAAGGCAGGGAGTGCACCTCTCGTTTGCCAGCACATCCGGACGCTGAGAACAGTGGCTGGCGCCTTCGGACACAGCTGCCCCCTGAACCCTCTATCTACGTTGCTCATGCAACCCCCACTTTGCCCTAAGAGACCCCTGCTGTTCAAATAAGGGGCAACAGAGCTAGACGCCTGTATGAGTCTGGGCAACCAACTTTGTCTCATTTAAAACAGTACCTCTCTCATAGCTTGTTGTGAAAATTGCAGCAAAACATGCGAAGTGCTTAGAACAGTGTAGAAAGCATTTGGCTAATATTAGCCATCACTACTTTAGAACACTTTGCTTTATGTAATCACTAGTTTTGTTTACTAGTTTGTTTACCTAAGTCTGAGGGCTCTGAATGAGGGGAGGGACCCTTTTCAGTCTGAGTACTAGCAGAGTTTCGTTTTTTGTTGAAGAAAAGAATGAAAGGCCTTCAATCAATATAATAAAGAAATTAAAGGCCACGCCTAGAACTCAGACCATAAGTATCATTTCACACACAACCTGAAGCTAATTAGTCAAAAAATATGAAACTCAACTGTCAGCTCCATGAAAGCAGGAACAAAATCTGTTTTTACTCATATTCCTGCAGCCTGCGCAAATGCCGGGCACATCGCAGGCAAGTCACACACAGCGGCTGAACCAATCGTTTCGCTGGGGTTTTTTGCAACTCAGAAACTGAGCACAAATTCTCCGAGTAACAGGTGGACGTTGGGCAATGGTGTTGCAGACCCGGTTTAGAATCCCAGCCCTGCCACATGCTGGCTGTGTGACCTCAAGAAACTCACTTCCTCTCTCTGAGTCCGTTTTATCTTTGGTTAAATGGGCCAAAATGCACGGTATTTTTTTGAGTTGAATAACAAAGTCGGTAAAGCATTTAGTACAGTGCCTGACAATGAGAAACTTCACAAAATAAAGGCTATTTTATTTTCTCGCAGTCACAGAGCATCTGGTAAATGTTTAATGAAGAACTGAGTCAGCCTGAGCAAGTCCCTTTAACATTCAGTTTCCCTTTCCATAAAAGGAGGAAAACCAAGCCTCCATCCAGAAGGCTACGGTGGAGACTACAGGCGACCACAGAGGACAGGAGTTAAGCGTGTGTGGCAGAGTAAGCACTCCACGTGGTTACTATTCTGATTTAAATTCTTGCCCAACAAATACATGTTCAGCCCCTCCTGTGTGCCAGCACTGTTCTAGCCACTGGGACACAGGGGTCTGCAATAGAGAAGTCCTGCCCTATGGAGCGGACATGCTTGTGGGGACGCAACAAGGTAACGCCAAGAACACTATAAAGAAGAGTCCAGCCCGGCCGGCATGGCTCAGTGGTTGAGCGTCGGCCTGCGGACTGAAGGGTCCCGGGTTCGATTCTGGTCAAGGGCATGTACCTTGGTTGCGGGCACATCCCCGGTGGGAGGTGCGCAGGAGGCGGCTGATCGATGTTTCTCTCATTGATGTTTCTAGCTCTCTATCTCTCTCCCTTCCTCTCTATAAAAAATCAATAAAATATATTTCAAACAATAAAAAATAAAACAAGAAGCGTGCAGCCCGGCCAGCATGGCTCAGTGGTTGAGCATCAACCTATGAACCAGGAGGTCACGGTGCGATTCACGGTCAGGGCACAAGCCCTGGTTGTGGGCTTGATCCTCGGTGGGGAGCGTGCAGGAGGCAGCTGATCAATGATTCTCTCTCATCATCAATGTTTCTATCTCTCTCTCCCTCTCCCTTCCTCTCTGAAATCAAGAAAAAAAATATATTTTTTAAATAAACAAGAGTGCAGAAGGGTGCCAGAGGAGTGGGCTGTGCTGGCCTGGCCAGGAAGGGCTTGCTGAGGGAGACAGAGGCAGAGGGGGTGAGCGGGCTCCCTGGAGGCGAGCGTCCCTTGCAGATACACAGTTGCAAGCAGGGGGGCTATGAAGCAGAACAGCATTTTCCGAGGAACCACAGGGAGGCCAGGAGATGTGAGTGAAGACAGAGAGGCCGGGGAAGAGCGAGGGTGGGGAGTGTGGGTTTCAATCTGTGAGGCGGTGCCCAGGAGGCCTGGGAGCAGGGAGGGCCCAGGTGGGTCCACCTTTTGGCAGGAGGATGCAGGCAATGGGAACAGTGTTTCCTTTCAGGGGAATTAAAGTGTTTTGGAACTAGATTCTGAATGTGCTAAATGCAACTGAAGAGTTCACTTAAAAACAGTTAATTGTCTGTCATGTGCATTTCTTCAAGTAAACAAGAGAGAAGCCGGACAGAAGGCCACTGCGGCCGAAGCCGGTTTGGCTCAGTGGATGGAGCGTCGGCCTGCGGACTGAAGGGTCCCAGGAAGCTGATCAATGATTCTCTCTCATCATCGATGTTTCTATCTCTCTCTCCCTCTCCCTTCCTCTCTGAAATCAAGAAAAAAAAATATTTTTTAAATAAACAAGAGTGCAGAAGGGGTGCCAGAGGAGTGGGCTGTGCTGGCATGGCCAGGAAGGGCTTGCTGAGGGAGACAGAGAGGGTGTGAGCGGGCTCCCTGGAGGTGAGCGTCCCTTGCAGATACACAGTTGCAAGCAGGGGGGCTATGAAGCAGAACAGCATTTTCTGAGGAACCACAGGGAGGCCAGGCGATGTGCGTGAAGATGGAGAGGCCCAGGAAGAGCCAAGGGTGAGGAGTGTGGGTTTCAATCTGTGAGGCAGTGCCCAGGAGGCCTGGGAGCAGGGAGGGCCCAGGGGGATCCACCTTTTGGTAGGAGGATGCGGGCAATGGGAACAGTGTTTCCTTTCAGGGGAATTAAAGTGTTTTGGAACTAGATTCTGAATGTGCTAAATGCAACTGAAGAGTTCACTTAAAAACAGTTAATTGTCTGTCATGTGCATTTCTTCAAGTAAACAAGAGAGAAGCCGGACAGAAGGCCACTGCGGCCGAAGCCGGTTTGGCTCAGTGGATGGAGCGTCGGCCTGCGGACTGAAGGGTCCCAGGTTCGATTCCGGTCGGGGGCGTGTACTTGGGTTGCGGGCACATCCCCAGTGGGAGATGTGCAGGAGGCAGCTGATCGATGTTTCTCTCTCATCGATGTTTCTAGCTCTCTATCTCTCTCGCTTCCTCTCTGTAAAAAATCAATAAAATATATTTAAAAAAGGAAGAAAAAAAAAAAAGAAGGCCACTGCGGTCACCCAGGAGGAGGTATGGCGGCTGGAGTGATAGCCAGGGAAGCAGCTGAGACGGTCAAATGCTGTTTACATTTTGAAGGCACAGCCAACCGTCCTCACTGACGGAGGTGAAGTGTGGAAGAAGCAGAGGTTACCATGGACAACTCCAGTTTTGACTTATTTGCTGGGGAGTCCGTGCCTGGGAGGGAGACTGGGTCTAGGAAGCAGAGGGCAGGGTCTGAGGGCAGGGCCAGGTGGGTGACTAGAGGGTGACTCCCGGGGCCCCATACCAGGCCTCCTCGATGAAGCCAATGACAAATTTGCGCACTTCAATCGACTTATCTACTTGGAAAGCGATGATCTCCTGCCAACATCAGGAAGAAGGCATGTCAGGGTGGTACCAGGATCCATCCCCTCACCGCTGCCCCCACACCGTCTCTCCCATCCGTCACTCACATCCAGGAAGTTGTCCAGGAGGGTGGGATCTTTGTTGATGATCAGTTCCTGGACCTGGAAGGAGATTGGGGATGGGGAGGAGGAACACCATATAAATCCAGGGTCCTATCGGTGCAGACAGGAGTGTGTGGGGAAAGGAGCACGGGGCAGGCCACAGACAGACCCAGTTCAAACCCTGGCTCTGCCACTCCGCACCGGGGCCTGGCAGGGCTTCTCCTGAGCCTCTTCTGTGCGTGGGGATCTCACACACGACTCCTAGGGCTGCTGTGGAGCCTCATTAAGGTCCTACCAGGCCACGTCCTGGTGGACAGTGACCACGTGAGATACACGGACGGGGCTGAAGAGGAGAGGGAAGCGCTGCAGGCTCCTGCCTTCCTGAGGCTCGGCCGTCATCAGCTCCCCACTGTCCTTCGGTCTCTGCTCCCCTCCCGCACGGACACAGGCCAGCAGGCACTCTGACCCGAGAACCCGTGCCTGAGGCCCTGGTCCCGGCCAGGCTCTTTGGAATCAGCGCCTCCCGCAGGCATGCTCATGTCAGCCCGGTGCCAGCACAGGCCTGGCTCCTATGACCCAGGGGCTGCTGCTGAGTTACCTTCATGGCACCCCCCACGAGGGGGGCCCCTCAGTACCCCACTGCACTGGCAGGGGGAGTCAGCTGCAAGAGGCTGCATGCGGAGCAAGTAGCAGGACTGGGGTTCTGAACTCCACCTGCATCCTGTTTTGAACCACACCCCCACCCCACACTAATTCCCATGTCCTCTTTTGCCTCTGCACAAGCTAGTGTGACCTCTTCTCAAGCCCCCCGCCCACTCTTGGCTGGTTTCCGTCCTCATCCTCCATGTCTCAGCTCAGAGGTCCCCGCTTCCAGAAAGCCCTCCCTGAGCCCCACAGCCCCTGGCCGCCTCCTCCCCAGCTCTGCTCACTCTGGGTCCTCACTGGCACGTGACCTGCATGTCTTCCCCACTGGGCAGGACCCTGGCAGAGAGGAAATGAAGGGTGAAGAGCTCAGGATCTGGAGCTGGAATCCAGCTCCCAGCAGAGTGACCTTGGGCTGATATTTAAGCTCTGAGACTGCTTCTCCCCCTATAAAACGGGGATGACATCACCCTGCCCCAGAGCTTTGGTGGGAATGAAAGGAGGGCGGGCTGAACAGCACCGAGCACCACGGCAGGCATCACCTAAGTGCTGGGATGGGGACACAGTGCCATCACCAGCGTCTTCTGGTTCACAGCTTCCCATGCCCCTCCCCGCGCCCTGCCTGCCCAGCGACACCCTGCCCTCACCTGCTTGAGCAGTGTGATCTTGGACTCACTGGTGACCAGTGCCGCCTGGTTCAGGAGATCGACCACCTAGAAGGAGGGGGAGAGGCAGGTGGTGGTGCTCATCTTGCCAGCCCAGCCCCCTCAGCGCTCCCTGGGCTCTGCCAGCTGGGGGTGGGTCGCCCACACAGGGGCGGTGCCCCCCACTCCCACCCCCTCCAAGACCTTCTCTCCATGCTCACTCTCTCTGAAGTGGTCATGACATCAATGCCTAGCCCCTCCTCTTGCGTGAAAAACTGTGAAGCCACGCTCCGCCGCGTGATGCTGTCCCCACTGCTGCCTGCCATGGCTGCTGTCCCGTGTGTCCTGGAGAAGACAAAGATGGGCCGGACCTTCCCCTCAGCACCCACCGAGGCTCCACCCTCCTCCCCAGCCTGTTGGGTTTTCCGAAGCCCCTCCCCGTCTCAGGGTCTGTCTCAGACTGTAGGGGTACATGAGGGCTGTAATTTGGGGGAGACTGAGGTCTCTCAGGTCAGAGGCAGTACCAAGCCTCACCTCCAGGACTTTGCACACAGCGGAATGACCGCCGACATCTGCTGAGTGATGAACCAGTGAACACACAGCAGCCCCTCTCTGGCCTCGGGGTCTCTCCATCTGAGCTGTATGCTCTGGACTGGACACCAGAGCAAGCTTTCTAAAACAGGGACTAGCTGCAGAGTCCTGCACAGTAAGGACTCAATACACAACAAAGGGCTGAGTTAAAGAAATTACGTTTCAGCCGTTTTTCTAGAATGCTATGGAGCTGTTTTTCAACAGGTGGTAATAATACCGTGTCCTCACCTGGTTGGTTAGAGCGTCGTCCCAATACGCCAAGGTTTCGGGTTCGATCCTCGGTCAGGACACATACAAGAAACAACCTAGATATGCATACATAAGCGGAACAAGAAATCAATGTTTCTTCCTCTTTCTCTAAAAGTTAATAATAAAATAAAAATAAATCAATAAGTCAAAATAAATAAATTTAAAAACAATTAAAGAAAAAAAAAAAGTGGGGTAGGATGGGGAGGGGAGACTTTTGGGCATCTGTCCCAAAGCCACACTGGCACAATTATGAAATAAGAAGGATACCAACCAAAAAAATATTCCTAAAGACTACTAGTAATCCGAGCGTTCTCAAATAAGGAGACTGGCTAAAAAACTATGTTTCTTCCTCTTTCTCTAAAAGTTAATGATAAAATAAAAATAAATCAGTAAGTCAAAATAAATAAGTTAAAAAACAATTAAAGAAAAAAAAAAAAGGGGGGAGGATGGGGAGGGGAGACTTTTGGGCATCTGTCCCAAAGCCACACTGGCACAATTATGAAATAAGAAGGATACCAACCAAAAAAATATTCCTAAAGACTACTAGTAATCCGAGCGTTCTCAAATAAGGAGACTGGCTAAAAAACTATGACATATCTACATAATAAAATACTACGCAACTGTAAAAAGGAATGAGGGAGGGGGAAAGAAGGAACGAGGACAATCTCTATACACTAATAAACAGTGGGCCTCAGCATGCATTCAGTGAAAATATGCAAAGTGGAAGATAATGTTTACTGTGTGCTCCCTTTTTACAAAAGAGAGGGAATTATGTATATATGATTAAAAAAAGAAAGAAAGATGCCCTAGCTGGTTTGGCTCAGTGGATAGAGCAT
>NW_005356599.1:261645-262302 GCF_000412655.1 Myotis brandtii
AAAGAAAAGGAAGGAAGGAAGGAAGGAAGGAAGGAAGGAAGGAAGGAAGGAAGGGAGCCTGAAAGTAGAAGAGAAAGGAAATTATAAAAAAAACACTTTGGTGGACCAGCCGAAGTGGCTCAGTTGGTTGAGCATCGTCTGTGCGCCAAAGTATTACAGGTTCGATTCCTGGTCAGGGCAAATACTTGGGTTGTGGGTTGGAGCCATGGTCGGGAGGATACAGAAGACAACCAATCAATAGTTCTCTCTCTCTCGCCCTCTTCCTCTTTCTAAACATGTCCTCAGGTGAGGATTAAATAACAACAATAAAAAACAGGTTGGTGGGTGTGGGTGTAGTATCATAAAAAGATGTCCACGCAGCCTGTTGTACCACAGAATATGTGCAATTCAATCCATTTTGTCAAGTTTGTGTGTGTATACACAGAGTGACCGGAGTCAGTTTCCTCTTCTGTGAAACAGAGGTGGTAACAGTGTTTACCTCCCAGGACTATGCTGAGAGTAGATGAGTTGGTACACCTAGGAAATACTAGTATGAGATAAATACAGCTGCTACTGTCCATGGGGAAAAATCTGACGGGTACTGTATAAACTGTTAAACAACATTTGAGGAAGGTCAGAAAGATACACCTTGCCCTAGCTGGTTTGGCTCAGTGGATA
>NW_005356599.1:262436-263186 GCF_000412655.1 Myotis brandtii
GTCCCAGGTTCAATTCTGGTCAAGGGCACATGCCTGGGTTGCAGGCTTGATCCCCAGTAGGGGGCATGCGAGAGGCAATGGATCAATGATGCTTTCTCATCAGTGATATTTCTCTCTCTCTCTCTCCCTTCCACTCTGAAATCAATAAAAATACATTTTAAACAAACAAACAAAAAGAGCCCGGCTGGTGTGGCCCAGTGGTTGAGTGTTGACCTATGAACCAGGACTTCATGGTTCGATTCCCGGTCAGGGCACATGCCTGGGTTGCAGACCTGATCCCCGGTGTGGGGCGTGCGGGAGGCAGCCAATCAATGATTCTCTCTCACCATTAATGTTTCTCTTTCTCCCTCTCTCTTCCTCTCTGAAATCGATAAAAATATATTCTAAAAAAAGATGCATCTTTTAAAAGGAACATATATACTGTACACAGGTATCTGCTGAACGAATGACTAGCCAATAGCCTGCTTCCTAGTCTCCCTTCTGCCCGTCACCCCACATCTTGCTTCAAGTCAAAGCCAACATCTTCACCAAGGCCTAGAAGATGTCCTAGTACAGGGGTGGGCAACCCCTGGCACGAGTGCCAAACATGGCACGCCAGTAACTTTTGCTGGCACGCGAAACCCTCTCTTATAATCTTGCATTTACAATTTTTTTCTTAATATCGACTTTCTTATTTTTCAGATAAATTCAGTGTAGGTGCATCTTAGATAAATAAATAATTTTACATAACAAGTTATCTTAAAGACCATA
>NW_005356599.1:263215-266847 GCF_000412655.1 Myotis brandtii
TTTTGGTTTCATCCACATATGCTTGTGAATCTTTGTTCTCAGTGATGAATTTTGTTAAGTCTCGTAATAGGAGTAGCCTGACGGATGAAAGTAGTAGCTCGTGCATATCTCTGAAGGTCATGAAATATAAACCTGATGTAAAATCTCTGTCATCAGTGATGCAGCAGCAAAAGTCCCACTGATAATATCAAACGGAGTCATAAAGTTTTCTGTCGGACTATCAGTGTACATGTATACATTAAAAAATAAATGTATTTTTCATCATCATATACTGTGTTTTTGTCGCTCGAATGAATTTTATTATTTCTTCAAGGTTCTTCACATACGTGCACCTTAAGAGATATCAAGTAGGCGTAACCTGTTCTCAAAAAATTAGGGTTGGCACGCAGAAGAATTCTGAGTCAGAGATTTTGCTGGTTTTGGCACGCACGCACAAAAAGGTTGCCCACCCGTCCTAGGATCTGGCCCCTTCTACCTCTGCCTTCATTTCCCTCACCTCTCTCTGCTCTGGCCTCCTGTTGTCCCTTAAATATGCCCAGCATGCCCCTTCCTCAAAACCTTCCTGCTTCTCTTCCTTCTGCTTAGAATACTCCTCCTCTACAGAGACAGGCACAACTCCCTCCCTCCTCAAGCCTTCCAGGTTTCAGCTGAAATATCTTGGCTGTGAGATATTTCAATTTCCGCTCCCTCCCCTTCTGTGTTGCTTTATTTTTCTCCATGGCATTTATCATCAATGAACTACCTATTAGTAAGCTCCCTGAGGGCAAATGTGTGTGTGTGTATGTGTGTGTGTGTGTGTGTTTACTTTCTATTTCCCTACTATGGAACAGTGATTGACACCTAAGAAGTGTTCAGTAATTATCTGCCGAGTGAATGCCAAAGGGCTTCCCCAATCACTGGGCTTAGTATCCCTGCCCTTTGGCTCTAGAATGTCTGAAGCCCAGCCAGTGTGGCTCAGTGGGTGAGCATCGACCTATGAACCAGGAGGTCACAGTTCAATTCCCTGTCAGGGCACATGCCCGGGTTTCCAGCTCAATCCCCAGAGGGGCCGTGCAGGAGGAGCTGATCAATGATTCTCTTATCATTGATGTTTCCATCTCTCTCTCTCCCTCTCTTCCTCTACAATAAATTTTATTTTTTTAAAAATATTTTATTGATTTTTTACAGAGAGAAAGGGAGAGAGATAGAGAGTTAGAAACATCGATGAGAGAGAAACATCGATCAGCTGCCTCCTGCACACCCCCCACTGGGGATGTGCCCGCAACCCAGGTACATGCCCCTGACCGGAATCGAACCTGGGACCCTTCAGTCTGCAGGCCGACGCTCTATCCACTGAGCCAAACCGGTTTCGGCACAATAATAATAGGAGTGACGGATGAAAGTAGTAGCTCGTGCATATCTCTGAAGGTCACGAAATATAAACCTGATGTAAAATCTCTGTCATCAGTGATGCAGCAGCATATCTTTTCATGATATGTTCAGATCCACCAATTTTTTTTTTTTTACCTGTCCTTCCTCTTCCACTTTCTGGTGCAGAATGTTTGAAAAATAACCACTATATTTTTTTAACAAAATGATTATTTTTCTTTTCTTTTTAAAAATGCTTTTATTGATTTTAGATGGAGAGATATAGAAACATCTACGAGTGAGAAACCTCGATCCGATGCCTCCTGAAGGGTTGAGGCCTCAACCTGGGCATGTGCCCTCACTGGGAATTGAACCGGCGACCTCTTGGTGCACGGGACCACGCTCAATCCACTCAGCTACACCGCCAGGCTTAACCGCTATTGTGTATGAACTTATTTAACCTCCCAACGCCAACTCTTCCAGGTAAGTACTATTTTTTAAAATTATTTTTATTGATATTTAGAGTGAGAGGAAGGGAGAGGGAGAGAAACATTGATGTGAGAAACCAATCTGGTGCCTCCTGCAAACCCCCTACTGGGGATTGAGCCAGAAACCCTAACAAGTGCCCTGACTAGAAATCAACCAGCAACCTTTCCATACCTGGAGCAGGAACCCTAACAAGTGCCCTGACTAGGAATCAACCAGCAACCTTTCCATACCTGGAGCAACACCCAACCAACTGAGCCGGGGAGGTAAAGTCCCCTGACCAAAGGCCCACGGTTTGCAAGATGCAGACCTATGAGTAAGGCTGCAGAATCTACCCCCCTCACCACTGTGCTGCACTGCCTCTTTAAAAGGGACGGCTTCTCCCCTCCAGGTCTGTGGATGCAAGCCAAGGGGCACGGCCTCCCCACCACCAGCATACCCCTGTCGCCCATTCGAGCATAATGAGCCTTCTCATGATGAACCTTTCCACTCTTTTCACGATGATATGTTCAGATCCACCAATTTTTTTTTTACCTGTTCTTCCTCTTCCACTTTCTGGTGTAGCCTTTATTTTTTAAAGTTTATATCCATATTTCCCCTTCTTTAATAAAAAGGGAGCATACAGTACAATAAACACCACCTTACTTTTCATTTGCCTTCGCTTAATATAGGCTGGAGCCCTCTCTGTATCAGTGTGTAAAGACTTCCCTCGTTCCTTTTTACAGTTACATAGTGTTTTATTATGTGAATTTTTTAAAATATATATATTTTTTATTGATTTTTTACAGAGAGGAAGGGAGAGGATAGAGAGTTAGAAACATCGATGAGAGAGAAACATCGATCAGCTGCCTCCAGCACACCTCCAACTGGGGATGTGCCTACAACCAAGGTACATGCCCTTGACCGGAATCGAACCTGGGACCCTTCAGTCCGCAGGCCAATGCTCTATCCACTGAGCCAAACCTGTTAGGGCTGGATTTTTTTTTTCCTGCCAGTCTTCCTATTAAAGAACACTGGGTGTGTGTGCAGTCTTTTGCCATTACCAACAACCACTGTTTGCCCTTCCTTCCAGGTGCACCCCTCATGGAATACCACTGCCCCACTCCCACCTGGGAGTGGGACAACTACCCTCACATACAGAATGGCTCCAAGGGTATCTTTCATTCATTCAACAAATAACTGGGCGTCTTCAGTGTGGCCAGCGCTGTGCTGGGAACACAGCAGTGACCATACCTAACCCAGCCCCGGCCCCATGGAGCTCACGGTATTTGATTATTCAAATAGCCAAACAAATAAAGGTCCAAACCCAAATTAGATCACCTGTGACACAAAGCAAAGGAACTGGGACCTAGGAGAGCGTTTAATGGGCAGATTTCGGGACAGAGGACAGGAAAGGAGGACTCGGCAGAGGAAGTGACGTTGGCGCTGAGACCCGAAAGATGAATGGGAGTTAGCCCAGCAGAATGGGTGGGAGGATGTTGCAGGCGGAGGGGCAGCACGTGCAAGACGCCCGAGGCCGGAAGGCGCATGGCGCGTTTGAGTAACCAAAGGCCAGAGCGGCTATTCGAAGGGAGGCAGGAGCAGAGACAGCGGAGGCAGAGCCGCGGCCGGGGGCGGACACGCCTCGGGGGCCACGTTGGAACTTTGCCCCGAGGGGAGCACGGGAGGGTCCAGAGCAGAAGAAATCGGGGTCCCAAACGTCACTGCTGCCTTCTCTTCGGAGCGCCCCCAGCCCTCCGCCAGCGCCCTGCAGCCTCAGGGTCCCTCCTCCCTGGGCCCTGGGCCCCCACGCCCGCCCC
>NW_005356599.1:267084-267574 GCF_000412655.1 Myotis brandtii
TTCGAACGTGCCTTCTGGGAAATGTAGTCCCCCGGCGGAGGCGCGGGACGGGACAGGAGAGAGGATTCTGGGAAATGGAGTTCCGTGGCTCCGAGTCCCTGGACGGCTGGCGGTAGAGGGAGTGCGGAGAGTCTGGGTGGCGTAGCTCCTAGGTCTTGACGGCGGTCTGGGGCCCGAGGGGTGTATGAGCTGAGGCCCCAATCGCCTCCACCTTTGGTCCCACCATTGGCACAATTTGGAGCATTTCCAGCTGTCGGAAGCGTCCGTGTTCCAGCCCGTCCAATGGGCATGTGGTTTCGGGGTCTCTTACCCGTCCCGGTGGCGGTATCTGGAGCACGGGAGTGCCCCGCGCTCTGAGGCCCCTTCCTCCCGGCGGTCATGCTGAGCCCCGGCTCTCCTCCCGATCCCGTCTAGCAGCTGAAACCCGTCGGGGCAGAAGGGCCGGCGTCCTGCCCTCTCGGCCTCGGTGACCAGCGGTGCCTCCTACCAG
>NW_005356599.1:268116-272429 GCF_000412655.1 Myotis brandtii
CGGGGCGAGGGGTCCATGGGGGCCAGGGAAGCGAAGGCGAGGGGCAGGTCCCGGCTTAAACACAAGGCCTGGGTAGGGGCGACCCCAAATGCAAGGGAGTCCCAGGAACAAACCAAAGCTAGGAGTCGGACCTCCAGGACAGCAGGATAGGTAGGGGCAGAGCTGGGGAATTAGGAAGGAGATCAAAGTCGGGGTGCGGGGGGTGGACAGGAACTAAGAGATGGAAGAAGGGGTCACCATTCAGGGAAATCCGAGGTGGGAGCCCCGGGTTAGAATATAGTGTTAAAGATGGGGGTCCTGGGGGTAGAAATCAATTGGGGTTCAAGGCGAGAGTGCGATCTAAGGTAAGGTCAGAAATAAGGGTTAGGGCTCAGGACTAAGAGATGGAAATTGGTTTGGGGGAGTCTGAAACAACAGGTGGGTGAGAGTTGGGGTTCAGCTGGGTGGGGGCCCAGATGGAGCCGAGGCTGGGGGCGGGAGAGCAGGAGAGGGGTCCATTCCCTGCCCCCATCTCTCCTCCTGACCCTTAGTCCTTCCAGCTGAACTTCACGGGCTTCATTGTTCTTAGAGACCCTCAGCGGGGATCCTCCTTGGAGCTGGAGGGTTTCAGCTTTCACACCTCTCTCTATTCTCCAGTAATTGCTAATGTCCTCGGCAGCCCCGTTTCTTGCTAGACCACCTTGGATTAGGGGGCGGGGGTCTGTCTTAACTCCCGCTCCCCCCGAGACAGAATCCTTCCCCAAGTCTGGCTCCCACTCCTCTTGCTGCAAGGACTCCTTCTCCTTTGCTCACTCTACAGTCAACATTGTGGAGGGGGAGGAGGTCCCAGTTGAGGGTTATGGGGATCTGGACACTTAGCTTCCTCACCTGGAAGGGGGCTGTGGGCTTGAGGTCGGGGAGGGCGGCTGGAGCGGCTGAGCTCTCTGAGACTGAGACCTGGGCATTACAGGGGCCCCCACGTGCCTGAGTTATGGGTCTGGGGTTTGAAGCTGTTGGATCCCCAGACCTTCGGGGCTTGGCCTGGTGCCCGGGAGGGGCCCGTCCTGGGGCTGTGGAGGTGTTAGGTGCACGTGGGGTGGTGGGGCAGGCTGACCAGGGAGGGTGGAGAGGTGGAGACCCGGTGGTTGGAGGTGAAGGCTCCCAGGTGTGTGGGGGGGGGGGGGGGGATGCCAGCTGAGCCCCCGGAGCGTTCAGAGTCTAGGAATATGATTTCAGGGAACCAACTAGAAATCAGTGTTTGCGTGGGCACCTCTTATGTAAATTGTGGGGGGGTCTAGGATAGGGCAGTTGTTATTTGGGCCACAATCTGAAGTGGAGGGGACAGTTGCGTGGAAATTGTGTCAGGAATTGAGGGACCGTCCAGAGATGATCCGCACTTGGGGGGCATATTTTGGGAGAGTTGACATATGGGGCGCTGGAGACGGAAATGCTGTCTGAGGGTTCCCCAGCCTTCCCCTCAGCTGAGCCACCTCCTCCCCTTGGGTCAGGACTGTGGAGAGAGAAACATTTGCACTCACTCAGCAACTGAGAAGTGAGAGGTCCCCCACACTGCTTCCAGCCCTCCACAGGGTCTTGCTGGGGTGATATTTTCACCCCCAGGCTGGCTCCCTGCCTGGAAGGAAATTGTGCCCCCTGGCCTCCAATTCTCACAGGTCCCCCCCCACCCCCCCAGCTTTTAGAGGCCGAAACCCTGAAGCCTCCTGGAGGGTGGGGGGCTGCCTGAGGTTCTGGGCAGAGACTGGGACTAGAAAGGAGGCTTCTGGTTTCACACTGCCTTCCTCTGCTCCCCGTCACACCCAACTCCAGAGACAATAAGGAAATGAAAGGGGAGAAATTTCACCCTCCTGGGGTGGGGGTGCAGGTCCCCTGAGGGCTTCCCCCCACAACCTCAGCCCCGCCCTGGCAGGGAAATCCGGCTCAGACCCGGACACTGGGGGTTCATCCCAGCCCCAGGGCGTGGGAAAGCCTCTGGTGGATTAGGGCAGCTGGACTGCTGGAGGTCAGACCTCAAGGAGGACTTCCGGGTGGGTTGGGTAGCCAGGCAAAGGGGGCCCTGGGGTCCCAATCCGTCTTCCTCTGTGATACAAGAAAGTCTGGCTGAGTTGGAAAAGTGGGAGGGGGGATTGCAGAGGGATTTGGGAACTCTCTGTAGATCCCCTGACTCAGGCACAGTCTCGCTCATCTCTTATTCTGGGAGGGGCAAAGCCAGATGACCAGCGGGGAGACCAGTGCATGGGGAGGGGAGTAGCTATGGCTTCAATTTCAATGTGAGATTTCTGGGGAGAGTAAAAGGGACGGATGGAAGGAGGCAGATAGGCACAAAGGTGTGCTGAAGGAGAAAGAGATGGGGGTGGCAGAGGAGTGGGGGAGAGAGAGACAGAGGGAGAGAGAGAAGGTGGGGGTGGGGAGAGGGGGAGAGAGACCGGGGTTAGAGAGAGTCCTGAGCAGAGAAAGGCAGAGGGGAAGACAGCGGGGAGGACAGAGATGGGGAAGGGGAGGGCCAAGGAGCGGAGAGGTACTGAGACAGGGAGAGGGACAGACATATATACAGAGACAGGGAGACTCAGAGACCAGGAGAAAGCCGCTGCCTGGATGGACATGTGAAAGAGGAGAGACTTTCCCACCGGAACTCAGGGCTGGGTGGGTTGCCACCTGTCCCTGACTCCCGGCGCGACCCTGGCAGTCGCTTTTCTCTCTGCACCTTGGGACCCGCAGACACAGTGACGGGTCCAGAGTCGGCTCCTGCCAGAGCTAGAGCAGCACCCCCAATGCCAGGAGACCCCAGCAGGGTCAGGGAGGAGGGAGCAGGGTAGCCCAGCAGATGGAGGAGAGAGGATGGGAGACGGTGGATGGAGAGAGTAAGTAGACACAGAAAGAGAGAAAGCACCAACCACCAGGCTTCCTGTTTCCCATATCTTGTTCACTTCCTGCTGGACTGTCAGCTCCAGGAGGGCAGGCCTTTCAGTCCGTGCGGTCACTGCTCTTATAGGAAGATCCAGAACACCGGTCTGGATTCAGAATCACACGTCTGCCTGCCCCTTCCTTGCTGTGTGTCCCCGGCAGCCTCTCAGGGACTCAGCTTGCTCAGCTGTAAAATGGGCATCATCATAGCCCCTCCCCATAGTGTGAAGATGAAAGGGAAGCTTTCGGCGCAGGGCTGGGAGCCGTGCCTGGCACAGAGCAGGTGGCCAGTGAGTATTTGTGGAATGGATGGAAGACTGGAGGGTCACTTAGACGGAGCGATCAATGTCACCGTATTTCACTAATGCACGTTTTTTCACCATTTGAACGTTTCTGAAAATGGAGTGGGTTTTATAGCTAGTGGTGTTTAGGGGTTCTAATCGGCAGTGGGTTTTCCCCCCGTTCTTACTGATACTTAACATTGCAGCTTACGAACGGTGATGTCCTGGATTTGATGATGTATAGTAAGTAGATGATATGAGGTTAAAACATGTGATTTCAGATAGTCAAACGTTTTGACCCATTAAAAACTATAATTTTATAACCTCAGAGATGGAGAGTAGACGTGTAGATTAGGTTATTGGGTAAACCAGCAGGTCTCAGTTTGGGGGGGGTCTCCGGATCACTCATCACTCCTGAAAATGATTGAGGACCTCCAGCAGTTTTCATTGGTGTGGGCTATAGCTCTGAATGGTTTCCACATAAGAAATAAAAATGGAGAAAAATGTACTATGTAGTTCCAAAGCAGCAATAACTTGTTAGTGGGAATCATGTCTTTTTATTAAAATGAGAGTATATTTCAAGACAAACCGTGAGAGGGGTGGCACCGCTACGTTTTGGCGGATCCCGTCAGTGTCTGCGCCATAGGAAGCAGCTGGGTTCTCATGGCTGCTTCAGCATTCGGTCTGTCGCCACGTCATATGTCACGTGGCCTCTGGAACCCTCCATTGTGCGCTCCTGAGAGAAAGAGTGAAGAAGGCTAGTGACACCTTAGCCTTATATGACCATAGTTTTGACCTTGTAGACACCCTGAACCCTAAAAAGGCCTTGGACACTCCCCAGGGTGTCCTGGTCTCCACTTGGAGAACTTTTTTTTTTTTTAATATATTTAATTGATTTTTTACAGAGAGGAAGGGAGAGGGATAGAGAGTTAGAAACATCCATGAGAGAGAAACATCGATCAGCTGCCTCCTGCACACTCCCTACTGGGGACGTGCCCGCAACCAAGGTACATGCCCTTGACTGGAATCGAACCTGGGACCCTTCAATCCGCAGGCAGATGCTCTATCCACTGAGCCAAACCAGCCAGGGTTACTTGGAGAACTCTTGAAGCATGAGCTTCAGGGTATTGG
>NW_005356599.1:272583-273286 GCF_000412655.1 Myotis brandtii
GGAGGGATGAGAGAAAGACTTCAAGAAACAGCCGTCTACGGGGAAAAGGATGGAAGGGGTCTCAAAGCCACCAGACCGACAGACAGATGGACACACAGTGGGTCCAGCAACGAGTGGGGACTCACTGACCCTCCCTATCTCTCTTCCTCTCCGTGCAGGTTTACTCTCCAGTGACCCCAGTGCCCACCATGGCCCCCCTCAACTCCTACATGACCCTGAACCCTCTGAGCTCTCCCTATTCTCCCGGGGGGCTCCCCGCCTCCCCGCGTACGGGGGCCCAGGCCCGGGGCTGGTGCACGGGAAAGAGATGCCCAAAGGGTACCGGCGGTCCCTGGCCCATGCCAAGCCGCCCTATTCCTACATCTCGCTCATCACCATGGCCATCCAGCAGGCGCCCGGCAAGATGCTGACCCTGAGCGAGATCTACCAGTGGATCATGGACCTCTTCCCCTACTACCGGGAGAACCAGCAGCGCTGGCAGAACTCCATCCGCCACTCGCTGTCTTTCAACGACTGCTTCGTCAAGGTGGCGCGCTCCCCGGACAAGCCGGGCAAGGGCTCCTATTGGGCCCTGCACCCCAGCTCAGGAAACATGTTTGAGAACGGCTGCTACCTGCGCCGCCAGAAGCGCTTCAAGCTGGAGGAGAAGGTGAAGAAAGGGGGCAGCGGGACCTCCGCCACCAGGAACAGTGCAGGGTCCGCC
>NW_005356599.1:273502-278944 GCF_000412655.1 Myotis brandtii
CACCTCTCCGCCGCAGCCCCAGCCCCCGGCCCCCGAGCCCGAGGCCCAGGGTGGGGAAGATGTGGGGGCTCTGGACTGTGGCTCACCCTCCTCCTCCACACCCTACTTCACTGGCCTGGAGCTCCCAGGGGAGCTGAAGCTGGATGCTCCCTACAACTTCAACCACCCTTTCTCCATCAACAACCTGATGTCGGAACAGACACCGGCGCCTCCCAAATTGGACGTGGGGTTTGGAGGCTACGGGGCAGAGGGCGGGGAGCCGGGGGTCTACTACCAGGGCCTCTATTCCCGCTCCCTGCTGAACGCATCCTAGCAGGGGCCTGGGAGCATGGCGGGTGGGGTAAGGCTGTAGCTCCTACCATCAGGCTGTTCGGCCTGGTCCTCCTGGTGTCGCTTGGCCTGTCCCCGCCAGCTGACATCTCGGTTGATCTGTGACTCACTGTGGTGACTGCCACTTCTGTGGGCATCATGTCAATCCATTGGGTACTGTGATAACTGACTTGGACATCGTGGTGGGCCCTGGGGCGCTGGGAAGGCCTCCACGCGACTGACATTGTTGGTTGGCCCATTGGGTGCTCTGATGGCCGCCCTGGGGATGGCCTCGTGGTTGGCCCTTTGGACACTGTGATGGGCATCCCCGTGGCTGACCCTTCGGTGGCGATGGCGATGCTGTTTCGATTGCAATTTCTTTGGCCCGTTGGGCGCCGTGATCACTTCTTTTTGGTGGACTTCTTGGCATAGTAGGTGCCAAGTTGGCCACCGTCCCATGTAACACCTGTCTGGACCCCCTGGGTGCTCTGGTGGCCACCATAGTGGCTGGCTGACATATCGCTGTACCAGTGTACACCATGACGGCCGCCACAGCCCCGGTGTTGGCCCTGTCGTCACTGTCTCTTCGGTGTGAGTTGAGCCGGGGATGGAGATAGGAACGTGCCCTGGTTTTCTCTGGAGCCCATGGCCCCTCCGGTTCAGGAGAAACGGGAAAGGACGCGAGGGTGTGGGGAATTTCTACTGAAGTCTGGTTCTTGCCTGGGAAATGGGATACTGGCTGTGTGTGAACATTAAAGGCACCGTGTCTGCCTCTTCCGGAACGTCTCTTCCTTGGTGGGTGGGCCCCGTGGAACTTGAACACCTGAATTGCTCTTTCCCTGTCCCCTCTCCTTCCTGCCCCCAGGAGCTGGCAGCCTCTGGGGGAGGGGCTCGGGGAGGCATCGACCTGATCTTTGGCTCTTGGCTGTCCCTGACCCCAAGGACAGTTTGCTCACAGATAGCAGCCCCCGCAGCGGTGGGGCCAGGGCAGCAGGGGGAGGTGGCTGTGCAGTGACCAAGGCCACCTCCCCACCCCCGCTCCGCAGACACACACCTCACCTCCAACTCTGAGGCCCTGGGGCTGCTCAGTTTTTGGTTAAGCTGTGGCGGAGGAGCAGGGACAAACACGGTGTTAACTGAAAGAGACTGTGTGTGGGGGAGCCTGTGCGTGTCTGTGCGCGAAGGCCCCTGGGTCACCATTATGTCTGTTGAGGTTCCATAGGGTGTTGTTAACTATTGTTTCTATCTCATGGTGTTTGTTTGTATGTCTGTTCCTGAGTGTGTGCTTACTGTGGGCGCCTTAGGATACCAGACTCTTGCGTGTGTGTCTGTATGTGCTGTGTGTGGTTCTCTGGGTCTCACTGTTAGGTGTGTGTCTCTGTGTGTCGGTTTGTCTGCATACCCATGGCCTAAGGCAGTGATGGCGAACCTATGACACGCGTGTCAGAGGTGACACGCGAACTCATTTTTTTTGGTTGATTTTTCTTTGTTAAATGGCATTTAAATATATAAAATAAATATCAAAAATATGTAAGTCTGTGTTTTCCTATGGTTGCAAATATCAAAAAATTTCTATATGTGACACGGCACCAGAGTTAAGTTAGGGTTTTTCAAAATGCTGACACGCCGAGCTCAAAAGGTTCGCCATCGCCGGTCTAAGGAGTGTGCGACTGTGCTGTGTTGCAGGTGCGCCTGTCATCCTGTTTCCTGTGTATTTGTGTCAGCGTCTGTCTGTTGACAAGAGAGCCTGCTTGTGTTTACATATTTTGACTGTCTGCTGTGCGCCTGTCACCGTTGTATGGCGGGTCGGCCGGCCCTGGTGCGTGTCTGTCACTTCTGCAGGCGGGTGTGTGGGGAAGGGGCTGGGTCCTCCTTCGGCCACCGAGGGCCTCTGGGGGCCTCTGGCTTTGGGGCCTGGGTGTCTGTTCCTCCAGGTCTCAGCCTCGGCTCCGAGGCTGATGTCTGTCACTCAGATGTTCTTCGGACATGGCGCTCAGACACACTGCTGTGCACGGCACAGCCCTGATTTCACAGGGGAGAAACAGGCCCGGGTGGGGAGGGACGGGACTGGGGTCACGCAGCCAGCCGGGAGCAGGTGGGCACGGTTGTCTGGATGGTGTTTTCCTTAGTTCACATTTGTCTTCCTTGGCCATGGGCTCTATCACTCGTCCACGTGTTCATTCAAAGACCAAAGGCTGTCTGTTTATCCGTGAGTGTGCGTGAGATGTCTCTCCCAGTGTCTGTCCAGCTCTGTCTCTTAATGTCATCTCTCTCTGTCACTTGGTCCCTAACCTTCTCTCTGTGGCTTTATCTCTGCCCCTTGGTTAGTATTTTATTTTTTTATTTTATTGGTTTTTTACAGAGAGGAAGGGAGAGGGACAGAGAGTTAGAAACATCGATGAGAGAGAAACATCGATCAGCTGCCTCCTGCACACTCCCCACCGGGGATGTGCTCACAACCCAGATACATGCCCTTGACCAGAATTGAACCTGGGACCCTTCAGTCCGCAGGCCAACTCTCTATCCACTGAGCCAAACCGGCTAGGGCCCCTTGGTTTTTTTTGAAAATGTTCGCTCATTCTCTACATCTGTCTCTCATATTGTCTGTCTTGCCCCCTTTACACACACATCTCTCTCTCTCTCTCTCTCTCTCTCTCTCTCTCTCTCTCATTCTCTCATGGCTTTACCTCTGTCCCTCCCTCTGGGCCTCTGGGTCTTTCCTTTTCTTTCTAGGGGACTTCCTTTTCTCTCTTGGGGTCCACCTCCCCCCATTCCTTCTTTGGATCTCTGGCCTCTCTCCTCCTCTGGTCTCCCTCTCCCAGCTCCCCGAGTTTCCGCTCCTACCTGCCACCTCGCACAGGCCCACAGGCTGGGCCCTCTATTTCTGTCGCTGTGCCCGCCCTGCCGGCTGCGTGTCACCCCCGCCCCCTGCCGTGCTGGCTCCCTGTCAGTCGTCCCTCCAGCCTCGCTGTCCTGGGCAGGCTGGGGAATTCCTCCTGGTTCCTGGAAAAAACAACTGGGGCCGAGAGAAAGGCCCTCAGTCTCCCCGGGCGCCTGCCCCCCTCCCTCGGGCCTGGGGGTCTCTCCCAGAGTCGGCCGGCCTGAGGCAGGAAGCCCTGCGGTTTCTGGCTTCTCCCAGGCGGCCTCCGGATCTGGCCCCCACCCCCCGGCCAACAGCCCAAATATTATTCCGCAGGAGGAGTCGGTGGCAGCGGGAGGAGGCCCGGGCTGAAAGAGGCTTTCAGGGCGGCCAGGCCTGGGGCTTCCTGTCCCCAGGCTCGGGCCTCAGGCCGCCCCTGCGGGGACCTCAGGTGGCCGGAGAGGCGAGTGTTGTTGTAGGGTCCTGGGCGGAGGGTGGGGCCATCCGTCAGGGTGTCTCGTGGCCACCAGCTCGGCTGGCGTGGGCAGGTGTGACCCCCACCCCAGGGACAGCCGGCTGCTGTCCAGCGTGGAAAAGTACCATGGCCGGACGGGGGACGCATGGACAGACATGAGGACGCCAGGGATCGGGGATGGAGGGATGGCCGTGGGGACACAGAGGAGCCTGGGAACACATGGACCTGGACACAGTGTGTGGGCCTGAGGTGACACGGTCCACAGGAGGGGTCCCTGGGGGGGAACAGGGCCAGGGTGGGTCCCTGCGGTGGGCCGAGGACCATCTGCATCAGAAGACAGGAGATGGCCATGGCAATAGGAATAGCCACGAGGGTTTAGGGTTTACCATGCCAGGCGTTGTGTGAACCTGTTACTATCGGTGGAATTGAGGTGGGAAGAGGTGAAGACAGTTGCCCCCAGCCACACAGGTAGTATGAGTGGGGGAGCTAGACTTGAACCCAGACGGTCTGGCAGAGTCAGTGCCCCTGACCGCCAAGCTGTTCTAGAGCCTGGGAGGGGCAACAGCAGCCAGGGGGGGCCCTGGGGTCCCCAGCCCTCTCATAGGCACCCCCGCCACAGCCGGCTGCAGGGAGGCTCTGGAAGCTAGCAGTCCGGGCAGTTTACGAGTGCGTACGTGCATGTCCGTGTCAGCGTGTCACTGGGTGTCATGCATGTACCTGCTGTCAGGCTGTGTCATTGTGCCTACGGATTTGTATGTTAACTGTGATGTGTCTCTGGTCGCCATGTTAGCGTGCGTTGTGTGTGCCTGCATGTGTGTGTGTCCGTGTCTGTCGGTGGGTTTCTGTAGGTGTTGCGGGGTCTGTGTCACTCTGTATGCGTGTGTCCCTGTTCTGTCCTTGTCTTTTGTGTGTCTGTTACAGTGCGTCTTTGTCACTGGGGCCTGTGGGTCTGTTTATGTCTCTGACCCTCTGGGTCTGCCTATATCTGTCTCTGTGTGTCACTGTGTCTGCCCCTCTATGTGTCACCATCTACCCAGGTGTCGCCGCGTTACTCACTGCCCAGGCCACAGGTGGGCGTGTCGGGCCCAGTGGTGCCAGAGCTGGGGCCCACCCCATCCCACCCTCCATGGGCCAGGCCGGACGCCTGTTTGCAGTGCCTGCCCCAGGTAAACACCAAGATCCGGAAGCCAAGGGCCACCTCCCTCACCTCCGCCCTGCCCCTCAGCCTGCCCTGGACTGGGCTGGACCGAACTGCCGGTGCCCCCGAACTGGACACGTGCCCGGCCCCTCCCCCACCCTTAGTCACCAGCCTCCCCAAGCCCCAGCCTGGGCCCCGTCCTGTCTGTCTGTCTGCCTGCTCCTGGGTGCGTGCCTCTCTGGGGGTCTGCTGCCCTCTCTGTCCCTAATCCTCTCACCTGGGTTTCTCTGGCTGTGCCTTTCTCTAGAATGACCGTTGTCTGCATTCCGTCACTGTCCCCACTTTTCTGTCTTCGCAGTGCAGCCTGACTTCTCGTCTCCACTTGGGCCAGCCTCCTGCTCTGCCAGTCACACTCTGGGTCTCTCTCGGCCTCTCTCCCCTTATCCTTTGTAAGTTTCTCTCTCTCCTTCTGTCACCGTCCCTCTCAGCCCCAGCCTCTCCGTGTCGGCCTCTATTCCTCTGTCTCTGAGCCGCCAGCCACCACAGGAACAGACTTCTGCCTGCCCAGGCCCCTCAGGGAAGTGTGTGGCCCCCAGCCCACTGGGATGTGTGTATATATATATACACACATATATAGAGGTATATGCACATATTATTTAT
>NW_005356599.1:279036-283625 GCF_000412655.1 Myotis brandtii
TTCCTGTGGGGCCTGCCAGCTTCCTCTGCCTGAGGTGTGAGTGGGCACGCCACGGGTGAGGCGGGCAGGGGGGCCTGGGGGATTTTTCCAGCTCCAGGGAAGCTTTCCGGGTGGGGAGGGCTCTGAAAGAAACGGGACTTCTCAGCTGGGCTACTGTGTGTGCGCTGTCCTTGGGCGTCCCCAGGGAGTCTGTCCCTTCACCTGACGTCATTCTGACTTTTTTCTCGGTCGGTTTGGGTCTTCCTCTGCCATGGAGCGTATGTGCTAGGTCCTCTATTGAACCCTGGACACGCAGATAAATGAGCTGCTATCCAGCCCACTGATTCTTTGCCATTTCTGTCTCACTTGCTCCATCCCTTCTCTCGGTGCTTGAGACCCTCTACCTCAGCCGTGGGCAAACTACGGCCCATTTGAAATGAATAAAACTAAAAAAAAAAAAAGACCGTACCCTTTTATGTAATGATGTTTACTTTGAATTTATATTAGTTCACACAAACACTCCATCCATGCTTTTGTTCCGGCCCTCCGGTCCAGTTTAAGAACCCATTGTGGCCCTCGAGTCAAAAAGTTTGCCCACCCCTGCTCTACCTGTTCAAGACAAAATCCAAAGTCCTTACCGTGGCCTACAGGGCCCCCTGATGTTCCCTCACTGTCCCTCTAACCTCACTCTTATGACTCTTCCCCCTTGCCATAGCTGCACTGGCCACATGGAACCAACCAAGGGCCTTTGCACGCGCTATCCCCCCCAGATTTCTCCTGGCTCACCCCGCTACCGCCTTCAGTTCTTCGTGCCGTCTCCTCAGTGAGCCCTTCGCTCCCTCCCTCTTTAAATAGCAACCGCCATCGTTCTCTCTCCCTTTTCTCTGGTTTCTTATTTTTTAATCCTTACCTGAGGATATGTGTATTGATTTTAGTGAGAGAGAAACATTGATTGGTTGCCTCCTGTAGGCACCCCAATTAGGAATCGAACCCGCGACCTTTTTGGTAACGGAGCCACCCGGCTGGAGTCTGTGGCTGATATTTTTCTCCTGAGGACTTAACGCTCCACGACTGTCACATCTTCTGGGTCTGTCTGTGTCTCGCACCCGAATGCCAGGTCCATGAGGGTAGGGACTCGTCTGCTCCCGGCTGTATTCACGGCACCCACCGCAGCGCTTGTCACACCGCGGGTGCTGTATACACGTTTATTGGAGGGGACCATCTAGCTATCGGGCCTTCACACCAGCCCTGTGCTGCGCGCTGCGGGGACACAGTGGTGACCTCAGTCTTCTCAGTGAAGTCTGACTTGTCTGTCTCCACTGGGGCCAGCCTCCTACTCTGCCAGGCCACACTCTGGGTCTCTGCCTCTCTCCTCTGATACCTTGTAAGTTTCTCTCTCCTTCTGTCCCTGTCCCTCTGTGTCAGCCTCTATTCCTATGCCTCTGAGCCACCAGCCACTACAGGAGCAGAGCTGGGATATGAGAAGTGCAGGACCTGTCAGAGCCCAGAAATGGCACCTGATGCAGCCTGGGGGTCCAGGAGGGCTTCCTGGAGGAAGTATCAGCTGAGCTGAGACCTGGTCGGGGGGGAGTTGGCCAGGCCTTTTCAGGGGACCAAGGGACAAAACAGATGGAGCCTGTCCTTCACAGAGCCCCCTTCTCTCCCCGTCTCACAGAACTCTCCAGTTCAAACCTGCTCCTTCTCGGTTTCACAGTGTCTCTCTCATTCGCTCTTTATTCCTCTCTCTGAACCTCTGTCTTTCTCCCTCCTTCTATCTCTATGGTGTACCAGGATAGTTCTCTGCTCCTGGGAATATCCATGTATCTGGATCTTCCTCTCCTTTTTTCTGAATGTCTGTTTCTGCCTCATCTCCTCCATCTCAGGGGGTCTCTTGAGCTCTCCCTGGCCCTCTAGGCTTGCCTTTTCTTCCATTGAGCTGCTCCCTGCATCTCGCTACCACCTGTTGTCTCCCATTTCCCCCTAGGTCTCTTTTGTGTTTCTGTCTTTCTTTTTAGGAGCTTGGTCGCCTCCTCACTGATCCCCAAATACATCCAGAACCCCTTCACCCTGGACCCACCCTGGTGCTGGGGGGAGGGGGACTGATCCAGCCCCTCACACCCACACAGGTCAGGTCCTCTGCTCTGTTAATGGTTAACCCAACCTCTATCTAGAATACACACACCGACCAGGCTGGGGGTGACTCCCCTGCCCCCCACCCACCCACCAGCTGTTCTTAAAGGACCAGGTGTCCTCCACAGCTCTTTGGCCCCCATTGAGAAGGAGGGCCCTGGTGTTGGGAGGCCTCTAGCCCTGAGGATGGGGGAGGGGGAGCGACCCAGTGCTTGGGGCTGCAGAGCTGTGTCTGGGGAGGCCCCAAGATTGCCCGGGACGGGTGCACAGGCAGGGGACTCCATCCAGTCTCACTTGCCCCAGGCTTATCGCCTGGTGTTATTTAACCAGGGGTGGTTTTCCCAGCCCTGCCCAGAGCCCAGGCTGGCAGTGCCAGGGGTGACTGAACACCTGAGACCTGCTGGCTTGGGGGAGGGGGTGGGAACCCTCAGTCCAAGAACTGGGGGTTTAAGAACTCAAGATGGGGACAAACCGCACCCCCTACCCACCGCCCTAATATCTGGAGGTGGGGGCATGTGGTCTGAAGAGGTGTGGGTGGGACCCCTGGGTGACCCAGGTCAGAATGTTAGGATCTTCCCGATTGAGTGACTAACACCTGGCCTCCTGAGCTCGGGGCAACCATGGGTCCCAGAGGTGTAAGACAGGGCTGCTCAGGGGCAGAACTACCATCCCCCATCAGTCCATCCCCTAGCCTTTGTGCCCGGCATTCATTCCCCCTCCCCTCCCCGGAATTGTCACTCCAGGTCACAGGGGAGGCCGCTGGGGTGGGGGCTGGGCTTCTGGGGCTGCCCCTTCCCCTTAACCCCTGCTTGGCCACAGCCTGCTCAGGCCCCGCCCCCTGACGTCAGCGAGCAGGAAGTCCTGGTTAATGATCAGCCCACCTGGACAGGTGCAGGACAAGGCCCGGCACATCAGAGGCGGCCGCGGGGGGAGTGCTTTTCACCCTGCCAGTCAGGGTGCTGGGATGGCCTCCCCAGATGCACACGAGGAACCAGTTCAGGTTGCCCGAGCACCTCCCTCTTGCGCGCTTGGGCCCCACGAGGCCAGAAGCAGCCAAGGACCCTGTGAATGTGACCACAGCAGTCAGCCTCCTTCCCCGGGAAGTCCCTCTAGCAACCTCCCCTAATTCTGACTCCCTGGCAGGCCTCGCTACCCACCCCCCTAAAGCCTCCTGCTGCACCTTTCCCTCCCCTCATGGGCGGAGTCCTCCTCCCCACATTCTGGGTCCATACAGGGGAAGGACCAGAAAAGAAACCTAATTCCCAAGCGTGGCTATGGCTCCCGTGCAACAGCCATCTCCTCTGAGCCTGTCCTGTCACCTGAAAAGCAGGCGATGGCTAGACCGGTTGACCAGCCGCCAGCATTGGCCAAGATCGCCAGCGGGCCTGCCTGGGTGGAGAGCGACACCTGGAGGACACACTGAACATCCTCTCCCTGCAGGACCAGCTCCGTCCCGCAGAGGGCGCAGCAGCTCACAAACTAAGGGACCAAGAAGGAAAAAACCCATTTTTCGGTTTATTGAAGGAGGAAAGGGGGCAGGAGAGGGGAGCAATAAAATGCTTTTGCTTCATTTATAAAGAGCGACATTTCCAGGAGGCCCTTCTCAAGGAGGAGGAGGGGGCCACCTCTTCCCCAACTACGAGCAGCAGCAAAGCTAAGCCAAGGAGGGGAGAGGGAAATCGGAGGGGCCAAGGGACCCCAAACACCCCCCTCAGACAGAAGCCACGAGCTTTCTCCCCCCACCCTCAATGCGTCTACCCCAGGGACCCCTCTGGGACGAGGAAGGGAGTATATACACAGTGGGGGTGGCACTGGGCTGGGGGAGGGAGGGAATAATTTATCCGCAGCAGCGGTGGGCGGCAAGGGGACGGGGCAGTAGACTGGTGGCAGTGGTGGCCTAGGGGTCCCGTTCTTTCTTAACCTTGATGTCTCCAGCGAGGATGGTGGCGATCTCGCCCTGCATGAAGGCCCAGGGGACAGAGGAGCCCACCAGCGGGCACTTGTCTCCGCTGGGGCAGTACACCTCACCGGCAGGGCCCTGCGCCTTGATGAACTCTCTGGAGCAGGGAAAGCAGAACTTGTGTCCGGGCACTGAGGGGCACTGGACGAAGTGGGTGTCTTCCAGCCGCTCCCGGCAGAGGGTACAGCACAGGGGGGCTCCAGGGGTCGCCCCAGTGCCGCTACCACCCCCGCTAACAGCCTCTGCCCCGGCGGTCGGGCTGACTTCGGCATCACCATTTCGGGCCACTAGGCGATGCTGGGCTACCGGCTGGGCTGTGGAGGAGGCCGCTGGGCTGGCACCCCCTGCACGCCCAGGGCCCCCACCCCCACTGGGGTCCTTGGGGGAGTGGCCCAGAGCTTCAGCCACGTTCTTCAGGGCAGCGATGGGCGAGGGCATCCCCGGGGTCTCGGCAGAGAATGGACCACCCGGGGCTACCCAGTGTCGCTGCTGCTGCTGCTGCTGCTCCTCTGTGGTCATC
>NW_005356599.1:283817-284289 GCF_000412655.1 Myotis brandtii
AGTGAGCAGCTCTCCGAGCTGGCGCCACTCCCCCGAGCCGTGCCGGCGTTCGTATTCGAGGTACTTGAAGCCCGAGGAGGCCAGCGCCTTGCCCGGCTCCCGCAGCGCATCATGAAACATCTGGCGAGCCACGGCCAGGACTCCCGCGTACACGTTGCCGGAACCACAGGGGTATTCGGTGAAGAGCTTCAGCTCAAACTCGTAGCCGGGCGGGCGGGCGGCGGCATCGAAGGCGAACACCCGCCCCACCAGCCCGTGATCCTTCTTGAAGCGGACGTTGAAGGGGGCACAGGCGGACAGCGCCAGCAGCTGCTCCCGCACCGCTTTCGGGCGCCCGTGCCACTCCTCTGCCCGGCCCCGCATGGCCTCATTCAGTTCGGCCAGACAGTCCGCATTCCTCTGCTGCTTCTCCTTCTCGAAATCGGAGCCGAAGATCGGGCGGGCGGCGCTCAAGCCGGGTGCCAGCGTCAGC
>NW_005356599.1:285151-290230 GCF_000412655.1 Myotis brandtii
CTGCAACGGCCGCCGCCGCCGCCTCCACCTTCTTCTGCCCCAGAGGCCGCTTCGCAGGGAAAGTTACATAACGCGCCGGCAAAGCCTTCTGGGAAACGTAGTCCCGCCGGGGCCGGTTCTTAAAGGGGACGGTTGAGGGGGACTCGTCGCTTCCCTGCCGCGCAACCCTTACCACTCCTCCAAGAGGGCAGGGAGTTGGGCGCGCTTCGGAGAGCTCGGGCACAAGAGTTGGGGGTGAGGATGTGGTACCAACGGCCGGAGGTACCACGAATCCAGAAATTGTAGGAGGCGGACATGTTTCCGAGCGTGCAGTTTCTGCTCGGACTTGCTGTGCAGCTTCGAGCACAAGTCTTGCCCTCTCTGAGACTGAGTTCCCCGCCCATCAAAGGTAAGCCAATGGCCAGTGAAGAAGGCAGGCGCTCCTGGGTTGGGGTGGAGGGGCCCTGATTGGATGGTTTCTGGGTAGGGGACGGGAAGTTGGCCATTCGATGGGGTGTGTGTGGGGGGGAGGGGGGGTTGTCCACTTGGCACTTTGTTCTCCCCAGAATCCTGGGTACCAGCCCCTGAGCCGGCCCAGCATCAGCCGGGCAAGAAGAGAGGCCCGAAGGCCTCTGCCTCAGTTGCCTCCTCTGCTGGAGCGGTAAGCGCCCTCCGACTCTGTTCCAGCGCTGACAGCGCGCTCTGGTGTCCAAAGGGTTACGACGTCCGTTTCTGCGCCCGCCTCCAACTTTTACTACAATTCCCAAAATGCCCCGCGGATCGGACAAACTGACGCACTTCCGCTGTCTGGGAGGTCTGGGGAGGCCTTCCCTATTCCCACAGACTGTCCTACCTCCGACACCCCCCGTCAATTTTGCGGGGGGTGGGGGTGCTTCTCCCGTGTTTTCGGGGCATGGAGTTGAGGGGATCACCACCTTCTACTGCTCCCCAATTGGAGTGAAGGGAAGGAGGCCCGAGATGGCGGGCAAGAGTGGGGGGCGGGGGGATGTAGTTTCTGGGACGAGCAAGCGCCAGACCACCTTTCAGCAACCTTGAGTGCTTACTACCTGATAGGCCCAGCCCGGCTCTGGCGACCCCCATGTTTTTTCTTATAATTTTTTTTTTTTTTTTATTGATTGCAGAGAGGAAGGGAGAGAGACAGAAATAGAAACATCAGTGATGAGAATCACGGATTGGCTGCCTCCAGCACGTCCCCTGCTGGGGATAAAGCCTGCAACCCAGCATGTGCCCTGATGGGGAGTCAAACTGTGACCTCCTGGTTCATAGGTCCCCGCTCAACCACCGAGACATGCTGGCCCAGCCGTGTTTTTTCTTGGTGTCGTTGGGAATAGTGCGAGGCAGGCGGATGTGAGGGCTGGGCCGGGAAGACAGGTCTCTAAGTTCTAACCTCCGTTAGCCTCTTCCTAAGCCTGGGTCCATGCTAAGGACACAAAAATATTTTAATGTACTGTCAGCGTTGCATTCTTCAGTGTTTGTCAAACTAAACAGGGGCTGCCTACCCCTCTCCCTCATCCAGCTGCAGGCATAGCAGCTCTGATTTTATGTTACCCACCTATAACTTGTAAAAAATGGACTTCTTGCCCAGCTGGTGTGCTTCAGTGGCTGAGCATTGTCGACCTATGAACCAGGAGGTCACAGTTTGATTCCCCATCAGGGCACACGCTGAGGTTTCGGGCTTGATCCCCAGTGTGGGAGGCAGCCAATCAGTGACTCTCATCGTTGATGTTTCCCTCCCTCTCTGAAATTATATACATACTAGAGGCCTGATGCACGAAATTCGTGCAAGGGGCTCGGCCCTCACAGCCCCGCCTGCCCTGGCTGGCCCTTGCAGCCCCAGCTTCGTCCAGAAGGTCGTCCGGATGGTTGTTCTGCTGTTCGGTCTAATTAGCATATTAGCTCTTTATTATATAGGAGGAGGATATATATTAATGGACTTCTTTGCCAAGGTCTCCTTTTGCTTCAACCTAAGCAATGTTATGGGCACAATCATGGCCCTTATGTGCTAGCTACATTTTTATGTAAGATAAAGGTGCATCTATAACTATTAAAAGGGCCAGCAGGTATCACTGAAAATTGCATGTGGGCCATTCTCTAGTAAACTCTAGTGGCAGACAAGAGTTCTGGCCAGATGCCAGCTTCAGGTGGACTGGATTGGCACCTGGCAAGTTTAAGGCAAGTTCCTAAACTCAGAAAAAAAATGGAGATCCCTAGCTTCTGCTTTTCACTGGTTACCTTCAGGTTAAGATGCAAACATGCCTATGAATGCTAAGCATGGTGCCAGGCCCAGAAATGAAGCACTGCAAGTGAAGTGTGTGTTTGTAAGCTGCCCATTATTTCAAAGATGCAACTCCGCTTCAGCATTGGGCAATGCTGAGGACACGGGAGTGACTGAGAGAGGCTCAGGCCTGGGCCTGACAAGGCTCAGCCTAGTGAGGGAGGTAGACTTTCCATTTAAATGTAGATGATTAACTTCATTAACTTCAGATGATTAACTTCATTTCTTGGCAACTGCTGGGGGGGTTGTCAGACAAGGCTTTCCTGAGGAGGTGCTATTTGAGCTAAGACCTGGGAGATAAGTAGAATCCAGTTGTAGAAAATAAAGCCTCCTACATCAAAAGATGCCCATTTTACAGATGAGGAAAATGGAGGACCGTGGTTACGCAGCTGCCCAGGGCGACACCAGGGGCGGAGCCAGGTCTGAATCCAGGAAGGTGGTTATTACCTGCTTTGCTCCAGGCTCTGCAGCAGGTTTCAGAGTAAGAAAATCAGCTCCTGGGACCCCCCCCCCCCCCCCATGGGAGTCTGTGGCTGGCTTCTCAATAAATTCCCACCTTTGCTATAAAAAAAATAAATCAGCTCCTGCCTTCCTGAACTATGGAGGAAACATGCCTTAAGTATGTTTAACACGTCTTCACTTGGGGGCAGGCCCATCCTAGGCGGGGAGGGCATCCAGGATGCTTTCCTGGTGATGACATTGCGGTGGCATCTGAAAGGTGGATGAGTAAGTAGGAATAAGGTGTGAACACTGGCCTTGATGGTTTTAACAAAAGAAGGCTCCAGCCTCTAACTTCAAGGGTGTGTCGCCTGCTCACGGGAGGGTGGGGCAGGTGTAGGGACTGAAATCCCAGGCCTGTCTCAGCCAGAGCCTCGAGTGATTGTATGAAAAATAAGTTTATTGATATCTTGTCACCACTGAGGAGAAAGGAGGGGGCTGAGTTCTGGAGGTCAGACTGCACTGGGAGGCAGAGGACCCAACCTGTACCTCCCCTTGAGAACTTGCCCCCCCTCTCCCCAGAATACAGACTGCTGTCCCCTCATTGTCATCCACGTTCTGATTTGTCTCGCAGCCCCCTCTCCCTCCAAAGTCTGGACTGGGAAGCGGGGAGGCCTCCCGACAGATCAGTTCTCTTCAAGTCAAGACCAGGAGTGATTAGGGAAGGGCGCGTGAGGTTCCCTCTGCAGCCCACCAAGGGCAGTAAGAAATAACATAAAATTGATGGCTTAGAAGTCAGGGTTAAGGAAAGCAGCCAGGCAGACAGCGCTGTACTGGAGAAAGGGCTGGGGGGCCCATCAACGAGGGCCCCCGCGAATCAGGCACTAACTAGTACAGGAAGTGGGGTGCTCACGCCCCTGCAGCAGGAAGCCAGGGTGCAGCTGGCATGGGGAGGGTGCATGGCCCTCCTCCGCTGGGCTAAGCTGGGAGCGGTGGTGCAGGCAGAAAGTGTAGACAAGCTTGAATCCAGTGGTCGATTTCACGGAGATTTCCATCGCCCTCGCCTCTTCCGTGTAGGAAAACCTTTCCTCCTCTTGTGTGGGGGGGAGTCATGGGGCGGAGGAGGGGTTGGGGGTGGCCGGGGCGTCCCTTCCTCGTTTCTGCGGGCGATGATCACCCCCCTGGCTGCCACCTTGGCCCGGTCCACGACAGCAGCCACCACAGACACGGGCTCTGGGGTGATCTCCACCTTGGGGGTAGGTGGAGGCAGGACAGGCCTGGGGGGTGGGGGTGGAGGTGGGGGCAGTGGGTCAACTGGGCTTCCAGGCAGCAGGGGCAGCAGGGCGCTGAGGGCCTCGCTCAGTTTGGTCAGTCCCTGCCGCAGGGTGCCAGCCAGCTCCCTGATGGCGTTGGCAGTCTCCTGCTGCGCCCGCAGGAAGTCCAGGGAGGGGTCTGGGGCCGAGGGCACAGGCAGAGGCAGGAGAGGGGGTGAGGGGCTGGCGGGCGAGGGTGCCACTTGAACCTGTGGCGGTGGCTGGGGGGCTGGAGGGGCTGGGGGCGGTGGAGACAAGGCCAGACGGGGCAGCTGGACGGTCTGCAGGGCTGGAGGGGGCGAGGACTCACGCTCCTTGGGTGGTGGGCAGCCCCTTTCCTGGGGATGGCAGGAGGGCCGGGCCCAGGGCTCCGGGCTGCTGGAGCCCCCCTTGCTGTGGGCTGGTGTATCTGTGGAGAGAGATGTAGGCAAGGTGTGCGTGACCCTGCAGTGCCGTCTGGATTTCTCCTTTCCACCTCCCACCCACCTTAGCCCCAGAGCCGCCATCTTTAAAACTCAAGTCAGATCATGCCTTGGAACAGAAGCCCGCAGACTGCGGAGTCAGTACGTTATACTGAGGAATAACCTGGTAGCCTCTGGCAGCCTTAGTGGAAAAGGGTCCCGGAGGCCTGCAGCTGAGTCAGGCAGAGCCAACCTAGAATCTAGAAGGTTCAGACCATCTGATACTCCCCACACCCCTCACTTCTCAGACCTCTGCTGGATCCCAGGGGGAGAGGTGCGGTGGCCGGAGCAGTAGGGGTTTATCTCCTATCAGGATGCCAGGGTTTCAACCTCAGCGCTGGTCTGTACCAGTTCACCCCCAGGCCTGCTGGGCTGCCTCCGTCTCCTCTCACCTGGCATCTCATTCATGCTCATGAACTTGAACACAGTCCACAGGCAGCGGCTCCCGGATCTCCAGACCCAGCCTGAACCCTTCTCTCCAGCTGTGGGCTCGGCATACCCTGTTGATCACCTACTAATGCCTCTCGCTCACTTGTCCAGAGCTGAGCTCCTGGTGCTCCCAACCTGCTCCTCCCCCAGCCCCCACCCCCAC
>NW_005356599.1:290252-290890 GCF_000412655.1 Myotis brandtii
AGCTATGGCAGCTCCATCCTTCCAACTGCTCGGGCCAAAAACTTTTACTCTTTTTCTCTCCCAAGGCCCCATCCATATACAAACACCATTGGTTCTGCCTTCAAACTAATCCAACACCCAACCTCTTCTGTCCGCCTCCAGGCCCCCGCCTGGTCCAACCATCATCTCCCACCTGAACCATGGCAGGTGCCTCCTCACTGGCTTCCTGCTTCCACCCCACCCTCACAGTCTGTCCTCCACCAGAGCCTCAGGGGTCCAACTGAAATACATGTCAGTTATGCTACAGGGAAGAAGCCAGTCGCAAAGGACCACATGTCACGTGACCCACTTATATGAAATGTCCAAAATAGGCAAATCTACAGAGACAGAAAGTAGATTAGTGGTTGCCTAGGGCAGGGTGGAGATGGGGGAACGGGGAGGAGGGTGATGGCTAAGAGGTGCACAGTTTCTTTTTGTTTTCTTTTTTTTAATAGATTTTATTGATTTCTTACAGAGAGGAAGGGAGAGGGATAGAGAGTTAGAAACATCGATGAGAGAGAAACATCGATCAGCTGCCTCCTGCACACTCCCTATTGGGTATGTGCCTGCAACCAAGGTACATGCCCTTGACCGGAATCGAACCTGGGACCCTTGAGTCC
>NW_005356599.1:291356-292954 GCF_000412655.1 Myotis brandtii
AGCGTGGCTCTTCCTAAGCCTTAGGAGTACCCTAATTAAGTTAATAACAATGTACCTACCTATATAGTTTAAGTTAAAAAAATTTGGCTCTCAAAAGAAATTTCAATCATTGTTCTGTTGATATTTGGCTCTGTGGGCTAATGAGTTTGCCGACCACTGGGCTAGGGCCACCTTGGCCTTCTTCCTGATCCTCACACTAGGATGCTCCCGCATCCAGGCCTCTGCATTTGCTATTCCTTGGCCTGGAAAGGTCTTTCCCCAGACACACCTGCCTGGCCCCCTCCCTCACCTCCTCAGGCCTCTGCTCAAAGGTGGCCTCCTTGGGAAGACATTCCTTGATATCGTCCCTCTTAAATAACTCCCATCCCTGTCCTTTTGTCTCCTGGCTAGGCCCTGTCCTCCTGTGCTATTTCAGAGTCCTCACAGCCATTCTCTGGGATAGGTGCTATCATTATCATCCCATCTTACAGATAAGGCGACTGAGGCCCAGAGAGGTGTCACAGATCTGGCGGATGGTAGAAGAGGGAGTGGAACCCAGGAAGGTTCCAGAGCCCACACTTTTATCCACTCCCTGGGCAGCGGCTGTGGGCCTGAGGGTGGCGAGTCTCACTCAGAAGGACGTGAGAACTGCAGCCACTTGAAAATATGGCTTTTCGTCTACTGACTACGAGGAACAGAAAGTGGCCCACTCCCCACACCCACAGGGCTCATGGAGGCACCATCACACCAGAGTTAAAATCCTATTTGCGCCCTAACCGGTTTGGCTCAGTGGATAGAGCGTCGGCCTGCGGACTGAAAGGTCCCAGGTTCGATTCCGGTCAAGGGCATGTACCTTGGTTGCAGCCACATCCCCAGTGGGAGGTGTGCACTGCAGCCACTTGAAAATACGGCTTTTCGTCTACTGACTACGAGGAACAGAAAGTGGCCCACTCCCCACACCCACAGGGCTCATGGAGGCACCATCACACCAGAGTTCAAATCCTATTTGCCAACGTTGATCCTCAGTGTCCCTACCTGTAACTGGATGTGTGTGAGTGCCTGGGACCAAGGGCCCCAATAACATCATCTTCCTGAGGGCCATTCCTAGGAGTCACTGACTCACCTCTGGCACATGCTTAAGTGCCTGACACACAGTGAATTCTCCACGTTGTTACTGTTTTTTCAAACATTAGGTCAGAAAGAAATGGTCCCAATTCTCTCTCAGTGTCAATAAAGACACCTCAGGCAGCCCCAGGCTGTTTCAGTCCTTCAGTTCCTCTTTTGAGTTTTACACTGTGGGTCTTCTGTGTACTATTCTAATCAAGGAGCTTTAAGCACCTTCCTGCACATTCCTGCCTCAGGGCCTTTGCACGTGCTGTTCCCTCTAGCTGGATGGAGTGCTTTCCTCAGCTATTCATCCACTTGGTTCAATCTCTCTATTCAGGTTATTGTTCAAAGTTTACCTCCTCAGAGAAGCTGACCCTTCTTACCCTGTCTAAAGCAGCCCTCCTTCCATCACTCACTATCCTCTTAATGCCTTTTAAAAAATATATATATATTATTGATTTTTTACAGAGAGGAAGGGAGAGGGATAGAGAGTTAGAAACATCGATGAGAGA
>NW_005356599.1:293622-296066 GCF_000412655.1 Myotis brandtii
ACTGAAAGTTCCCAGGTTCGATTCCAGTCAAGGGCATGTGCCTTGGTTGCGGGCACATCCCCAGTGGGAGGTGTGCAGGAGGCAGCTGATCGATGTTTCTCTCTCATCGATGTTTCTAACTCTCTATCTCTCTCCCTTCCTCTTTGTAAAAACTTAATAAAAATATATTTAAAAAAAAGATAAAACCCAAAGCCTGGCCTTCACTTGTAAGCCATGTGTGACCCAATTCTGGCATCCTCATTAACTTTCAGTCACACTAATTGTTGTTATTGCCAGGCAATCTAGCCCAATTGCTAAGTGCAGGGACTGTGAGTTGGACAGATGTGTATTCCAGATTTACCTCTACTACTTATTTGCTGTGTGACCTTGGGTAGGTGAAGGAACCTCTTTGAATCACAGATCCTGAACTGCTTTGTTTGATCATGTTCCTCCCTTCCTCAAAACCCTTCCATGGCTTCCCAAAGCACTTCAGGATAACATTCGAACTCCTCAATCCAGCCTAAAGGCCCTGCAGGGTCTGGTCTTTGCTGACCTCTCAAACCTCATCTCAAAACATTTCCTTTCTTCAATCTTTCCACTCTCCTGCTCCTCTCTCCAACTGGGAGACTTCAATTTTCTAAACTGGTCAAGCTTTCTTGCTTCCAAGCCACTGTACATGCTGTTCCTTCTACCAGGAACACTTAACTAGCGCTTCATCCTCACTTTATGTCTCAGCTCTGATTTCTCCTCCTCCAGGAAGCCCTCCTTGACTTCCCAGGGTAGGTCAGCTGGGAGTCATCACTGTCTATGAGTCTGTCTTCCCCAGTGGACTATGAGCCCCAGGAGGGCAGGGCTGAGGATTCCTCAATCACAGATAGAAACACTGAGGTTTGATTCACACTAAGAACAAAGGTCCAGATTATTGTGTTTCTTTCTTGCTTAAGACTCCCAAATGCTGGCCCTGGCCAGATAGCTCAGTTGGTTAGAGCACCATCTTGATACACCAAGGTTGTGGGTTCAAACCCTGGTCAGGGCACATACACTTCCCCACTGGACTGTGAGCCCCAGGAGGGCAGGGCTGAGGATTCCTCAGTCACAGATAGAAACACTGAGGTTTGGTTCACATTAAGAACAAAGGTCCAGATTATTGTGTTTCTTTCTTGCTTAAGACTCCCAAATGCTGGCCCTGGCCAGATAGCTCAGTTGGTTAGAGCACCATCTTGATACACCAAGGTTGTGGGTTCAAACCCTGGTCAGGGCACATACAAGAATTAACCAATGAATGCATAAATAAGTGGAACAACAAATCAATGTCTCTCTCTCTCTCTCAAAACCAATAAATAAAATTTAAAAAAAGACTCCCAAATGCCTTCAAGATGAAGTCCAAAGTCTGACCTTCAATGTGTCCCCAACACTACCCACCATAGGACAGTGCCTGGGGAATAGCTGTATAAGAAATAATAACCTAGACTCAAGGCTAAGTGGAAAATCGTGTACTCAGCTCTCTACATCTCCTCAACTCGGCATGACCTTGGGGGTTACCAAACCTCGGTGAGACTTTGACTTATAAAATAGTGAAGCAGTCCGTACCTCACAGCATTGGCAATTATATCAGAAGCTAATAATGAATGTTCAAGAGGTCATGTTCTAAGCAATTTATGCATATTAATTCACTTCATCTTTACAGCAACCTTTGGGTAGCAACTACTTTTTATCCCCATTTTACAGATGCAGAAACTGACCTGCAGTAACTTACCCGAAATGACACAGCTGAGTGGCAAAGTTGTGATTTGAACGCAGTCTGCCTCCAGAGTCACTACCCTACAAGACGTTTAATTGAAATGATGCCTGGCCCTAGCTGGTTGGCTCAGTGGAGAGAGCATTGGCCCGCGGACCAAAGGGTCCCTGGTTGGATTCGGTCAAGGGCACGAGCTGTGGGCTCGATCCCCAGGAAGCAGCCAATCAATGATTCTCTCTCATCACTGATGTTTCTAACTCTCTCCCCCTCTCCCTTCTTCCTCTCTGTCAATAAAAATATATTTTAAAAAAAGATTCTATCACAAAATTTAAAAAAAGAAGAAGAAAAGAAATGATGCCTGAGCTGATGATTCTGGGTGTGGACTCTGGGGCCAGGCCTCCTAGGTCTGGGTTCTGTTCCTGACTCTGACAGTCACTAGCGGTGGAACCCGAGGCAAATCATTTCACTTTTCTGAGCCTCAGTTTCCCCAGGTTTAAAATTGGGATAAAGACAGCATCCCCCTAGCAGGGCTGTAGTGAGAAGCTGATGAACCACCTAGAGGGCTTGGACCAGTGCCAGGCACACAGCAGACTCTTGCTACGGTGATGCTTAAGGAACTCACCTGCCCCTCGGTCTTCCCTGCGGTCCTCGGACAACACATAGCGTTGGGTGTAGGCACTTGGGGCCAGCGGCTGTGAGGGGGGCGCCGCTGGGGGCTGCTCCGCCC
>NW_005356599.1:296836-297412 GCF_000412655.1 Myotis brandtii
GCTCCTAAGTACCCGGGGCCAGGGATGGGGGCAGGGGACGGGGGGCGATGGGCCGTGGGGGGCAGTCCGAGTGCCCAATAGCAGTTGACACCCGGGGAGCGCTCCTCTCCTGCCAGTGAGGCGCCAAGTGCCAAGCCGAGGAGTTGATGGAAACTGGGGAGGATCTGGAGGGCTGGAGGGAAATGAGGAAAAGCGGCAGAGGGGGTGTCTGCAGGAGTCAGAGGAGAATGGGGGCATAGGAAAAGTGCAAGGAGAAGGGGGTGTTTCGGAGGTCGAAAAAGCACAAGGGTAATGGGGGTGCAAGATGCTGAAGGGGAGATGCAGCAAGAAGGGGGGATCTGGAGCAGAGGAGCGCTCTGGGGGTTCCGGGCCAATGGGACGTCTGTAAGACCATCATGGGAAGGGGTCCTCGGAGGGGATGAGCAGGAATAGCGGTGAGTTGGGGGCTCCTAGGGCAGGGGAGCTGGGACCATGAAATATTAGGAATTGGGGTCTGCAGAGATGGCGGGGGCTTGCTAGAAATTAAGGGGCGCTCCGGGGGTAATGGGAGTCAGGGATGAGGCGGGGGGCAGCGGA
>NW_005356599.1:299490-304506 GCF_000412655.1 Myotis brandtii
GTGTGTGTGTGTGTGTGTGTGTGTGTGTGTGTGTGTAATTTAAAATAAGGTGGCTAGGAGAGGCCTCCTTTAAGCAGAGAGGTGACATTTAAGTAGAGAGGTGAAGCAGGTGAGGGAGCAAGTGCAGCCCGGGTCAGGACTTTGCCTGTTGTGTTACAGGAGCATCTAGGAGGCCAATGGGGATGGAGGGAGCCAGGGGCGGGCCGGGTGGGGAGCCAGATGGTGCGGGGTCTTGTGGGTCACTGCAAGCACTCTGGCCTTTACCCTGTGAGATGAGAGCCAGGGGAGGGCCCTGCACTGGGGAGGGACTTAGTAAGATTCCTCTGGGGACCTGCCTTCAGGGAGCCAGGATGGAAGCTGGGAGCCCAGCGAGGAGCCACTGCAGCGGTTCAGGTGATGGTGGCTCCAACCAGGGTGGTAGCGGGGAAGGTGAGGTGAAACGGAATTGCAAAGGGAAGTGAGAGAAAGAAGTCGAGGGTGACTCCAGTGTCTTTGGCCTGAGTAACAGGACGGATGCAGCTGCCAGAAGCAACGGTGGGCAGAGCTGCAAGCGGATCGGGAGTTCAAGTTTGCCTCAACTTGAGATGCCCATTAGTCTCCCAAGTACAAATGTCAGGTAGGCAGTTGGATATTTGAGTCTGGACTCCATGGGAAGAGCTTCAGTCTTGAGACAGAAATTGAGGAGTTGTCAGTGAGTAAGTGACCTGTAAGTCCCCAAGGCTGGGAGAGGTCCACAAGGGCGCCATTGTAGATAGAAGAGAAGTCCAGGCCTGAGGCTGGGGCACTTCAGGAGAGGGCTGGGGTCAGCAGAGGAGGCTGGGGAGGAGCAATCAGGGAAGTCAGAGGAGAACCTGGCTGTGTGATGCCCTGGAGGCCAAGTGAAGGGTGCAAATCCAGGAGGAGGGAAGGGGCGTGGATGCCAAATGCTTGCTAGAAGCCAAGTCTGACGCAGACTGAGAACAGACCACTTGAGCGAGCAAGATGGAAGTCACCAGTCATCTAGAAAAGAGCCCAGCACAGAAATGCGGTGGTATCTGAAGGGGGAATGGGATCTTGGAAGGTGTATTTCAGATGGTAGATGTAACAGTATGTCATGTGCCAATGAGAAAGATCTAGAAGAGGGGAGATGGCTGCTGCAGAGGGGAAACGGGAGAATTGCTGGAGCCCTGTCCTTGGGTCAGCACGGTGGGTGGGTTCCAGAGCCCCAGCGGAGGGTGGTCCAAGGGGCATGCGCTGTTCTGCCACAGTGACGGGGGAGGGGGCATATGGGCACGAAGGCAGGCAGGTAGCAACACGTGGTGTCAGGAAATGTGAACATTCTCTTCTCTTTCCTGGTGTTGTCTCGGTAAATTAGGAAGCAGCGTTAAGGTGGAGGGAGGTGCTGAGGTTGGAGAGAGAGGGGAAATCATGAGATAGTGAGTGAGTGGCCGGGGAGAGGTAGACACATAGACCCAATCCCTTGAGGTTACTGGATATTAAACTGAAATGAGATGCGTCGCTGTGGCCGCGTGTCTTGCTCTGGCTGTATTTTTTCCGAGTGGGTGCAGGTGCAGACTGGGTGGCAAGCTGACTGTCCCCAGGGCTGGGTTTATATGAGGTCCCACATGGGCCCCATGAGGGGACCGGGTCCAGCAGTCAGGGCGGCCCATGCAGGGTCTTACGGGCAGTGTTAAGGCAGTGGGCTCTGAGCCAGGAAGCAAGGGTCTGACGTGTGCTTTAGGAAGGTGTCGCCCTGGCCGTTGTGTGCAGGGTGGATGGGAGGGGGCAAGTCTTTTGGGCAGAATCAAGGGGGAAATCTAGAGCAGGGGCAAGGAAGGGGTGGGGATACTGGGCAGGGCAGAGATGGTGGGAAAGGTGGAAATTAATTGGGAGGCATTTGGAAGGCGGAATGTAAAGAGTGCAGAGCCTGTCAGGCTGGGGAGCAGGGAGATGTGTAGGTGAGACCCAGTTCTCTGGCCCAGGTCCCAGTTGGGGACATAGGGTCAGATAGGACATGGTGAGTATGAAGTGTTCAGTTGGTGACATTCATTGAGTTTTGTACCCTCCCCACCCCTCCCCCAAAAAGAGATATTGAAATCCTACCCCTCAGTACTTCAGAATGTAATCTTATTTGGAAATAGATAGATTATTGGAGACGTAATTCGTGAAAATGACGGCATACCGGAGTCCTTATAAGAAGAGGAGAGAGATGCAGAGGAAAGACTGAGATCGGAGTGATGCTGCCAGAAGCCAGGGAAGGCCCGGGGCTGCCAGAAGCTGGAAGAGGCGAGGAAGGACCCTCCCCTAGAGTCTTCGGGGGGAGTGTGACCCGGCCAACAGCTTGATTTCAGATTTCTGGCCTCCAGAACTGTGAGAGCGTGCATTTCTATTAATTTTTTTAATCCTCATCCGAGGATATGTTTTTGTAGATCAGAGAGAGAGAGAGAGAGAGAGGGAACCCACAACCTAGGTATGTGCCTTAACCCACAACCTTTCGGTGACAGGATCACACTCTAACCAACCTAGCCACCCAGCCAGGGCCATTTCTGTTGTTTTAAGCACCAGTTTGCTATGAGAGCCCTCGGAAAGGAATACGATGGGCATCCGGCCAGGCATCCAGGGTGTTGTTGGTGCCGGGCAAGTGTGGGCTGAGGGACGATGTGGGTCTAAATCAGGCCTGGAGCCAGGGAGCCCCTGGCAGAGGTGAGGCCTAGACTTGTGTAGGTGTGGGGGTGTTGAACAGGATGCAGGAGGTCAAAGGGCAAGGCCCCTGGAATGGGGATGAATTAGGGAAAATGTCCTAAGGCCTGTTTTCCTAACTAACTGTGGGTCCAGAAAAACATTCAGTGGGTCGCAGACAAACAAACACAATACAGCAGAGAAGGAAATTGTCGGAGCGCATTCTAAGTAGTAAGGTAAGTATCGCTTTGAGGACCTTTTGCTTCAGTTGTGTATTTTCAGAGGTTTTTTTTTTTTTAATTTTTAATCTTTAATTTTTCACCTTTTTCCTTTGTTTTGCTTCTAAAAGAAAAGGAGAGCGTGGCTCGGCCCCTTGCACATCGTCCACAGCCCCTACGCAGGGGCAGGCAGTTTGGACCTCATTGCCGGCCAGCTGCCTGGGGGGACTGGGGCTCACGAGGGGTACACATGCAGCCCCTGGGGCCGGGGTGCCGCCTTATTGCTGAGGTCTGTTCCTGGCTTGGCTCCGGGCGCAGCAGCTCCGCTAGGCGCGCTGGCTGGGCAGCTCCTGGGAGAGGAAGCGGCGCAGGCGCTCCAGGTACTGGCTGTAGAGCTCAATGTCGTTGTGCCCGGCGCCCTCCACCCACAGTGGCTCCACGGCCTTGGGGCAGCGCTCATAGAGCGCCAGCCCGTGCGAGAAGTCGATCACCTCGTCCTCCGTGCCATGGATGATAAGCACCGGCGATGTGATCTTGGACACCTTCTCGATGTTGGGGAAAGCATCAAAGCAGAGGTCTTCCTGGTGTCTGGGAAGGCAACACGCATGCCCGAGGTGAGCGGGGAGTGCAGCGCCACCGCGGCGCACTCCTAGTGGGAGGCCAGGTCCACGGTGGGCACCCTGCCGATGCTCTGACCACACAGGACGATGCTATCTGGGCTGATGCCGTACCTGGTGCGCAAGGCCTGCCAGGCAGCATGGATGTCGGCATAGAGGTTCTTCTCAGAGGGCCTGCCCGAGCTAACGCCATAGCCCGAGGAGTCATAGGAGAAATTACAGTTGATGCGTGTGCCCAGGCCAATGTAGAAGCTGCTCATCTGGCCCAGGTCCACTGCATTGCCACGTGAGAAGGGGACTGTGTACCTGGCTCCGGGCACGCAGCGCACATACATGCAGGCAACGCGGTTGCCCCGGCTGCTCTTGGTCAGGAAGTCCTCCATAGTGTCCAGCTCACGCTGGCTGTACTGGAAATCGGAGCGCTCCATCAGGTGGAGCTTCCAACGTCTGGGGGTGCCCGTGGAGGCCCGCAGGGTCCCCGAGGCCGTGGTCCCAGCCCCACCAGGCCTGGGCTCAGGCTCAGGCACCAGGGAGTAGGTGGGCTCCGGCGGCAGGAAGGCGAGCTTGGCGGCAATGCGGCCAGGGCAGGGCGGGCAACAGAAGAGGCAGCAGAGCTCAGTCACCGACAGGCCGTTCATGGCGGGCACCGGGCCCCAGGACAGGCCTCGCTCAGCAGCAGAGGGGAAGGGTTGCTCCGAGATGCGGGTGGGAGGGGGGAGGGCAACCCCCAGCCACTACCCCAGACAAGAGCCCTGTTAGGAGGCAGCAACCCAGCCCCATCTCGGTCCAAGCCGAGCCCTCGGGAGCCTTGCAGCCTCACGTCTCCATGTCCTGCACAGGGAAGCCCTGCAAAGAACAGCAACATGTGAGTTTCCCCAGGGCACAACCAGTCAGGGACCTAATCTCACATGGCCTGAGCCTCTTGGCCTTCCTTTTTAAGACACATCCTAGGATCGTGGAAATTGCTCAGTTCTGGAGTCAGGCTGTCTGGTTTCCAGTTTCCCACTTACTTGCTGTGTAACCTCGGACAGGTTGCTTAGCCTGTCTGGCCCTTGGCTTTCCTGTCTGTGAAATGGGGATTAGCCCTAGTGTCTCCCTCATTGGAGTGTTAGAATGTTAACTGGGTCCATATGTAGAAGCATTTGAGCAGGGCCTAGCATGTAAGAATTGTTTTGTTATTATTACTAAAGAGTACTCTTTTGTGAACTTTGGTTTCAGAGGTGTGTGTGTGTGTGTGTGTGCGCGCGCACATGCGTGTGTTAGTTCATGATGTAAAACTCCTCGTTGTGGGTTGCAATAAGAAGTGAAAGGAACTGGATCTAGGAGAGGAAATTTGTTCTTTAGACTTTTCAAACCATTAAACCAGGCCCACCCAGATTATCTAGGCCAGTAGTCGGCAAACCGCGGCTCACGAGCCACATGCGGCTCTTTGGCCCCTTGAGTGTGGCTCTTCCACAAAATACCACGTGCAGGCGTGCACGTACAGTGCGATTGAAACTTCGTGGCCCATGTGCAGAAGTCGG
>NW_005356599.1:304549-304958 GCF_000412655.1 Myotis brandtii
CGAGCCACATGCGGCTCTTTGGCCCCTTGAGTGTGGCTCTTCCTAAGCCTTAGGAGTACCCTAATTAAGTTAATAACAATGTACCTACCTATATAGATTAAGTTTAAAAAATTTGGCTCTCAAAAGAAATTTCAATCGTTGTACTGTTGATATTTGGCTCTGTTGACTAATGAGTTTGCCGACCACTGAGCTAGGCTAAGCTCCCTTACTTAAAGTCCACCAAGGCCCTAGCTGGTTTGGCTCAGTGGACAAAGCATTGGCCTTTGAACTGAAGCGTCCCAGGCTCGATTCCAGTCAAGGGCACATGCCTGGGTTGCGGGCTCAATCCCTATTAGGGGGCGTGCAAGAGGCAGCCGATCAATGATTCTCTCATCATTGATGTTTCTGTCTCTCTCTCTCTCCCCCTTCC
>NW_005356599.1:305112-322780 GCF_000412655.1 Myotis brandtii
TCTGTAAAAAATCAATAAAATATATTAAAAATAAAAAAAAATATATAAAGTCAACCAAGTATCGACTTTAATTGCATCCATAAAACACCTGCGTTGCAGCAGTGGGGCTAGTGTTTGAATAGCTGGGGGACAGTAGCCTCACCAAGTTGACACATCAAACTGACCATCGCAACCATAGACATAATCAGTAATGAAACCACATAGCACGTTCGCTGGTGGTTAAGGTGGAAGGAAAGGTAGAGCAGGCAAGAGGGATCAGCAGTGTGAGGATGCGAAGGCCTCACAGAGGAGGTGGTGTTTGACCAAAGAACTGCAGGAGGTGAGGGGGCAAGCCACCACCAGTGGGAATCTGGGTTAAGAGTGATCCAAGGAGGGGCAGGGTGTGTGCAAAGGCCCTCAGGCAGTTATGTTCTTGAAGCATTCGTGGAACAGCGAGAAGAGAGTGAGAGGAGAGGTTCAGAGAGAGGCCCTGGTGAGGACTTTGGCTTCTACTCTGAGTGAGACAGACCGTAGGAGGGCTCCCTGCGGAGGAGGGATGTGAACTGACTTGGGTTTTAGTGGGATCACTTTTGTTGGGGGTGGAACGTGTACTCTAGGTCCTAGAGCAGTGACGGCGAACCTATGACACGCGTGTCAGAGGTGACACGCGAACTCATTTTTTGGGTTGATTTTTCTTTGTTAAATGGCATTTAAATATATAAAATAAATATCAAAAATATGTCTTTGTGTTTTACTATGGTTGCAAATATCAAAAAATTTCTATATGTGACACGGCACCAGAGTTAAGTTAGGGTTTTCAAAATGCTGACACGCCGAGCTCAAAAGGTTCGCCATCACGGTGCTGTCCTCTCCTCTGTTTTTACTCTTTTTACTTATGCTCTCCCCTCTGTCTGAAGTGCCATGTCCCCTGCATGTCACCAGACTGACTCTTGCTCCTTTAAAAAGACTCAGCTCAGCCCCTACCCTCATTCCATCCCATCCCAGGCTAGGAGACTTCCCTGGAATCCCGAGTCCCTGCCTGAGTCACCGTCCCAGTACTTAACCCTTTGACTGGACTTGGTGATTTCTCCCACTACCAGGGGTGGGCAAACTTTTTGACTCGAGGGCCACAATGGGTTCTTAAACTGGACCGGAGGGCCGGAACAAAAGCATGGATGGAGTGTTTGTGTGAACTAATATAAATTCAAAGTAAACATCATTAAAAAAAAGGGTACGGTTTTTTTTTTTTTAGTTTTATTCATTCCAACCAGGCCGGATCCGGCCCGCGGGCCGAGGTCAAGAACAGAAGCAGGGAGAGGGGTGAGGAGATGACTGCCACAGTCCTGGTGAGAGGAGTTGGGGGCCGGGGTGGCGTGGTCAGAATCTGGGTGTGGTCAGTACTTCGAGGGGAGCGCTGACAGGGTTTCCTATGGGTGTGTGACTTCCCTTCTGGACGTGATGAGGCGTCCACGTGGGGATTCCTTAGGCAGCTGTGTATGATGAGAGTGGAGTCTGTGAGAAAGGTTTGCATTTGTCAGAATGACTGCGAGGGGGAGGGGGAGGGAGGAAGGAAGGAGAGGAAAGGGACAGAGTGAAAGACACAAAGAAACAGAAAGCTAAACCCAAGAGAGATCTCAGCATGGTCAACAGATCCAAAACAGGGACTGCAGTTAGTGGAGCTACCTGTTCCATTTGCATAAAATTCTCCAGAGTGGCCCATTCCGGCCAGCCTCGGACATCAGCTTCAACCGACAGTCACAGCACACTAGACCCCTGGACCCTGACAGGAGCACAAATTCAATTTCGGAGTCTCAGGAGATAGTAGGCACCTGACCAGAGGGGGAGGTGGGATGGTGGGCACCCTGATCTGAGGGGGAGGGGAGATGGTGGGCACCCTGACCTGAGGGGGAGATGAGATGGTAGGCACCCTGACCTGAGGGGGAGGTGAGATGGTGGGCACCCTGACCGGGGGGGAGGGGAGATGATGGGCACCCTGACCTGAGGGGGAGGTGGGATGGGGGGCACCCTGACCTGAGGGGGAGGTGAGATGGTGGGCACCCTGACCGGGGGGGAGGGGAGATGATGGGCACCCTGACCTGAGGGGGAGGTGGGATGGGGGGCACCCTGACCTGAGGGGGAGGTGAGATGGTGGGCACCCTGACCGGGGGGGAGGGGAGATGATGGGCACCCTGACCTGAGGGGGAGGTGGGATGGGGGGCACCCTGACCTGAGGGGGAGGTGAGATGGTGGGCACCCTGACCGGGGGGGAGGGGAGATGATGGGCACCCTGACCTGAGGGGGAGGTGGGATGGGGGGCACCCTGACCTGAGGGGGAGGTGAGATGGTGGGCACCCTGACCGGGGGGGAGGGGAGATGATGGGCACCCTGACCTGAGGGGGAGGTGGGATGGGGGGCACCCTGACCTGAGGGGGAGGTGAGATGGTGGGCACCCTGACCGGGGGGGAGGGGAGATGATGGGCACCCTGACCTGAGGGGGAGGTGGGATGGGGGGCACCCTGACCTGAGGGGGAGGTGAGATGGTGGGCACCCTGACCGGGGGGGAGGGGAGATGATGGGCACCCTGACCTGAGGGGGAGGTGGGATGGGGGGCACCCTGACCTGAGGGGGAGGTGAGATGGTGGGCACCCTGACCGGGGGGGAGGGGAGATGATGGGCACCCTGACCTGAGGGGGAGGTGGGATGGGGGGCACCCTGACCTGAGGGGGAGGTGAGATGGTGGGCACCCTGACCGGGGGGGAGGGGAGATGATGGGCACCCTGACCTGAGGGGGAGGTGGGATGGGGGGCACCCTGACCTGAGGGGGAGGTGAGATGGTGGGCACCCTGACCGGGGGGGAGGGGAGATGATGGGCACCCTGACCTGAGGGGGAGGTGGGATGGGGGGCACCCTGACCTGAGGGGGAGGTGAGATGGTGGGCACCCTGACCGGGGGGGAGGGGAGATGATGGGCACCCTGACCTGAGGGGGAGGTGGGATGGGGGGCACCCTGACCTGAGGGGGAGGTGAGATGGTGGGCACCCTGACCGGGGGGGAGGGGAGATGATGGGCACCCTGACCTGAGGGGGAGGTGGGATGGGGGGCACCCTGACCTGAGGGGGAGGTGAGATGGTGGGCACCCTGACCGGGGGGGAGGGGAGATGATGGGCACCCTGACCTGAGGGGGAGGTGGGATGGGGGGCACCCTGACCTGAGGGGGAGGTGAGATGGTGGGCACCCTGACCGGGGGGGAGGGGAGATGATGGGCACCCTGACCTGAGGGGGAGGTGGGATGGGGGGCACCCTGACCTGAGGGGGAGGTGAGATGGTGGGCACCCTGACCGGGGGGGAGGGGAGATGATGGGCACCCTGACCTGAGGGGGAGGTGGGATGGGGGGCACCCTGACCTGAGGGGGAGGTGAGATGGTGGGCACCCTGACCGGGGGGGAGGGGAGATGATGGGCACCCTGACCTGAGGGGGAGGTGGGATGGGGGGCACCCTGACCTGAGGGGGAGGTGAGATGGTGGGCACCCTGACCGGGGGGGAGGGGAGATGATGGGCACCCTGACCTGAGGGGGAGGTGGGATGGGGGGCACCCTGACCTGAGGGGGAGGTGAGATGGTGGGCACCCTGACCGGGGGGGAGGGGAGATGATGGGCACCCTGACCTGAGGGGGAGGTGGGATGGGGGGCACCCTGACCTGAGGGGGAGGTGAGATGGTGGGCACCCTGACCGGGGGGGAGGGGAGATGATGGGCACCCTGACCTGAGGGGGAGGTGGGATGGGGGGCACCCTGACCTGAGGGGGAGGTGAGATGGTGGGCACCCTGACCGGGGGGGAGGGGAGATGATGGGCACCCTGACCTGAGGGGGAGGTGGGATGGGGGGCACCCTGACCTGAGGGGGAGGTGAGATGGTGGGCACCCTGACCGGGGGGGAGGGGAGATGATGGGCACCCTGACCTGAGGGGGAGGTGGGATGGGGGGCACCCTGACCTGAGGGGGAGGTGAGATGGTGGGCACCCTGACCGGGGGGGAGGGGAGATGATGGGCACCCTGACCTGAGGGGGAGGTGGGATGGGGGGCACCCTGACCTGAGGGGGAGGTGAGATGGTGGGCACCCTGACCGGGGGGGAGGGGAGATGATGGGCACCCTGACCTGAGGGGGAGGTGGGATGGGGGGCACCCTGACCTGAGGGGGAGGTGAGATGGTGGGCACCCTGACCGGGGGGGAGGGGAGATGATGGGCACCCTGACCTGAGGGGGAGGTGGGATGGGGGGCACCCTGACCTGAGGGGGAGGTGAGATGGTGGGCACCCTGACCGGGGGGGAGGGGAGATGATGGGCACCCTGACCTGAGGGGGAGGTGGGATGGGGGGCACCCTGACCTGAGGGGGAGGTGAGATGGTGGGCACCCTGACCGGGGGGGAGGGGAGATGATGGGCACCCTGACCTGAGGGGGAGGTGGGATGGGGGGCACCCTGACCTGAGGGGGAGGTGAGATGGTGGGCACCCTGACCGGGGGGGAGGGGAGATGATGGGCACCCTGACCTGAGGGGGAGGTGGGATGGGGGGCACCCTGACCTGAGGGGGAGGTGAGATGGTGGGCACCCTGACCGGGGGGGAGGGGAGATGATGGGCACCCTGACCTGAGGGGGAGGTGGGATGGGGGGCACCCTGACCTGAGGGGGAGGTGAGATGGTGGGCACCCTGACCGGGGGGGAGGGGAGATGATGGGCACCCTGACCTGAGGGGGAGGTGGGATGGGGGGCACCCTGACCTGAGGGGGAGGTGAGATGGTGGGCACCCTGACCGGGGGGGAGGGGAGATGATGGGCACCCTGACCTGAGGGGGAGGTGGGATGGGGGGCACCCTGACCTGAGGGGGAGGTGAGATGGTGGGCACCCTGACCGGGGGGGAGGGGAGATGATGGGCACCCTGACCTGAGGGGGAGGTGGGATGGGGGGCACCCTGACCTGAGGGGGAGGTGAGATGGTGGGCACCCTGACCGGGGGGGAGGGGAGATGATGGGCACCCTGACCTGAGGGGGAGGTGGGATGGGGGGCACCCTGACCTGAGGGGGAGGTGAGATGGTGGGCACCCTGACCGGGGGGGAGGGGAGATGATGGGCACCCTGACCTGAGGGGGAGGTGGGATGGGGGGCACCCTGACCTGAGGGGGAGGTGAGATGGTGGGCACCCTGACCGGGGGGGAGGGGAGATGATGGGCACCCTGACCTGAGGGGGAGGTGGGATGGTGGGCACCCTGACCTGAGGGGGAGGGGGGATGGTGGGCACCCTGACCTGAGCGGGAAGGTGAGGTTCAGGAAGCCCACCTTCCACGTGTACACTTCAGGGCACAATGGAACTCTGTGGGGTTCTAGGGCCGTCTTTAATGGACCTAATTTTTCTTGTTTCCTTTCCTTTTATTTTATTTTTTAAATATATTTTATTGATTTTTTTACAGAGAGGAAGGGAGAGGGATAGAGAGTTAGAAACATCAATGAGAGAGAAACATCGATCAGCTGCCTCCTGCACACCCCCTACTGGGGATGTGCCCACAACCAAGGTACATATATTTTTATTGACTTCAGAGAGGAAGAGAACGGAAGGGAGATAGAAACATCAATGATGAGAGAGAATCATTGATCAGCTGCCTCCTGCACCCCCCACACTGGGGATGGAGCCCACAACCCGGGGCCTGTGCCCTTGACCAGAAATGAACCTGGGACCCTCCAGTCTGTAGGCCAGTGCTCTATCCGCTCAGCCAAACCGGACAGGGCTATGGGCCTAATGTTTCTCCCCGGGCTCGATGTGGGCGGAGAGCTGCCCCGCCCCCTCCTTATCCTCTGGTGCTGGAGGGAGGGGGGAGGGGGGAGGGGTTCACTCTTAAGCATTTGCTGCTCTGCCTGACGTCCAGCCTCTGTCTCTCTCCCTGTTCTGTTCTAGAACACCCAGGGTGGGCGCACGAGGCCCGCGAGCAGAAGTCTGTGGTTGCCCTCCAGGCCCATGCTGTCCCTTGTCTGCCTGCCCCGGGTCCCGGAGGCTGCCTAGTGCTCTCCATCCCCCTGGCTCCCTAGTCTCTGGTTCATGGTAGGGACCCAAGGGGGGTGTTCTGGAGTCTGAGCAGCCCCCCTGCATCCTGTCTCCACTCACTGACACCTGCACCGCCCCATCCACTCACCTCTGTCCTGGCTCCCTGGCTCCCTGCTCAGCCTCCTCATTTAGCTCCAGGCTGATTTAGACCCCAATCGGTCCCTCGGCCCAGACTCCTGAGGCGCCGACGACACCCTGGATGCCCAGCGTGTCCTTTCCCAGGGCTGCCATAACAACACCGCACACTGGGCGGCTTAAGCGACAGACATGCATGCATTTCCTCACAGTCTGGAGGCCAGAGCTGGAATCCAGGCTGGAGGCGGGGCCGCAGTCCCTGGAAGGCTCTAGGAGAGGATCCTTCGTGGCCTCTTGCAGCCTCTGGCAGCCCCGGGCCTTCCCGGGCTGGTGGCAGCATCACTCTGATCTCCATCTCTGCCTCCCCTCTGGGTGCCTCTCCCCGCTTCTCCTAAGGACACCAGTCATGGTGGATCAGGGCGCACCATCCCAGTCTGACCTCATCGTAACTGATGGCGTCTCCACATGAGGCCGCCACCTGATGCGCTGAGGGGGAGGACATACCTTTTGGGGGAGGACAACATTCACCCCATAGCTCCGACCGAGCCTATCCCAGTATGACCTCATCGTAACTGATGGCATCTCCACGTGAGGCCACCTTCTGATGCGCTGAGGGGGAGGACATACCTTTTGGGGGGAGGACAACATTCACCCCATAGCTCCGACCGAGCACCTTATACTCGCCATATCCTAACGGGCCCCATGTCCCCAGCCACCTGGTGTCGCCTAGGCGTCTCCCGTCCCCTGGGTGTCCAGGGAGGCAGCCAGGGTGCGGTGGCTCCCGGAGAGTCTGGGCTGAGTGGGGCGTTGGGCCTAAATCAGGTGGAGCTCCCGAGAGGCGGCCGGGAGGGAGCCATCGGCCCGGGTGCGTGGAGCAGTGCAGGTGCGAGATGCTGGGGGAGATCAAGGTCAGGATAGATGACGCCATCAGCCCCTGCGGTGTCTGCAGCTCCTCCAGCCACCCTGCCGCTTAATTCTCTGTCAAATAAATGGCTTAATTCACACACACACACACACACACACACACACACACACACACCCCAAACCTGGCGACTACTAATTGTTTCTCTCTAGCCCTCTCTGCTGAACCCAGGACCCGGTGTCCAGCAGCCTCCCGGACGCTTCCCCTTGTGCCCCAGGCACTTCATGTCACCCACACCCCAGACCGCCCTCAGCACCCTCCGCCCTCCCTTCTGCAGGACTCACCGCACCCCTCCACCTGGCCTGTCCTGGCTGCTTGCTCTCTGTGACTGCTGCCCGCACTCTGTCACACTTGGGGCCTTTATTAAACTAGCAAACTCTCCTGTCACCCCACTGGAGGGGCCTTCCGCTTGCTGCCTGATGCAGCACCCCCTTCCCCCTGCTTCCTCCAGGGCACCCCACAACACCACAGCTGCACACCGCAGTTCTGTTTGGCTTAACTCGGGGGTCTCTGTCATGGGCAGAGCTGTGTTTCTGGAAAAGGACCAGTGATCGGAGGTCCTCCTGGGTCTTTGTCGATCTGTGTGACTGGTGTGTGTGTGTGAGGGGAGCCCGGGGAGGATTTCTGCGTCTGAGGGTGCACAGTGAAGGCCAGACTCACCAGGGTTAGCCTCTGTGATCTCACCTCTCACTCAGCTGGCTGGGTTCAGTTCCACCTCAGGGCCTTTGCACTTGCTGTCCCCTTTGCCAGGGATGCCCTCCCCCCAGATATTCTCTGCTTTTCGTTTTAAAAAATATATATATATTTACATTGATTTCAGAGAGGGAGAGGGAGAGAGAGATAGGAACATCAAGGATGAGAGAGGCCCTAGCCCAGGGGTGGGCAAACTTTTTGACTCGAGGGCCACAATGGGTTCTTAAACTGGACCGGAGGGCTGGAACAAAAGCATGGATGGAGTGTTTGTGTGAACTAATATAAATTCAAAGTAAACATCATTACAAAAAAGGGTACGGTCTTTTTTTTTTTAGTTTTATTCATTTCAAAAGGGCCGGATCCTTGCCCACGGCTGCTCTAGAGTGATGCTTTCTTAATGCAAATAACTCACCTGCATTGGCTTTAAGGTCTTCAGGTGTGACCATGACAACAAATCGGATTGCACGTTCATTTCGAAACATCTCGTAGGACCACCGACGGATAGACCGCATGCATTTCACTGCTGCAATGCCATTGTTGGCAATAAGAACCTGGGAGAGTTAGGGGATGGGAATTGGAGAGAAAAATAGAAAAAGCAAGCAATGATGGAGAGAAAGAGGTGAGACAATTTTTGTAAATCTATCTTATTTTGAAAAGGCAGATTTTCTATAGGAATTTGTAGGCTGCCTCCGCATGCCGCCCACTGGGGATCAAGCCCACAATCCAGAATCGAACCTGGAACCCTTCAGTCTTCGGGCCGACGCTCTAACCACTGAGCAAACCGGCTAGGGCAATACTCTCTGCTTTTCTCATTTCATTTGGACTCTGCTCAGATGTCACCTCCACCGAGAGGCCTTCCCTGACCACCGCATACGTAACAGCCTCTCCTTCACGCTCCATGCCTTTACCTGCCTTCTTTTCCGTCACCCCTGACATTGTGTATTTATTGATTGTCAGGCAACTCCCTTCCCCACTTGAGTGTCAGCTCCCTGAGGGCAGGGGTCTTGCCTGCTTTGCCCACTGCTGTACCCGCCCATGCCTCGACCAGTACCTGGCACAAAGTGGATGCACAATAAATGTTTGTGGACCAATGGAATAAAAGAACCTCTGATATTATATGCAGCGTTTTGTGCATATGTGTGTTTCCCTGGGCACCATGCTTTTTCTTTTAAAAAAAATATTTCATTGATTTTTTACAGAGAGGAAGGGAGAGGGATAGGGAGTTAGAAACATCGATGAGAGAGAAACATCGATCAGCTGCCTCCTGCACACTCCCTATTGGGTATGTGCCTGCAACCAAGGTACATGCCCTTGACCGGAATCGAACCCGGGACCCTTCAGTCCGCAGGCCGACGCTCTGTCCACTGAGCCAAACCGGTCAGGGCAGGACCATACTTTTTCATCACCTCTACAAGGGGGTCTGGCACCCAAAGTTTAAGAATTACCATAAAGATGGTCCTTGAAGACCGGTGGTCTAGCAGGACAGGAGGGGGACCCCTGGAAAGAGCCAGAAGAACGAACCAGGGGTCACGGTGGAAGCTGGGCCTGGAGGGCCAGTCCCCAGGAGACCGATGTGGAGGACATACGAGGGGCACATCCTGAGAGGAACCCAGGACCCCCACCTGCTCCGCCTCCGGGCAAACGCGAGTCCCCCTCCCCCACCAGCGGGGACTGGGGGGAGGGGGCCGGCGAAAAGACACAAACAGACACAGCGATTTCAAAGGCAAACAGCAACGCTATTTATTTACCAGAGGGCAACGCGTGGGCCCAGCCGTGCGCCAAAACAACTTAAAGTCTGACTGGGGCTCGGATTCGCCCCTTAAAATAAACGCTAGGCATTCCCAGCCGGGCACTGTTAAAACCGGGAGGAAAAACAAAACAACAGACCGGGCCTTTAAGCAAACTATGTGATTCGGTGGGGGTGGGCGGGAGGTGGCGGGGAGAGGCCAGCCCACGCAGTCTCTGTCTGCCCGCGCCCGGCCCACGCCCTCTGGCTGGGGGAGAGGACCTGAGTGTTTGCGGGCAGGAGCTCAGTAAAGCAAACAAATGAACAGCCAACAGCCTGGGGGGAGGGGGGACCCAATCAGGGGGGAGTTGGAGGGTGTCAGCTCACCTCGAGGCTCTCCACTCCCAGACATGGGGTCCTGCAGTGGGCCCCCCCCTCCCCCAGCTCCCGATGGACGGGCTGATGGGGGGCTGGAGGGCAGGAGGGCACCATCCCCGTGGTTCACAATGAACCCGGGTCTGCAGGTGCTGAGGACGGTGGGTGGGCCAGGCTGGCCTCAAGGTCACAGTCCCATCCTGAAGTTCTCGGGCTGCGGGTCCGAGCCAGTCTCGCTCACTCTGCCAGTTGTGACGGCTGGCCTGGGAGAGCACAGCGGGCCCTGTGGGTCCCAGGACCCAAGAATTCCACAAGGAATGGAGCCCGGGGCTGGGGGCTGAGAAGTCAGAGGGGCAGAGCCGGTGTCCCTGCAGATCCATGAACTGTGGCCCCCAAAGGAGCCACCGGGCGGTGTGGTCCAAGGGGCAGAGGTCCTGCTGCACCAAGAATCCACAGGCGCCCGCAGCACAGAACCCCACAGGCTGAGCGGGCCCCAGGGGCTGGCCCGGCCCGGCTCCCCAGCAGCCACCCTTGTTTCAGGATCCGTCGGGGCTGGAGTTCTGGGGACCAGCAGTTCCAAAGGGCCGGATGCGTCTGGAGAGGGTCCAGGAACGTAGTGGGGACTTAACCAGGATGGTTAGGGGCGCAGGGGTGGGGGCACCTCACGGTCCTCAGCGCTTGACCTTGCGGCCAGCCGAGTTGCGCCCACTGCGGCGGTAGAGAGACTGCTGGCCGCCGTTGAGCGGGCAGTACTTGAGCGTGTGGGCCTGGCCGCCGGTGGCCCCGCACAGGGGACAGACGTAGTGCCGCAGGATGGGACAGACCACCTCGCCCTCCGGCGTCTTCAGCTGGTGCGAGGCGTAGACGTGGCGAGACTCTCCGTTGTGCTTACAGAAGTTGCACAGGGTGGCCGGGCCTCCGCTGGCCCCCGACCCTCCCTGCCCCGGCTCCGGCTCCGGCTGGGGCTCGGGTCCTGGCTCCCTCATGTCCTGGGCCTCGGGCCTTTGCCCCTGACTCTGGACCAGCGCCAACACCACCTGGCTCAGGTTGAAGTAGTCCTTCCACATGTCGAAGGGTGGCAGCTGCATGGCACCCAGGTGGCCAGGCTGGGCCTCGGGAGAGAGGCTGGGCCGGGGGCCGGGGGCAGGAGCAGCGGGTGGTTTTCTGGAGCAGAGGAGAACCGCACCCCCATTTATACTCCCCCAAAGACCCTTCTAAGCAAAGGTGGAGCTTAGGATTTAAAGGGCCCACTCCCTGCCCACGACTCCTGTCTGACTAGCCCCCCCACGGAGATCGGGAAGGGGGCCGTTGCCCTGGTCTCTGGTTCTTGCTCTGCCTCTAAGCTGCTCTGTGGCCTCTAGGAACGCCCTTCCCCTCCCTGGGCCTCTGTTCCCATGTCCATTCGATGGAGCAAATGTCCCTCACCCCCTCCTCGCTTCCTCCATGTGCTCCAGGGTCATCCCTAATAACAGTACAGCCCCTGACTCCAAGCTGGAGTTGCCTACATGATATGATTTAACCCTCACAACAGCTCCCCGTGGGAGGCACGGTTATGACCCCATTTGACGGACAAACGTGAAGCTCAGAGGGGGAGACTCCTGGGCCCAGAGGCACGTAGCCTGCCGGTGACAGAACTGGGCTCTGACCCAGGTTTGTGAGACTCCGAAGCAAGTGCTCCCCTACCTTTCTGAAATAATTAAAACCTCACGTCTTATGTCCTGAACTAGGAGGCTCTTACTCAATAACTATTTATTGAGGGCACACTACCGTGTTCAGGGTTTTTTTTCCTTGTGTGTGTGTTTTTTTTATTCTCTGTGCCTGGTTTTGTTTGCCGCAGATTACATCCGGCATAGAACTTAGTCGCAAACGTTCAGCTGTGCAATGAGGATGGTGCTTAAGCACAAATGGGTGATATGATTTCCTTTATTGATTTATATTTTTAAAATATCTTTTTATTGATTTCAGAGAGGAAGGGAGCGGGAGAGAGAGAGACAGAAACATCAGTGAGGAGAGATAATCATTGATCAGCTGCCTTCTGCACGCCCCTGCATGCCCCCCTGGGGATCGAGTCCGCAACCTGGGCATGTGCCCTGACCGGGAATCGAACCATGGCCTGGTTCATAGGACACTGAGCCACACTGGTCAGGCTGATTTCCTTTCTTTCTTTTTTTTAAATATCACAACCATGTCCAGTCTTTTTTTTTTTTTTTTACATTTTTATTGATTTCAGACTGAGCCACACTGGCCGGGCTGATTTCCTTTTTTAAAAATTTTTTTAATATCACAACCATGTCCAGTCTTTTTTAAAAAAACATTTTTATTGATTTCAGAGAGGAAGGGAAAGAGAAAGAGAGATAGAAACATCAATGATGAGAGGATCATTGAGCGGCTGCCTCCTGCACACCCCCTATTGGGGATTGAGCCTGCAACCCAGGCATGTGCCCTTGACCAGAATCAAACCTGGGACCCTTCAGTCCGCAGGCCGACGCTCTGTCCATTGAGCCACACCAGCTAGGGCGCGGGCTGATTTCCTTTAAGTGAACTATCAGTACGGCCAGCCTGCGAACACCTGAGCTCTAGGCCTGCGTGGTGGAGCAGCCCTGCCTGTAGACCCGGGAGGGCGACAGTGTCCCCCCCCGCCCCCATCTATGCTTGGAATCAGGGTGCCAGTGGTCCTCATCACAAGGAACCGGTTCTAGAGCCTCCCCAGCGCTCTACCCGTGATCCCGCTGGGCAAGAACACTGGAGTTTCTGGAAGATCAATGGTCTGTAACAGTGACGTCGTCTCTGTGGCTCTCCTGGTCCCCGTGTCTAGGCAAGGAGCACACCTCGGTGGCTTTATTCAGCTCATCGTACAGGACCAGCAAAAGGCTCTGCCCAGGCCCCTGAGGGCGCTGGACCAGGCGCCCTTGACGGAGGCCCTGCCCCCCTTGTCCTTGAAGATCTCCTGCCGGCCGTCCATGGTCCCCCCGCAGTGCTGTCCGCCCCTTCGTACCCCCACTGCACCATCATCACCTCTGCAGGGTGTTGAAGGGGTAGGAGGCCAGGCCCGCCATGGTTGTCACCGTCATCCAGCTCACCACCGTGTGGGTGTTCTGGGGGCCCGGGGACATGCCTCTGGCCGTGCTGTACAAGCCCCAAGTAGGCAGCCCAGGAGCTAATGCCCCACACCAACGTTGAAGCCCTGGCACAGATCCAGGATGCTGTCAGACTTGGTGATTTTCACCAGACAGTTACAAGCCCTAGAACTCCACTCAATTCTAAATTTCCCCACATCGGCTGCCAGGTGGGTTCTGGCGAAATCCAGGGGTGGATGGAGCAGAGGGAGGTGGCTCCGGTGGCACCGCTGGAGGCCAGGTTGCCGGCAATATTCCTCCGGAACTGCATGTGCTAGTACACGCCCCCAGGAAGACCTGCTTGTACCTACCCTTGAAGGCGAAGTTACAGGCTGACGTGGGGAGGTAGCGGATGACGTTGGCCAGGTCGCCCCTCCAGCAGGAAGCACGCCCTGCTCCTTGGGAAGGCGCACGGTGCAGCCCCCGATGCCCAGGTACCGCTTGTCCACTGCGATCTGCTCGCTGGTGCTGTGCCTGAAGCGGCAGGTTGGCCAGCTCCATCGCGGCCACGGCGACGCCTCAGGCCACAAGTCCTTGGCAAAGGAGATGGCCTGGTCTGTCTTGGTTGCCCAGCGGGCTGTGCAGAGGGCACAGAGTGCAGTGCAGGTGCAGATACACGGAGGGTGGGTGCTGCTGGCTCAGCATTGCCACTGTAGGACCAAAAGGGGTTCATCTATATATATAAAAGGCCAATATGCTAAGTGTCCAACCGTCCAACCAGTTGCTATGATGCACACTGACCACCAGGGGGGCAGATGCTCAATGCAGGAGCTGCCGTGACGCGCACTGGCCATTTACAGAGAAATGGCACCGTGGACCTGGCGCCCACAAAGCAACACTCGGCTTCCCCCAAGTGGGGCACAGGCCCCGGCACCACCCTGGAGAGACACCCCACCAAATTGCAGCCAACACTGCCAAGACCCCATGGCACAAAATGTGGCCCACATCCCAGCCCAGCCTGGAAACGGTAACTGTGGGTGCCGGGTAATGATGTCCCGTAGCAATGCCCAGCTTCCTCTCCCTAGCGACTAGCCTCCTTGGAGTTTTTCCTTAACCTCTCTGAGGTGCACAGCCCTCTCTGTAAATTGGAAATAGTGTCTACCTCCTTGAGTGGTTATGAGGTCCAAATCATGTTTATAGATCATGTTTATCAAACAACTAGTGGCCCTGTGCACTAATTCGTGCACATTGAAAGGAAGTTAATTAGAAGAAATATGTTACTATTGCTATTCGCCCTTTCTCTATAATAGAAGTGTCAACCAAATTCAGGATTGACAAGGACAGATTGAAACACACATATGCGATTGGCACTGGTGAGAGCTTTGTATGTATCATGCATGCGCAAGTCAACTTAGCCCTTTATACAGTGGGGCCTTGACTTACGAGTGTCCCGACTAACGAGTTTTTTGAGATACCAGCTGTCTCTCGGCCGATTTTTTGCATTGAGTTGATAGAGTAATTTGAGTTAACGAGCTCCTTAACGAGCTTGGTCTCGGAACGAATTAAACTCGTAAGTCAAGGCCCCACTGTATAAAGGGCTAAGTTGACTTGCGCATGCATGATACATACAAAGCTCTCACCAGTGCCAATCGCATATGTGTGTTTCAATCTGTCCTTGTCAATCCTGAATTTGGTTGACACTTCTATTATAGAGAAAGGGCGAATAGCAATAGTAACATATTTCTTCTAATTAACTTCCTTTCAATGTGCACGAATTAGTGCACAGGGCCACTAGTTGTTTGATAAACATGATCTATAAACATGATTTGGACCTCATAACCACTCAAGGAGGTAGACACTATTTCCAATTTACAGAGAGGGCTGTGCACCTCAGAGAGGTTAAGGAATGTATCCAAGGTCACACAGCAGGGAAATGACAGAGTTGGGATCTACACCAGGCCTGTGTCCAGAAACATCTTAGAAGTGGTCACCGTGACCACCCAACACAGTCAGTGAGGCCCCCTGTGTTGGGCACTGGAAATTCAGCAGCCACCACGGCTACCTTGTGCCTGTTTCATGAGCAACCAGTCCATCCTGGGAACAGCCAGCAAATGAGAAAACATTAGATCATAACCACCTGCTCTGAGAGAGAGGCTGGGCCAGGGGAGGGAGGTGACCTGAAAGCTGAAACAAAAAGAATCTTCTAGAAAGAGGAACTCAAGGTATGGAGGCCTGAAGTTTGGGGACAGCAGGGGGCTGAGGTGGCCAGAACAGAGTGAGGACCCCAAGAGGAGGCTAGCTGGATGTGCAGGGGCCATGAGACTGTGGCTCTTCCTCTGGGGATGTTTAGGAAATAATAGGGACATTTTGAGTCTCAGTGCCTGGAGGTGTGACTGGCTTTAGTGGACAGGGTCCAGGGATGCCAGGTATCTCAACAGTCCACACAAACCAGACCTTTTCCTGGCCCACTTAACTTCCCCGTGTCCCGCTGGACACCCTGTGTACGCAGAGCTGAGTCCAGAACCGAGCTGTGTTTTACGTACAAACGCTGAGTGCTTTTGCAGTATTGTAAGAGGCACTGACTTTTCCTGGAATTCAACTAACTGTGCACATTGTGGCCTGCCTGTTCTTGGTTTTGCCGGGAATTCTATCTAGATTTATTCACTATTGCTAGAAGCCACGTTACCCCAGGCAATGCTGATTGTGGTAACTATCCAAACAACACACAGTCTATTCTTATCTCATTTGTGGTGCGTTGACACTAGATGCTAGTATCTGCCTGATGAAATTTTTTAATTGATTTTTTTTTTAGAGAGAGCGGGAAAGAGAGAGAGAGAGAGAGACAGAGAGAGAGAGAGAGAAACATGGAGGGAGAGGGGGAGAGAGAGAGAGAAACACGAATTGGCTGCCTCCAGCATGAACCCTGACTGGGGATTGAGCCCCACACCTGGGCATGTGACCTGACCGTGAATTGAACTGGTGACCTTTCAGTGCACAGGATGGTACTCAGCCATCTGAGTCACACCACCCAGGGCTGAGCATTTGTATACAAAAGTAGATTATTAATCCTATATAATAAAACCCTAAAATGCAAATCGACCAAAAGGTGGAACAATTGGTCGCTATGATGTGCACTGACCTCCAGGGGGGCAGACGCTCAAAGCAGGAGTTGCCCCCCCCCCCCCGTGGTCAGTGTGCTTCCACAGGGGCAGCAACGCTCAGCCAGAAGCTGGACTCAGGGATGGTGAGCACAGTGGTGGTGGCGGGAGCCTCTAAGGAGCAGTGAGCTGAGAGGCAAGGAGCAGCGAACAGGCGGGCGGTAAGGAGCAAGGGGTCCTGGACTGCCAGAAGGCGCAGGTGGGGCTGAGGGACGCCCCCCCACCAGTGCACGGATTTCGTGCACCGGGCCTCTAGTTTACTATAAATTTCTCCATGGTAGTTAGTTCACTTAGGACATGATAAAAAGTTTTGAAAATAAAATTGGTGGCTGTATTACCTATGAGTTTAATTTCGGAATACTAAAGGGGCATTTTGAAATGTTATATAAAGTGGGTGTCAGGTCTCATGGTGCTAAGAACCAGTAGGATGTCGGCCAAGGTCAGCTGTTGGTATTTGCCTTCAGAGAAATAGGGAGCCACAGAAGGGGATAAGCAGGGAAGGGACCGTTGAGAAATGTGTTTTAGGTTTCTATTTACTGAATAGGGGCAGCGGACTGTCCCCGTCAGCTCACCTTGCCTCTGTGTGGTCAGGGACCAACGGCTGAACAAAGTGCTGAGAACTTCATGATGGCAGACGCTGTATCTGTCATGCCTTAGACAGAGCTTCATAAATGCTGCCTGAGTGGGTGCATTGTCTCTGTGGATGGGCTTATGGTTGGGAGGTGACAAAGGGAGGAATTTGTGAATGTCACAGGAAAGGTCTTCTTGTGATATCATTTCCCAGTTTACTTAATTTCTTTTCTTTTTTTAAAAATATGTGTGAACGTTTATTGCTGCATGTTTTTTTTAAATTTTTTTTTTAATTTTTTAAAAATATATTTTATTGATTTTTTTACAGAGAGGAAGGGCGAGAGATAGAGAGTTAGAAACATCGATGAGAGAGAAACATCGATCAGCTGCCTCCTGCACATCTCCTACTGGGGATGTGCCTGCAACCCAGGTACATGCCCTTGACCGGAATCGAACCTGGGACCTTTCAGTCCGCAGGCCGACGCTCTATCCATTGAGCTAAACCGGTTTCGGCTAAATTTTTTTATTGCTTAAAGTATTACAAAGGGTATTACATATGTGTCCTTTTTTCCCCCCGCCCTTGACAATCCCTTGGCCTCCCCTACCCCCCAGTGTCTTATGTCCATTGGTTATGCTTATAGCTGCATGTTTTTTTGTTTGTTTGTTTTTTGTGGAAGAGCCACACTCAAGAGGCCAAAGAGCCGCATGTGGCTCGTGAGCCGCAGTTTGCCGACCACGGCCCTAACTGCCTCTGTCTCGGCCCCCACCACTGTGGCTTTGTCCAGAAGGACATCCAGTTTATTTAGCATATTACCCTTTTATTTTATTTTATTTTGTTAAAATATATTTTATTGATTTTTTTACAGAGAAGAAGGGAGAGGGATAGAGAGTTAGAAACATCGATGAGAGAGAAACATGGATCAGCTGCCTCCTGCACACCCACTCCTGGGGATGTGCCCGCAACCAAGGTACATGCCCTTGACCGGAATCGAACCCGGGACCCCTCAGTCCGCAGGCCGACGCT
>NW_005356599.1:322825-329660 GCF_000412655.1 Myotis brandtii
AATATATATTTTATTGATTTTAGAGAGGAAGGGAGAGGGAGATAGAAACATCAGTGATGAGAGAGAATCATTGATTGGCTGCCTCCTGCACACCCCCTACTGGGGATCGAGCCTGCAACCCGGGCATGTGCCCTTGACCGGAATCGAACCTGGGACCCTTCAGTCTGTAGGCTGACGCTCTATCCACTGAGCCAAACCAGCCAGGACTGTAATTTCTTTCATAACGCTTGTTTGATGTCTGTCCTCACTGGTAATCCGTGAGCCTGAAGGTCAGGGACAAGGTGTCTTGGTCACTGATGTGTCTCCAGCATCGGCTAGCTCAGGGCTGGGCAGAGAGCAGAGCAGGGGATGTTAGAAGGATGAATGGATGGAGAGGCAACCTGCCCGTAGACTAATGATACATCTCTCACGTGGTGATTCCTACGTCTTTAGTGCTTACGACGTCCAGCACTGCTCAGCTCTAACGTTCCTCCTTCGGGAAGCCTTCCAGCCTTCACGCTGGGTCAGCCGAATTCTATGGGTGACTACATCCCAGCCCTGTCCACTCTGTCATCACTGACTGGGGATGGGTCTCTCTCTCTCCCCCTGGACTGTGCGAGCGAGGGCAGAGCCAAGGTTGTTTCTACAAGGCCCGTTAGGCATCGCATGTCATTGAATCTCATTGCTTCCCTGAGTGAAGTACTTTATTATTCCTGATTTGCAACTGATGCTCAGAGAGGTTAGGTGATTTGTCTGTGGTCACACAGCCGGCAGCCAGCAGAGTCCTTAACTACTGCTCTGTCCTGCCTCAATGACTACTTGTCAACGGAATGAATGAATGAATGAAGGCTTCTGAGAGCGCCACAGAACCTTCCAGATCACCGGGTCCAACTCACCCCACTTTCTAATGATACAGAGTCTTAAGATGGGAAGGATCCAAGTTTTAGTCTCTTAAAGCCATGGTTCCTGGCCAAGGTCCCCAGACACATGTGTAGACAAAGCACTTTCTGAAAACCTATGGATAAAAGCACACCCATGGTCTCATGGCCGGCTGCGAGGTTTTCGGCCTGCTCACCTCCCCGAAGAGGCAAGTCAGAGCTCTCTGGCATAATGTTGGGGTCCCTGGGTTGGGCAGTGGGGTGACTTGAGCACAAACCCCACAGTTTAGGGAGTGGGAAGCATCATGGGTAACAGCTCAGTAATCAGCCTGGTTATATTTTTAAAATTGACTTCAGAGAGGAAGGGAGAGGGAGAGAGAGAGAGATAGAAACATCAATGATGAGAGAGAATCATGGATCAACTGCCTCCTACTCATCCCACACTGGGGATCGAGCCCGCAAGCTGGACATGTGCCCTCACCGGTAATAGAACCGTGACCTCCTGGTTCATAGGTCGACATTCAACCACTGAGCCATGCCGGCTGGGCGTGAGGCAATAATCTTAAGGGCACCTATTTGTTGAGTGTCTCCTTCAGGCCAGCCCCATGCTCGAGCAGGCTTTACCTGTGCCTTCTCCAGGAAACCTCCCCAGCCCCTGTGAAGGAGGGTCTAATAGTCCCATTTGACAGATGAGCAGTGGGAGGCTCCGAGAGGCCGAGGAGCTTGTCCAAGTTTACGGACAGTGAGTGCGAGGCTGGAGCCGAGCCCAGGGCCGTCTGCCCTTTCTAAGAGCCGGCAAAAGCGGCGAGCAGAAAGCAGGGGAGCGTAGAGGGTGCTGCCAGGCACAGGGACAGAGCGAGGTGGGAGATCAGGAAGGATGGGGTCTATGGGCCACAGAGACCTTCACAGGAAGAACGATGAGGCCTCCTGGATGGACATCCATGGACATTCTGAAGGCAGAAGGGAGGCGGTCTGCGTGTGGAAGCACGAGGTTCCTGGGGGGAGGAACCAAGCCTGGCGTGGAGGTCTCCGCACTAAGTGCTTTCCACAGAAGCACGGCTGAGATCGCGGAGCCCCTGTGGGTGGCAGAGCCGGCACGCGGGGCCCAGCGCCCTCTCTGCCCCTGTGGTGTCTGCTGGACGCGTGGAATGACTAAGGGGGGGGTGAGGGTTCTGAGCTCCCGGGACTCCCCTTAACAACCACACCTGCTGGCCGGGGACTTAGATTCTGTGGCTTGCCAGAATCTTTTATTGCTATCTTTCCCGCAATTGTTGTTGTTTTTTCTCTCTAGGATTCTATGATTGAGGCCATGGCGACCCTTCTCCGCCCCCTCCTCCCTGTGGTGTTTAATTGGGTCCCTAATTGAAGGGCATCCCTCCGCAGACAGCCTTCTTCCGAGGTGCGGAGGTGCGTCTGCCCTGAAACTCATCAGCCTGGCTGTTTACTTGAGCACCTCGTCTACGCCCACAGCAGGGCCCACCTCTCTGCGGACCAGACTTCACGGCTCCCTTGTTTACGGGGGGAGGCGCCCTCGGCCTCTGCCTGGTGCCCGGTGCCTGGTGCCTGGCAGAAGATAGCTCTCCGGCTCCATGAGAGGGCTGGGAAGGGGCAGGAGAGAGAAATGCTGAGACGGGGGGGGGAGAGAAACATACCCAGGTGACAAGGACTCTGAGAGGGCATGAGGGACGCACTTGTGCAGAGACCAAGACAGGGGAGATGACGATCAGCATCATGAGAGACACCCGCCCCCCACCAGGACCGACGAGCTCACGGTCATTGTCCTTGCAGCCTCTCTATTGGGTGCTGGCCTGTGCAATCCCATGAAACCCTCAGGACAACCCTGTCAAGTGGCTTTCTAATCCCCCCATGTTACAGAACAGGAAACGGGGCCCAGAGAGGTGACCCCTGTCACCGGGGTTACCCAGTTAGCCTGGATGCAAATTCAGGTCTGCAGAGAGAGAAGAGGGACACGCACATCAGCCGTGATGGAAGGAGGCAGGTTCCAGGCGAGGGGGACAGAGACGGAAGCCAGAAAACAAGAATCAGCCAGTGGTTGGGGGTGTGGCCGCTGCAGCCAGAGGGCCTGGGTACAGCCTCGGCACTGCCACTCTCGGCTGTGTGGCTCTGAGCAAGTGACATCACCTCTCTGGGCTTCTGTTTCCTCCTTTTCACAAAAAGAGAGAACATTGCAGACCTCCTGAGATGGGGCTGTGGTTTGTTTTTAAAAAATATATATTTTTATTGATTTCAGAGAGGAAGGGAGAGGGAGAGAGAGAAACATCAATGATGAGAGAGAATCATTGATTGGCTGCCTCCTGCACACCCTCTACTGGGGATTGAGCCTGCAACCCGGGCATGTGCCCTTGACTGGAACCAAATCTGGGACCCTTCAGTCCGCAGGTCTGATGCTCTATCCACTGAGCCAAACCGGCTAGGGCAGATGGGGCTGCTTTGAGGGTGACAGCTGACAATGCAGGTAAAGTCATTAGAATAGGTACATAGTGAGCTTTAGCCAGTACTTTTAATTTTATTTCCTCACCAAAGATTTACTGAAGGGTGCTAGGCCGAGGGACGGGGACTGTGGGGCACAGAGAGACGGAAGAATATTTGCTCATTCGTTTAGCAAAGACTTGCTGAATACCTAACGTGTGTCTGGCCCTGTTCTAGGTGCTGAAGATACAGTGATGTACAAAACATACAAAAATCCCTGCTCTTATGGAGCTGGAATTCTAGACAGATGGCAAATACGATAGACAACTGAAATATAATATGTCAGGTAGGTCTATGTGCTAAAGAAAAAAAAAATAAAGGCGGTAGGGAGCTGGAGAGTGGTCAGGGGAGGCCTCTTGGAGGAGGCGGCACTTCGGAAGAATCTTAAAGGAGAAGAGAGAGGGAGCCTTGTCGACATGTGGGGGAAGCGTGTCCCAGACAGAGGAAATAACAGCCAGTGTAAAGGCCACAAGGTCAGAGTGTGCCTGGTGTGTTGAAGGGACACGGTGGCTTAGGTAGACTGAGAGGGAGGGTGGGAGGAGGTGAGAGATAGTGCAGGACCCTGTGGGCCGCCGGACCGGCTTTAAATGGTACACAGCAGAGTGACATTTCCAACATGTACATCAGAATGTGACAGAAATGCTTCATGCTCTCGGGAGCAAACCTGTTAGTTGGGAGTGGGGTTGAGGGGGGAAGCACAACACACCAGCAAAGAAATGGTTATGAGGTGTGAAGGCAGGGACTTGGTTTGCTGCTGTGTCTGTGCCTAGAACAGCACCTGGCAATACACTCCGCGTAGACATGTTGAAATGAATGAATGAATGAATCATGTTGCTGTGAAGGCTCTAAAAACAGAGTGTGCGGTGAAGAGGCTCCAGGGTGGGCTGGGGCGGGCTGTGTGGCTATGGTCGGTAGGATGCTGGAGAACACCCCGGGCTCAGGGATGTTTTGAGTTGGAAAGAAGGGGAACAGCCCATGTCAAAGGCCCCTGTGCCTCAGAGTGGAAGGTAAACAGAGACCTGTGTTGGCGATTTAAAAAGTGTGTCATTAACACAAGAAACTTTGTATTCATAGTATTCAATCTTTCTCACCGGTAAAGAATAAGAAAAACAGAAGGTAAACATTCCTAGGGAGGGTGGCAGAGCTTGAAGATTTGTTTCCATTTGAAGTCCAGTTGTTTTGCCAGTGTGTTCTTGTTTAGGTCTGTTATACTAATGTTATTTATTCATTTTTTTTTTCATTTATATACACAGTTAACTGAAGAGCTTTCGCAAGCACCCGGGTCTGTAAAGTATTTTTAGATAAAGTTTATTTTGTTGTAAAAAAAAAAAAAAAAGTCCCGAGGCAAGACCAAATGTGGTGTGTTTTATGAGCAAAGAGAAAGCTGGGGGTGGGGGTGCGGAGCAAGGGGGGCAAATGAGACTGAGCCCAGGTCCTCGAGTTCAGGTTAGACTCGCAGGGGTGGGCAAACTTTTTGACTCGAGGGCCACAATGGGTTCTTAAACTGGACCGGAGGGCCGGAACAAAAGCATGGATGGAGTGTTTGTGTGAACTAATATAAATTCCAAGTAAACATCATTACAAAAAAGGGTACGGTCTTTTTTTTTTTAGTTTTATTCATTTCAAAAGGGCCGGATCCTTGCCCACGGCTGCTCTAGAGTGATGCTTTCTTAATGCAAATAACTCACCTGCATTGGCTTTAAGGTCTTCAGGTGTGACCATGACAACAAATCGGATTGCACGTTCATTTCGAAACATCTCGTAGGACCACCGACGGATAGACCGCATGCATTTCACTGCTGCAATGCCATTGTTGGCAATAAGAACCTGGGAGAGTTAGGGGATGGGAATTGGAGAGAAAAATAGAAAAAGCAAGCAATGATGGAGAGAAAGAGGTGAGACAATTTTTGTAAATCTATCTTATTTTGAAAAGGCAGATTTTCTATAGGAATTTGTATTCCTGGTCTAGGTAGTTAAGAACTAGCTCCCACATGACCAAGGGATATTTTAAAATGTTAGCTAAGGAAATACTTCAATATGTGCCTGACTCAACCTTATTCCTTTCTAGCTTCCTTCTTTTAAAAATCCTCACCCAAGGATATGCTTTTTTTTTAAATTGATTTTTAGAGAGAGAGGATGGCTAGGGAGAGAAACATCGATGTGACAGAAAAACATCAATCAGTTGCCGCCTGTATGCACCCTGACTGGGGATTGACAACCCCACAACATGGGCATGTGCCCTGAGTTTTGCTGATGGTTTCTTTTGCCATGCACTTTTTATTTTGATGTAGTCCCATTTGTTTATTTTCTCTTTAGTTTCCATTGCCCTAGGACAGTGATGGTGAACCTTTTGAGCTCGGCATGTCAGCATTTTGGAAAACCCTAACTTAACTCTGGTGCCGTGTCACATATAGAAATTTTTTGATATTTGCAACCATAGTAAAACAAAGACTTATATTTTTGATATTTATTTTATATATTTAAATGCCATTTAACAAAGAAAAATCAACCAAAAAAATGAGTTCGCGTGTCACCTCTGACACGTGTATCATAGGTTCGCCATCACTGGTCTAGGTAGATAGATATAGATAGATAGATAGATAGATAGATAGATATATTATTGATTTCAGAGAGGGAGAGAGAGAAACATCAATGATGAGAGAATCATTAATCGGCTGCCTCCTGCATGCCTCCTACTGGGTGTCGAGCCCATAACCCGGGCCTTGACCAGAATCGAACCCGGGACCCTTCAGTCCACAGGCTGATGCTCTACCCACTGAGCTAAACTGGCTAGGGCTTGCGGCTGGTTATTTGGCTCCAGCTCCGCCAGCTGAACACAGCAGGGGCTGCACTGTTGCTTCAGGTGCGGACCCCAGTCTTGGGGGGTGGGCTGGGTTGGGGTCCCACAGCTGGCAAGGCGGGCGTGGGGACCGGATCATCCAGCCAGGGCGTGCATCTGTGTGTCTGTGGCTTGTTACCTTGTGCCTGCTCCTGGGGTTCATGGGAATATTTAAGGCACATGGGCTGGGGAAGGAGGTTGCATGACTTCAGCTCCCAGCTTACATCTCACCGGCTGGGCGAGTTGGGGCAGGTTGCTCAGCGTCTCTGTGCCTTTTTCTCTGTCTGCATAATGAAGGTAAGTTTCTACCTCGTAGGCCTTCTGAGGATTCAGGGAGATGGCGCATGTCACGTGCCAGGCTCAGCCCAGTGTGCGGTCGGGGGCTCAGCCGGGGCGGCCTCTTGGGGTAAGTGTGTCCTTCCACAGTGTGTGCTGGCGCCTATTGTATCGGCTTCATGGCTGCCCGCTGGGGGGTGTTACTATGTTTGCCACCCGGTGTTTTCCTGAGTCGGAGGAGCCGGCTAGATACTTTCCGGATCTTCCGCTTCCAGGACTAGTTACAAGATTACCCCTTGGCATCCTCTCTCCAGCCCTGGAGGGAGCCAACATCCTCTCTCCGGGGCCCGCCCCCGCCCCACCCCCCCACCCC
>NW_005356599.1:329837-331596 GCF_000412655.1 Myotis brandtii
CAGGGTGCGAACCCAGGTCCTCTCCGCAGCCCTCAATTCCAGGGCTAAGGCAAGTCAGCTGAAGGCCTGCGCTCCTTAGCCCCGCCCACAGCCCCGCCCACAACCACGCCCACGACACTAGGACCAGTGGTATTTTAAAATAACAAATAAATATCATGCCCGCTAGGAGAGACCTGGGGGAGTGGGTGCTGTGTACCAAGTTTCATCATTTCTCTACAAATGCTGCCGCCGCCATGGGGGTGGGGGGTGGGTGGGTGCCCAAGCCGTCAATTCTTCAACCTCCGCATTTAATCGATGTATGGCCCAGCCCTTGCTACTCGGCCTTCCTTAGCATTTGAAGATATCGCACTTGCCATCAGCCCTTTGAGATCACTACTGACACTGACTCCTTTCACAGCAATTACGGCCTCTTGAGTCAAAACAGTGTTTTCTGCCTCCGGAGGATGTGGTTCATGTATGTCTCTCACCTACTGAACCCATATTTGTAAATGAAATATGCGTGGATTTGCGTTCCATTGTTTTCTCTACAGCAGCGGTTCTCAACCTGTGGGTCGCGACCCCTTTGGCGGGCGAACGACCCTTTCACAGGGGTCGCCTAAGACCATCCTGCATATCAGATATTGACATGACGATTCATCACAGTAGCCACATGACAGTTATGAAGTAGCAACGAAAATAATTTTATGGTTGGGTCACAACATGAGGAGCTGTATTTAAAGGGCCAGAAGGTTGAGAACCGCTGCTCTACAGGCTCAACTACAGACTGTCGTTGCCCGTATGTTTTGGATCTTGCTGCACGATGGAAGCCGGTCCCCACTCTGCGGTGCATCTCTCCAGAAGGATCTATATGCCTGTCCAGTGCGTCCACTCCAGCCACGCCTGGGTTCAGAGGGTGTGGGTGTTTCCGCCTTGCAGCTTTGTAACAGTTTCCCACGGGTGGTCAGCGATGTGCTTTGAAGTCCGGATCTTCAGGGGCCTGTGCAGTGTCCGGGCGGCAAAAAGAGGCAAAGAGGCCACACAGGCCCCTGCCCCGCCCTCCAGCCTCCCCAGCCCACATTCTGACAAAAGCTGGGTCAACACTTAAAGGTAAGCCTACCCCAGTCCTCGTCTTAACCCTACCTGTGGCCTAGCCTGACCCTGACCTCAGCTATATCCCTAGCCCTGTCTCTATTATAAACCTAGCTCTGACTTTGTTCTGCACCTCAACACGGTCCTTAATCCTAAACTTATGACCTGACCCTGGCTCTTAACTATAAATCTGATGATCATGATATACTCCAGTCTTAAACCTTAACCCTGGTCCTGACCGCAGATGCACCTTGACCCCAGACATAGCTCCAGTCCAGTCCTAGATCCACACACAGCCACGATCTCAGCCATAAACCTCGCCTTGACTGATTCTAGCTACAAGCAGAGTCTTAACTCTGTGCCCAATCTTCACCCTGATCCTACATACCCCGAGCCCTACCCACCATCAGAACCCAAACACCAACGTCAGTTGTCATCTTTACCTCAATCTTTTTTGTTGCTGTTAATCCTCACCAGAGGGTATTTTCTCCATTGCTTTTTTCAGAGGGAGTGGGACGGAGGGAGGGAGGGAGGGAGGGAGACACATTGACTGCTTGCTTCCAACAGAAGCCCTGACTGGGGCCAGGGAGCAAACCTGCAACCCAGGTACACCCTTGATAGGGAATCAAACCCCCAACCCCTCTGTGTGTGTGTGTGTGTGTGTGTGTGTGTGTAAGAGCCCAGGTATCGA
>NW_005356599.1:331650-339471 GCF_000412655.1 Myotis brandtii
CCGAGGATATTTTTCCATTGCTTTTTAGAGAGAGTGGGAGAGAGAGAGAGAAAGACAGAGAGAAATATCGATGTGAGAGAAACACCTAGATCAGCTGCCTCCCGCAAGTGCCCTGACCAGGGCCTGGGCAGGGGAGGAGCCTGCAACAGAGGTACGTGCCCTTGGCTGGAATCTAACCTGGGACCCTTTGGTCCACAGTCCCACACTCTGTCCACTGAGCCAAACCGGCCAGGGCCGGCCAGGGAATCTTAACCCTTTCTTCAACCCTAAACCAAATTCTGGTGATACTGATTGCTACCGATCCCCCCCTCCTTTTTTTTTGTTAATGATCACCTGAGGATATTTCCGTTGTTGTTGTTGTTTTGTTTGTTTGTTTGTTTGTTTTTGGTCCCCCCCGCTTTTTTTTTTGGTTAATGATCACCTGAGGATATTTCCATTGTTGTTGTTTTTTTGGGGTTTTTTTTTTGTGTGTGTTTTTTTAGAGAGAGAATGGAAGGGAGAGGGAGAGACAGAGAGAAACATCGATGTGAGAGAGACACATCAACTGGTTTCCTTCCGCATGTGCCCTGACCAGGGCCGGGGATCCAGCCAGCGTGCACCTTGACCGGAATCGAACCTGGGGCCCTTCAGTCTGTGGGCCAAAGCTCTATCCACTGAGCCAAAGTGGCTAAGGCCTGAATAGAGAGAGAATGGAATGGAGAGGGAGAGACAGAGAGAAACATCGATGTGAGAGAGACACATCAACTGGTTTCCTTCCGCATGTGCCCTGACCAGGGCCGGGGATCCAGCCAGCGTGCACCTTGACCGGAATCGAACCTGGGGCCCTTCAGTCTGTGGGCCAAAGCTCTATCCACTGAGCCAAAGTGGCTAAGGCCTGATCCTTACTCTTAGCCTTAACCTGATTAATTTCTAATCCTAATTGGAACCAAACTCCAGTCCTACGAGCTTTATGTGACAAGAAGTCATCCCTGATTCTTCTTGGTCTCTCACTCCCCACAGCCAGTTGGCCAGCAAATGCCATCACGTTGCCTTCAAATTCTCCCAGCGTCCAGCCATTCCTCTCCTCCGCCACAGCCGCCAGCATCCTCTTCCTGGACTTCTGCGGGCATCCTCTCACTGGGCTCCCGTTTTATTCCAGTCTCCTAGCCCCCATCCCCTACAGCCTGTTCCCCACACAACAACCAGAGGGATCCTGTTAAAATCTGAGCCAGGCCCAGCCGGCGTGGCTCAGTGGTTGAGTGTCGACCCATGAACCAGGAGGTCCCAGTTCAGTTCCTGGTTGTGGGCTCGATCTCCAGTGTGGGGCATGCAGGAGGCAGCCGATCAATGGTTCTCTCTAATCACTGATGTTTTTGTCTCTCTCCCTCTCCCTTCCTCTCTGAAATCAATAAAAATGTATTTGAAAATATAAAATAGGCTGGGGAGGGGTTGATGGTGGGAAAAGGAGACATATGTAATACTTTAAACAATAAAGAATTAAAAAAAATTAAACCTGAGTTAGCTCACATCCTTCTGCTCAGAACCCTCCATGGCTCCCACCTCACAAGATATAGAAGTCAAAGTCCCACATTGGCCCTCAAGACCCTAATTAATAGGGGCCCCTTTGTCTCCTCTCTGATCTCATCCTCCCCCCCACCCTCCCGCTCACTCTGCTGCAGCCACTCTTGCTTTCTTGCTGTTCCACATATACTCTAGGCCCGTGGTCGGCAAACTGCGGCTCGCGAGCCACATGCGGCTCTTGGGCCCCTTGAGTGTGGCTCTTCCACAAAATACCACGTGCGGGCGTGCACGTACAGTGCAATTGAAACTTCGTGACCCATGTGCAGAAGTCGGTTTGCCAAGCCGCAGTTTGCTGACCACTGTCCTAGCTGGTTTGGCTCAGTGGATAGAGTGTCAGCCTATGGACTGAAGGGGCTAGGTTCGATTCCAGTCAAGGGCACATGCCTGGGTTGCGGGTTCAATCCCCAATGGGGGGCGTGCAGAAGGCAGCCAATCAATGATTCTTTCTCATCATTGATGTTTCCATCTCCCTCTCTCACTCTCCCTTCCTGCCTGAAATCAATTTTTAAAAAAATTAAGTAAAATGTTAGAACCTGTTCAACCACCCTACTTCAGTTAGAAGGCACTTTTTAACGACATTAGGAAAGCGAAACTAGCTGTGGGTGGGGTGGAAACGCTGCCAGGTCATCCTGCCTAGAGAAGCCTGACAATTGCGCCTACATGACCGACGTGCCGCACGGCCACAGCTGCGGCACCAGGTGGCCGCGAGCGCGAGGCTCACGCTAGCAGCTTTTGTAGCTCCCCGCCCTGGGCCGCACCTATGTTTTGGTGATCACCAGCTCATCGCTTGAGCTGACTTGGGCTACCAGCCCTGATTTGTTGCTCCACAGCGTGATTAAGAAACAATCACCCAATACGGAGAAGAGGCCCAAGGGAGCTGAGAGCTTGCTGGGTCATGAGTCTCTGTCGGATGGGAGGGGGGAGGGAGGAGGCAGGACCCAAGAGGTCCTGTGAGGTGACTCTGAGGCCAGCCTCGCAGTGCCCTCTCCTGGAAAGCTGGGAGTTCACCTTGTGGGCTGGGTGGCTGCAGACAAACCCTGAGGTACACATGTGCGAGTCTTCCAAACAGGTGTGCCACTGCCCCCTGTTGGACACAATGCTTTTCAGCTTTACCAGACAGAGGGCTAAAGTGAAATATTAGTGATAAGCCCCACCAGGTGATCTCAGGCAAGGCACGGCCTTCTAAGTCTCAGTGTCCACATCTGTAACATGGGAGGGACGGTAAGAACATCTGTCCTTGCGTACCTCAAAGGGTTGTCATCAGGAGGAAATGAATGAAATAACTTTGCCTGCCTTCCTACCTCCTGCCTTCACATAATCCAGGTCACTTTCCTGCGTGTCTTTCTCTCCAGTGTCTCTGAACTACGAGCAAATTATAAAAAATATGTAATCATGTTATTCTGAGCTTTAAAAGCTAGTGGCTTCTCCACTTCTATTAGCTTTACACACAATTTTCAAAGCATTTTTTCTATAAGCATTTATCATAATTTAAATCAATTTTCTGGCAATGATATATTCAGTGGCTAAATCCCTCACTAGATTATGTGGGGACCTGTACTAGTATGTCCTCTGTCAGCATTTTATTCCCAGTACCTACCCAACCTGGTGCCTATTGCACAGTAAATGCTTGATAATTATCTGTTGAATAAGCACATGGATGAATCATAGGAACTGGGGAAGGCCAGCCAGAAACAGAAAGGGCAAAGTCAGATATGGCGGGGAACCCTTTCTCAAGAGCAGCAACACAAACTAATATTAAAAATAAAAGGACCGGGTGATGAAAAGTTTGGAAACTAGACAGAGGTGGTGGTTGCACAACAGTGTGAATGCACTAAATGCCACTGGATTGTACACTTTAAAATGGTTAATTATATGTTTTGTGAATTTCACCTCGATCATAAAAAAAATGAAAGGAGAGAATTGTAATATAATCATTATGATCCGTGATGATTTAGACACTCTACAAATACGTGATGAAGTCAACTTTTTACCATGCTTGATGGTTTACATAAATATTTCCACATAAATGATTTCATTTGCTCCTCCCAACATGGACTTGCCGACAAGGAGAATGAGGAGCGCAGATGTTAACTGTGTCCCTTCATAAGTCCCAATAAGTCCCTTTCTCCTTTCACTGCCCCACTGGGTCCTGTTGGCTGCCACTGAGTAATCAGGGGGACACAGATAGAGAGAAAGAGGTAGCGATTCAGAGAGCCACACCGAGACCCCACCCCCAGCAGAGACGGGGGAGACCCAACCAGCTCAGGGATACAGCGGATGAAATTGAAAAAATAAAATAAAATAAGTGATCGAAGAAGGAAGATGTGAGACGGACACCCAGAGAAGTACTAAAGGGAAACTGAGGCAGAGAGGAGTGCTGGCAGAGGCAAGGGCAGGGGGCCGGAAACAGTGGCAGAGAACTCCCAGGTTGCTGGAGCAGCCGTGTGGGAAGGGGACCCTTTACTAAAGGTGGTTCTCAACCTTCCTAATGCAGTGACCCCTTAATACAGTTCCTCATGTTGTGGTGACCCCCAATTTCATTGTTACAAATTGAACATAATGAAAGCATAGTGATTCATCACAAAAACAATATGTAATTATATATGTGTTTTCCGCTGGTCTTAGGCGCCTCCTGTGAAAGGGTCGTTCGACCCCCAAAGGGGTCGCGACCCACAGGTTGAGAACCGCTGCTGTAGAGCCTGGACTCCAGCGGGTGTAGCAGTTGTAGGCAAGAGGATGGGAGGACATTAGAGAGGGCCGGACTTGTTGGAATCAGCAAGGCCTTGCGGCTGATGGAGCGTTCTGGCAAAATGTCTTTTTCGAGCCCCAAGCTTCAACAGCCCGACTGAGGGGGGTCGTGTCCCCGGGTGCACTCCCAACCTCTCTGTCACATGCCCCCTGGGGCCTTGTCCCTGAAGTCCCAGTCGCCGCTTGATGACCAGGGTGACCCAACCATTTCTGATGTCTGAGGCAGACTCCTGAGGGTAGAGGAAGACTGAGGAACTGAGAGAAGTGGAGGGGACGGAGTCAGGGTCTCCGAGAATAGGAGACAGAGTGGAAAAGAGAGGTGCCCGGGGATAGAGCTGGGAAGACTGAGGCAGAGAGAGCGGAGACCAGGGGCAGAGAGAGGGGCAGTGCGCAAGGCACGCCCGATTTAGGGTTCCAGACAGTGGGCCTGGATGACTTGGCTCCTCCCATAAGTTCTCTTGGCTTCATTATTGCCCCTTTGATATTTGTTCTCCATCAGGGGTTGCCAGAGAAAATGCAGAATAACTAGTTACATTTCAATGTTAGATATTTTAGTGTAAGTCTGGCCCCCGAGATTGCATGGGACAATCTTAGACTTAAGAAATGACTGCCCTAGCTTGGTTGGTGGGTGTGGTAGAGTGGTTGAGCTTTGACCCAGGAACCAGGAGTCACAGTTGGATTCCCAGTCAAGGCACATGCCCTGGTTGCGGGCTCAATGCCCAGTAGGGGGCGTGCAGGAGGCAGCCAATCAATGATTCTCTCTCATCATTGATGTTTCTCTCTCTCTCTCCCTCTCCCGGAAATCAATAAAAACGTGTTTAAAAAAAGAAGAAGAAATTACTGCCCTGGTCGGTGTGGCTTAGTTGGTTGGAGCATCATCTCATGCACCGAAAGGTTGCTGGTTCGATTCCTGGTCAGGGAACATGCCTAGGTTTCGGGTTCGCATACTGGAGGCAATCGATCAATGTGTCTCTCATACATTGATGTTTCTCTCTCTTTCTCCCCTCCCCTCTCTCTAAAATCAGTAAAACATATCTTTGGGTGAGGATTAACAAATACATTACTCATTAAAAATAATCTGAAATTCAAATCTCGCCAGACATACTATATTTTCGCTAAACCTGGCATTCCCTCTCCATCTCTGTTCTCTTTCTGCCTGCTTTGTTTTGTTTGCTCTTGTCTCTCCCTCTGCCAGTCCACGTTCACCTTCTCTGTTCTCTTAATGACCTTGCCTCAAGGTCAGAGCCATCCCTAAGCCCCTGACACCCCCAACTAGGTCCCCTCCCACCCTCCTCCTCCCAGCCCAGCCCTGTCTCCAGGGCCATCTTTTTCCTCCAGGGACCTCTTCTGTCTTCTTTCTTCATCTCTCTTCTCATCGAGGACCGGGACCTCTGCAATTCTCCCTCCCACCCCCACCCCTGCCCCTAAGAGGAGGTTTGGAGGCTTTGAGGGAGTGAGGAACCCACCTTTACTCACCTGCATCCTGGCCTCATGTCCTTTCCTTTCCATCTCCTGGGCCAGAGAGGTCACGAGAGCTTCCCAAAGTCACACAGCAGAACAGAGACTAAACGCCACCCTCTCCTCCAAATCCCTTCCAAGTTCCCGGCTTCCTGGTGGAAAATTCCTCTACTCTGCCCTGAAAATGGCCCGACTTGGTGATATTTCTAAATACCAGGCAATATGTGACGGTCACAGGTCAGGACCAGAGGTGCCGGTGAGCAAGGCATGGTAGATTTTTGAGCATCTACTATGTCCTAAAAGTTGGGGATATGGCTCACAGGCTCTTAACACAAGACCAGTGACTTGTCATGGCTGTTGCCATGTCCCTAGGCCTGAGAACATAGTAGGTGCTCCATAAACGCCTGTTGAATGAAAGCACGAGTGAGTGAACAAATGAAAAACCATACCCCAAGCGGTTGAGGACGCCTTTCCACGTCTCCCCTTGTCTTTATCCCCATCGCTGTCTTTTACTTTGTCTCACCTGCCTCCTTTTCCCTCCTGCCCCCCCTCTCTTGGCTTGTCATTCTCTAGAATCCTGTTGTCATTTTTTTCATCTGAGGGGTTTCTCTCCAGTGACCACTATCTGCTGGGCATCTCCTCTGTGTCAGGTGGTTCGCTGGTGGAATCCTTCTGGAATATTCCAGAAGGTAAGGACAGCTTCTGCCGGGTGTTTTCCAAATGTGGAGGCTGAGATCCAGAAAGAAGGGCGGTGCCCTGGTCACTTCAGAACCAGCGCGTCTGGCCTCTCCCTAGACACGTCTCTTGTCTCTCCCTCTCCCACTCTACCCTTCCTCCTGCTGGCCACCTCATCACCTGTCACCTCCAGGCATGGAAGGAGATTAGTATCACATAGCACGGGGGCTGCAAATCCCAATGCGCCCGGGGGCCAGGCCTGTGACACAGCCCCCTGCCCAGGAAGATGGGCAGTGACTCTCCAACTCATCCAGTTATCTCTACCCCAAGAGACCACATCCAGTTTCTCAAGAGGGGCTGGAAAGCCACATTTCCAGAAGTCTCCCCAGGATGAAATGCTAGGATTGAATTCACACAAACGCTGTTCGGCCCAAACGAGATGACGTGTGCCCCAGCCAGGCCGGCTGGCGGCGGCTTGCAGCCTCTGAGTTGATTTTAGTTCCATGTGCCAGCTTCCGTGCTGAGGAATTTCCAGATTCCAGTAGAATAGGCAGAGGCCAGAGGCGTGTGGGTCTGTTGTTAATTGCTTTATCCCCAGCACCTAGCACAGCGCCTTACCCATCATAGCTGCTCCATATATCTTTGAAGTGAGTGGTGTATTAAATCCTAGCAGACGCCATAGAAATAACGATTTAAAAAAATCTCCATTTTGCAGATGGGGAGATGGAGACACAGAGGGGCAAAGTCCCAGGGTTCCATAGCAGCACTGGGACTTGAACCCGGATCTCAACGGACTCCCACACCGTAACCCTAGGCCAGTGGTCGGCAAACTGCGGCTTGCCAGCCACATGCGGCTCTTTGGCCCCTTGAGTGTGGCCACGAAGTTTCCACCGCACTGTACGTGCGCGCCCGCAGGTGGTATTTTGTGCAAGAGCCACACTCAAGGGGCCGCAGTTTGCCGACCACGGCCCTAGGCTATCCTGGCGCTGGTGGGGTTGTGCCTGTGCAATGCTGTGTGTGGGGGTGTGTGCCCGGGAGCATGTCTGCGGGACTGTGGTGGTGGCCATCCTCCTGGTTGGACACGGAGGCCTGGAAACGAAACTCGGAGCGCCTGCTCCCCTCAGACACACCTGCTCTGGGTGCTCATCCCGTCCAGAGAGAACATTCAGCCCCGCCCCTCCATCACCCATCCTCAGGGGTCCCCCCACCCGCCTCCCCTAGATGCCCAGAGCCCTGGGGGAGAGGGGGGAAAGAATCGAGGATGAGGGTGGAGGTGTGGGGAGGAGGGAGAGGGAAGGGGATGGGTTAAGAAGGAGTGTGTGATGTCAAGCAAAAAAGACAACATTAGACACAGATGCTGAGATGGCGTTTATCGCGGCA
>NW_005356599.1:339682-340421 GCF_000412655.1 Myotis brandtii
AATGGGGGGAGGGGGGGAGAGGCAGCGGGCCCCAGCCGGGAGCTTCTGGAGGTGGTGGGGAGGAGGTGGCGCGTCTCTGTTGCAGAGGATGGAAGGAATCAGTTAGAGGGGGTTGAATGGAGGCACTGGAGGCATGGCCACAAGGCGGCTGGTCTGGGCCCAAGAAATGGAATGTGGGGACGGGGTAGCAGACAGGGGGCCAGCCCTGGGCTTGGGCCTCGAATCCAAAGGACCTTCAAGGTCCTCCAGTCCCCCATTTTCCTAGGGAGAGAACAAGCTGGGAGAGGCTAGCCGAAGGTCCTAATCAGGATTTAGCAATCAGTTCTCCAGCCCTCTCCCCACCCCGATTCTTCTCCTACCCTGTCTGCCCCAAACAGAAAAAGGGGAGAGACTCTAACTCCTCGGACTCCACACCGTTATCTCCCGGAGGCTCCTCAGGGAGCCCATTTCACAGATGGGGAAAACTGAGTCGTCCTGTCCCGACTACACGCTTTCACACTTCTCCCACCTCCCTGCCCGAGGATCTGTGCAGCCCCTCCCTCTGGGGCGAATACTGATCATCTTGAAACCCTTAGCATTGGGCGCGGGGGAGGGCACACACCTTGGGATTCTCCCAAATCACACCGGGCTGTGGGCCATGCCTCCAGGGGCCTGAGATGCCAACACAAAGAAAAAAAAATGACTCCCCACGTCCTCTGGCTCAAACCCAGTACAAAAGTGACTATTTACAATGAAGGGG
>NW_005356599.1:341313-345881 GCF_000412655.1 Myotis brandtii
TCCTCGCCACTCTCGGCTAACACTTTCCCCACCGCTCGCTCGCTCTCTCTCTCAACCTCCAATCCTGGTCTTGCCAGAGCAAGAAATCAATGCAGGGGAATCCGCTCACTTTCCAAACAGTAGGCCACCAACTCAGAAACGAGATGAGGAGGGTGTGGGATGAGGACCCGGGAGGAGAAACAGATCAAGGGGATACTGAGGGGGTTTGAGGGTTAAGCAGGGGAGGAAAATACCAGGCAGATAAAAGCGGGTCCCTATTGGGTCCCCAACCATCTACAAATGGACTCTTAAACGCCAATGGTGATGCAGGTCATGCTCACCTACAAGTCCAGGGCAGGTGTCAGGGCAGACACAGATGGCACGACCTTTGCCTTCTCATCCCTAATAATTATTGCAGCGGAGCCCCCTTGCCCATGCGGAGAAGGCTGGGCCGGGGCAGAAGAAGGTGGCGGGGGCAGGTTGGCTCAGCGCCCCCTCAGACGGGGGACGGAGGAGGTGAATTTGGCACGTTGAACCCCTTCTTCTCGTAAGTGCTTGAGGTCCTTCTCCGCCATCCAGTTGGCACCATCCTTTGGGCCAGCAGAGGAAGGGCTGAGTTTGTCTCCGCTCTCCCCCAATTTCTACAGCTTTGCCCCAAGGAGGCAAGTGGGGGTTCTCCCTGGCTGGTGGCATTTGGGGGATTCAAAAGGTTAGGGGTCGGCTGAATGGAGAATTTTTTTTCTTTCTTTTTTTTTTCTTTTCTTACAAAGATTCTAAGAAAAACTCAGGGTGGGAGGGGTGAGGAAGGGGGACCCAATTTAGCTAAGTGTCCATAGACTTTTTCAATGCCTCCTAGGGGCCTCCTCCAAGATCAATGGTCCCGTTTCCTGCCCCCTAGCTGAGGTTCCCTCCCCCCCAGAGCGGCTCAGTTCTAAGGAAGTTTGGCACTTTTTTTTTTTTTTTAATCAGTGGGGAAATTGGGCAGGAGTTGAGAGAGTTGAGAGGAGAAGGGGAAATCAGACGTCGTCGACAAAAGATAGAGACGGGACAGATGACATTGGGAACCACAGGGAGAGGAAGTAGAAAGCCATAGGGAGTCAGAAAGAAAGAGAGAGGGAAATGCTGGGGGGTGAAGGGGGGAATGTTGGGAGTCGGAGGGCAAATGGGAAAGGAATAGGGAGACAATTCAATGCAGCAAACACTTATTAAGCACCAAGTGGGTGCTGAGGAGCAGGGCGCGAGGAAGCCACTCAGCGTCTCTGAGACCTGACCGGCTAACAGGGAGAGAGGGGGAGGAAAGAGGCGATGGGTTTGTCGATGATCCCCATTTCTGATTCCACGCCCGCGTCCCCTCTGGACAAGCCGCAGCACAAAAGATTGAGGTCAGATTGCAGAAGGGACTTTCAGGAGAGGCGGAAGATGGTAGAGTGCATTTCCCAGGGTGACAGGGAGAAAGGCGGGTGGTTCTTCGCTCTCCAGCAGGGCGAGTAAACCAGCTCACTCACTGAGCTAGCAAGCTACCTTCCAGATAACCCTGGCTGGCTGGCGGGCTGGGGGGGGGGTCCCCGGGAAATGTGAATAGGGAGAGGGTTGTCACACAGATATCCCAAAGGAACACTTTCCAGGAGGCCCAGCCTCCAGAGACGTGTCTGTGTGACAGGATACTGGACCCCCAGAAATGGGTACAGAAAACATCTGACAAGCAGAGGGCAGCTGAGGATGCAAACGATATGCAAATGAGCACTTTCAAACCCCACCTCCCCACTCCCAGACCTTACTGTTACCTCTCCCTGGCTCCTCCCTCCTCCTGGGGGCCTGGGGATGGGAGCTGTAGGGGGGATATTCCAGTTAGACACTGCAATGCCCACATGTGGGTGGAGTTACTGTGAAATACTGTAAAGTCTTTTTGACAGGCGGAGAGGAGCAATGGCCCCCAGGGCCGCCTCCACCTCCAATCTCAGGAGCACCCCCTTGCAGAAGATATGTACAAAGTTACATCAAGAATTGTTTTGGCACTCAGATCTCCATCGGGGTTCAGTCTGGAGATTGGGGGTGGGCGGGGGGGAGGTGGGGCCCGCCCTCCACCCTGGAGATGGAGAGGGCCTGGAAAAGGTAACCCTAGTGCCCAAGCTACAGCCTCCCATCAGGTGGAAGGGCCAGGGTGGGAAATTCAGTGCAAGGTACCTTGAAGGCTATTGCTTTCTAGGGATTTTTCACATTTTGATTTGGGGGTGGCTCTCTAGCAAGGGGCAGTGGTCTCCTGGGCTTTAGGGGGGCGGGGAATTGTCTCGGGCTTTTCTTCCCTCCTTTTTGGGGAGAGAGAGACGAGGAGGCCGGATTCCCTCAAAGCCACGGAGAAGAGAAGGGTCTGGAAGACCTAGGAGGGGACAAATGGGGGAGAGGGTGGGCATGGGGTGCCCCTCCCCCAGAGATGCTGATGATGGAACCAGGGCCCTGGGGGCCCTGCTTGGGGTTGGAGGAAGTGGAGGTGGTCTCCGAGCGGGAGGGGGAGATGGATGGGGATAGAAGGGGGTCTCAGCTATCCTAAGTATACAGGGTTGTCAGGTCCTGAAATCTCAGCCTGCCAACAAGGCCTTCCATCTGACCATAGCTGCAGAGCTCAGGGAGCCACTCCCACACCAACTCTCAGGGCTGCCTGGCTTGGCAGAGGCCATCAGAACATTCTAGCTCCTCAGAGCCTATGGTGAGAGCGTCAAAACTTTCCGACTCATCAGATACCACCAAAGTGCTCCAGCTCGCTGGACACCACAAGCCAATCTCACTCACTAGGCCACACGAAGCCTTCTGGCCTAGGGCCCCTACCATGGCTCACTGACCTCGACAGCGGGCCACGCCGGCCTGACAGAGCCACCACACACGTGGCTCACCAGACTCAATGACACAAAGCCACGCAGACACGAGCATGCACACACAAGGTGGGGGGTAGGGATGGGGGTCTTTGACAGGCGTTTTCACTAGCTCCATCTCCCGCCCCTCCCTGCCCCGTGAGTTCACAGACTTGGTGTGTTTGGATGGAGGCGACCCTGACAATATTGGGTCTTTTTTCCTTGGAGTCCTTCAGGTCAGATCCAAGTCCCACCCCTTATTCTCCTCCTAGGAAGACCCCCAGGCCAAGACCCACCACAGAGGGGCGAGGGCGGAGAAAGAGGGTCAGTGACTAACTGGCCATGGCCCAACACAGGAAGTGCATGCTTCGTCCCCGTGACATCACAGGAAGTACCCCGGAAACACCACAGGCAGTCCATGCCCCCAGGATATCATGAAAGTAACCTTCAAGGAAGGCTCACAGGAGACGTCATAGCAAGTACCTATCTCTCCTAGCATCACGGGAAGTGACCTCTGGGGAGCTACTTCCTGTGACATCACAAGGAATGCCGGAAGCACCCCAGAAAGTACTTGACTCAGTGACATCACAACAGGGACTTCTGTTCCTATTACTTTAGGAAAAGCCATAGGAGATGCCATAGGCAGTGGCTCCAGCCTTTCACAAGGGTCTCGCCCACTGGACCGGCCCAGTCTGAGAGCCGGCCTCATTCCCAGCAGCACAGGCCACCCCCCACCCCCCATAAACCTGACAACAAAAAGTTAAAAGCCCCACCTCGGAGGGGTGACTGCAGTGGGGGGAGAGTAGCTGAGGAACTGGGGTTCCTGCTGCAAACGCCCCATTTCAGCTACCTCTCCTCCCACTGCATCCCTCGAGCTGGACCTGAAAGCAGGAGAGGTGGGTGTGGTTTTGGGGAGGCCCCTCATTCTAGGTCACCCAGAGGCTCCCTCCCCTCTTCCCATATGGAAACAAAAACATATATATCAAGGGGGGGAAACAAAATCCTTACCGGAAAAAAAAGGAGGGAAAGAAAGAGAAAATAACGCTTTGTTTTCTATTAAAATCAACAAAATGCAATATATACAGATATCACACAGACCTGGGCCCTGGGGGAGGGGAGTCCGGCCCAGCCAAGCGTAGGAAGGGAGGAAGGAAGGAAGGAGGGGTCAGTTCAGGGCCAGGGAGGGAGCTGTGGGCTCCATCCCCAGCCATCTCTCAATCCTGCCTATGAACTACCAGAAGGGAGGGGGGTGCAGTCAGACCAACCCCAGCCCCAATCCCAGGAGGAGCAGGACCACACCGAGCTGAGGTCAAGAGTTGGGGAGGAGAAGGAGGAAGAGGAGGAGGAGGAAGAGGAGGAGGAGGAGGGAGAGGAGGAGGAGGAGGCATAGGGAGAAGGGTGGGAGCACACACCACAGGCCTCATCCCACTTTCTGGGGGTTTGAGGCCCTCACTCCCTGCTCGTAGGTGACCCGCTGGCTGATGAGGTATTGAGCGGCTTGCGTGGCCGCGGGGCTGCCGGTGATGGTGACCCGCCGGTTCCGCGTGCCTGGCAGGAACTCGCCCTTTTTAGAGATCTGGATTCGGGCGCCTGTCAGCTCCTGGTACTCCACCAACGTCTTGCCCCCCTTGCCCAGGATGGCTCCCACCAGGTTCTCAGGCACCGCGATCTCCACCAGCTCCTTGGCACTCTCAGCTGCCAACTTCTCTGCTGTCAGGAAGCCACCAGCCGCCCCCGCGGCCG
>NW_005356599.1:346317-365558 GCF_000412655.1 Myotis brandtii
CCGCGGGGCTGGCGTACGGTGAGCCGGTGGGGTTGGAGTTGGCCACGGGGCCAGCCACGTTGGCGTAGCTGATGTTGAGGCAGCTGCTGCTCTGGGGGTCTTCCTGTACCTTCTGCACGATGGCGCTCACGGCCTTGTGCACCTGCTCGGGCTCGCCGCTGACCGTCACCACGCGCTCCTGCAGGTTGATGCCCTCCGGCTTCTGGGACAGCTGCACCCAGGCCCCCGACTGTTCCATCACGGCTTTCACCGTGGCGCCTCCCTTGCCGATGATCAGGCCCGCTGTGCTGTTGGGGACAATCAGCTTGGCCTGCGAGGAGCGAGCGGGAGGGTCGTTAGGGTGGTCATTGCAGCCTGAACACTAACAGCAGTGTCACCCCCACCTCTGCTCTCAAGTGTCCCAAATCAGGCCCCCGTGAGAGGCGCCGGTAGGTCCTGCTGGTTGTTAAAAAATACCGGGGCCCTGGCCAGTGTGCTCAATGGATAGAGCGTCGGCCTGTGGACCGCAGGGTGGAGGGTTCGATTCCCCGTCAAGGGCATGGACCTGGGTTGCAGGTTCAATCCCGGCTCCGGTTGGGGCGCCTGCGGGAGGCAACCAATCGATGTGTTTCTCTCACATGTATGTTTCTTCCTCTCTTTCCCCCTCCTCCCTTCCACTCGCTCTGAAAGTCAGAGGAAATATATCGGAATGCTTCCCTATTAGTTAAAAAAGAGCTGGTAACCCAAGTCCCCTCCGTGGCCTCTCGGCCACCCTGTCCCATGCCCCTAGGTCCGCTGGGACCTCCTTTCCATCCAGCACCTTGAAGGCTTCGTGGCTGACCCCGTGGGGCCCCCCAGGACTCCGCTCCAAGCTTGCCGTGGTGCCCACGCCCTTCCTTCTCTATCATTACAAGTCTCCTGAGCCCAAGCCGGTGTGGCTCAGTGGATAGAGCGATGGCCTGCGGACCGAAGGGTCTCAGTTCGATTCCCATTAGGGGCACATGCCCGGTTTGCGGGCTCGATCCCCAGTAGGGGACGTGCAAGAGGCAACCAATCAATGATTCTCTCTCATCACTGATGTTTCAATCTCCCTCTCCCTCTCCCTTCCTCTCTGAAATCAATTAAAAAAAAAAACAAAGTCTCCTGAGCCCCAGAAAAGGCATCATTAGTCTCACTTTACAGATGGGCCACTTGAGGCCTAAGAGGGGAAGGGACTTGTCCCCAGGTCACCCAGATAGCGAAGGAGCTGCAATTCAGCCTCATGGATTCCCGCTCCATTGGGCTTCCCACCCTAAGACATGGTCACCTGCTTAACCTCTTTGTTGTCGTTATGGGCCTAATTGTTCCTCCCTCTCCCCTCTCCCCACCCCCCCATTCATATGTGACGGTCTCACCCTCACTACCTCAGTGACTGTGTTTGGAGATGAGGCCTTTAAAAAGGTGATTAAGGCTAAGCAAGGTCATGGGGGCGCTGATCCACTATGACTGGTGTCCTTACAAGAAGAGGAGGTTAGGACACAAACACACACGGAGGAAAGACCAGCTCCAGGTCAAGGAGAGAGGCCTCAGCGGAAGTCAGACATGCTGACTCCTTGAACTTGGACTTCCGGCCTCCGGGACTGTAAGAAAATGAATTTCCGTTGTTTAAGCCATCGAGTCTTCGGGGCTTTGCTATGGCAGCCCTCGCGATCTAACACAGGTGTCTGCTCTGTAAAATGAAGGCAGCGAACCCTTACGCCCGAGAAGGCAGGGAGAGAACCGGTCACATGACCATGGTGGTCCCCTCTCCCAGCTGGCAACGCAGCCCATCCTCTGCAGCCACGAAATTGATGAATCTGAATCCCAGCGGGGATATTTCACAACGAAAGGTCTCCTTTCACGTCTCCAAGAGGATGTCTACACACAAATTCCTCCTTCCCAATCCTTCCCACGCCTCCTCAGACCTGTGGATTCTAGCCCCTGAAGCTCTCTCTCTCACCTCTGCCTCTCCTCTCCACCCCCAAGCCAGACCCTGGGGGTACCTGGGAATCTGTGGGAGCCGTTTTGGTGGTGGCAATGACTAGGGGCAGATATGGGCGTTCAGTGGGCAGGGCCACGGATGTTTGCACCCACAATGTGAGAGGCAGCTCCTCACAGTGAATACTCATCCTGGATCCTCTCTGACTTTTTTTTTTTTAAATATATTTTATTGATTTTTTACAGAGAGGAAGGGAGAGAGATAGAGAGTTAGAAACATTGATGAGAGAGAAACACCAATCAGCTGCCTTCTGCACACCGCCCACTGGGGATATGCCCACAACCAAGGTACATGCCCTTGACCGGAATCGAACCTGGGACCTTTCAGTCCGTAGGCCGACGCTCTATCCACTGAGCCAAACCGGTTACGGCACCTCCCTGACTTTCGAATGTCCCCCTGACATGCATGCTGTGGAAAGTCTGTTTATAAATCTCTGAACACCACGATACATATAAATGGCCAGGTATTTATTTATTTATTTCTGCACGGGTTTAAGATCTACTGCAATTTCCAGGCATGCAACTCTTAGGAAACGAAGGGAAGATTGTACTTTGTTTTGTTCTGAACTTTACCAAGAGTCTTTTCATCTGTTTAGAAAACCGTGACATCAGCAGTAATGCCACTTGCATCATTTATATTCCCAATACCACCCTCCGGATCACTGCGTTTGCCGCTGTCTCACTCAGGCGATGTTAGGTATGAGCCTTTCATTATCTTTTCTACAGTGGTCCTGGCTGAGCATCTACATATTAAAATGCATCCGATTTTATGACAAATCACCTTACTTTCATTTCTTCTTTAGTTAAAAAGTCCAATGGGATAAAGAAAAATGTCCACCTGCACAACAGACTATTATTTGGCAATCAATTTCAATGAGTGAAGTATTGATATAGGTTACAACATGGATGAATCTAGAACACCTGCTATGTGAACGAAGCCAGGCACAAAAGACCATATATTGTATGATTCTATTTATATATGAATGTTCAGAATAGGCAAATCTATAGAAAAGAAAGTAGATTAGTGGTGGCTTAGAGCTGGGGGGGGGGGCGGTGGTGAGCTGCAGATTAAGGGGTGATAGCTAAGGGGATCAAGATTTCTTTTTGAGGAAATGAAATGTTCTAAAATGGATCCTGGTGATTGGTGCACAACTCCATATCATAAAACCATTGAACTGTACTTTACTGTTAAAAATCTTACAGCCCGACCAGTGTGAGATCACAGTTCGATCAGTGGTTGAGCTCACAGTTTGATTCCCCATCAGGGCACATGCCCGGGTTGTGGGCTCCATCTCCAGTTGGGAGCGTGCAGGGGGTGGTCATCAGTGATTCCCTCTCACTATTAATGTTTCTATCTCTCCCTCTCCCTTCCTCTCTGGAATCAATAAAAACATATTTAAAAAAAAATCTTACAGATCTAGCCATGGCCTGGTAGTTCAGTTGGTTGGAGTGTCATCCTGATATACCAAGGTTGCGGGTTTGACCCCCAAATCAGGGCTCATACAAGAATCAACCAATGAACGCATAGATAAGGGGAACGACAAATCAATGTTTCTCTCTCTCTCCCTTCCCGTCTTTCTAAAAAAAATAAATAGAAATACTAAAAAATGTACATATCTAGCTATGTTTCACATCTGCATTTTATATATAATTTCAGAGTAAGTGGGCATAGGAAGCATTGGTCGGAGAAAGAGGACATTGGGTCTGACAAGGCTGAGAACCGCTCACTGCTCCACGGGCTCTATTCCCTGTTGATCTCTCTGACTTCACCTCTTCCTCCCCCCGTCCCTTGCTGACTCCACTGCAGACACACCAGACGTCCTGCTGTTCCTCTAACTTGCCAAGCTCAGTCCAGACTCGGGGCCTTTGCACCTGTTGTTCCCTCATCTGGAACACTTTCCTCCAAAAAGAGGCCCGCCCCTCCCTTCATGCAGGTCTTTGCACAAATGCACCTCCTCAGAGAGGCCTTCCCTGACCAACCAATTATCAAAACCTGTTTATTTGCCCATTTTATGTCCCCAGCATGGACACCTCAAGACTCCAATTCAGCTGTTAACCTCAGAGCTCTAGTATGATGTAGAACGGACCCCCCGAACTTAAAGTCCAAATTGGAACTTCTCATCTTTCTCCTCCAATGTGTTTCTGCCATCATGTTCCTCATTTCTGCCCATGGACAATGCATCCTTCCATTGCTCAGACCGAAGACTAGGCACCCTCTATTTCCCTCACACTCAACATCCAATCAGCAATGCTGCTGGTTCTACCGTCAAAACTATCCTAGGATTCTAGATCAAAAGAGACTAATGAGGTATAACAACCAAATGCAACGAATGAACACTGACTGAATCTTGAATAGGAAAATGCATACTCTATAGGTATAAAAGATAATTTGGGGCAATTAGAATATAGACTTTTTGTTAAATAATAGTATGGAATTATTATTAACTAGAGGCCCGATGCACGAAATTTGTGCAAGAGTAGGCCTTCCTTCCCGCGGCTGCCAGCACTGGCTTCCCTCCAGCACCCAGGATCCGGGCTTCCCTTGCAGCCCGGCTTTGTCCGGAAGGACATCTGGTCTAATTAGCATAGTACACTTTTATTATTATAGGTTTTATAGGTATAATAATAGTAATACTAATATAGGAGCCTATCCTTGTTCTTGAGAGATAAGTGCTGACATATTTAGGGGTGAAGAGTCATGAGATCTACATCTTATTTTCAAATGGATCAGCAACAAACAAACAAAAAAACAATGTGTGTGTGTGTGTGTGTGTGTGTAGAGATAAATCAAATGTTAACAACTGGTGAATCTAAGTGCAGTGTATAGGGAATTCATTGTACTGTTCTTTAAACATTTTCAAAATAAAAAGTCAGGAGAAAAAAAATATATGTATATACCCCTATAGTCCCTTTCCTTCTTCTCTGCTTGATTTTTTTCATAGCATTTTTCATTCTCTGATATCCTATATATTTTATATTTTATGTATATTAAAAAATTTTTTCATCTAACCAGTTTTGATTTTTAAATTGTAAAAAATATTTTCTCTTTTATTGAATTTATTGGGGTGACATTGGTTAATAAAATTACATAGTTTCAGGTGTACAATTCTATAATACATCATCTATATATTGTACTGGGTGTTCTTCACCACCCCAAGTTAAGTCTCCCTATATATTTTACTTGTTTTCTGTTTCTGATGGAAGATTTATCATCTTCTGTTGGAAGAATTTAAGATCCACAAGGGTAGACATGTTTACTCCTGGGTGCTCAGTGCCCAGAGGAGTGACTGGTACACACTCAGCAAAGGGTGGGTGAATGAATGAATAAATGAAAGAATGGATGATGACAGGACCAAGCAGGAGATTTACTGGGTGGAGGCAACCAGGTGTATATCACTTGGTGGGGTGTGTGTGTGTGTGTGTGTGTGTGTGTGTGTGTGTGTTAGGATGCTGTGCATTTGGGTTATCAAACTCAGGCCCATCTAAGTTTTCTAAGATTAAGTTGACCTTCTGACTTATCATATGTGAAGCATCCAAGTTTTTAAAGGTTGGCAACCTCTTAAAAATGTCTAAGGACGACCACTGTGCAGGAGCCAGGCCACCAGTGTGGAGTCTGTGTACACACATCACTGAAAAGCTGCCTTGGACTCTGGAGACACCTGCTCAGGTTCAAATCTTGGTTCCATCACTGATGCTGAGATTTAACCTCTTTGAGACTCAGTGTTCCCATCTGTAAAATGGGGATATTCATACCTCCTCTGTAGGATTATTGTGAGGCCCAACTGAGATCATTATAAAATGATGAACTTAAAAGTCAAGCATGGTCACAATTAGCCACAACTTAGTATGGCTGCCCTTCAGGTGACTCACAGAGCCTACCACTGCCAGAATACACCTGGCTACCTCCCCTTAGTCATGTTTCTGCTTGGCCCCTGTGGGCATGTCATCAGACATTCATTCAAACAAGCAACATTTGCTGAGCACATACTATGTGTCAAGCATAGGGTGCCACCTGAGTGTGCAGTTAGTATGTGCCCATAGTAGGTACTAAAAAAATGATTGCTGTCATTGTTACCTCCTAGACAGACTTGAATTTAAATCTCACATCTGTGTTACAGCCACTTTGGGAAACAGTCTGGCAATTTTTCAAAAGGTTAAACCGATTTATCCTGTGACCCAACAATTTCACCCCTAAGTATATACCCAAGAGAACTGAAAACATATGTCCACACATATGTTCACTAACAGCATTATTTATAATAGCTAAGAAGTAGGAACAACCCAAATTTCTGTCAGTTGATGAATAGAAAAAATGTGGTATATTCAGCCCCAGCCAGGTGGCTCTGTTGGTTGGAGCGTCATCCTGTACACCAAAAGGTTGTAGGTTCAATTCCCATCAGGGCACATACCTAGATTGTGGGTTCCATCCCTGGTTGGGGCGTGTACAGGAGGCAACTGATCAATGTTTTTCTCTCCCTCTCTCTCTCAAATCAATAAACATATTATCAGGTGAGGATTAAAAAATGTGGTATATCCATACAATGAAATATTATTTGGCCATAAAAAGAAATGAAGTTTTGATATGTGCTACAACAAGCATGTCAAACTCGTGGCCCGTGGGCCGCATGCGGCCCAGCCAATATAACGGTATATAAGAAACATTTCAATAAAAATTTTGTAACTTAATTTTTACAATATCTTGTTATACATAATTACCAATAACAAATTACAAAGTTCGCTAATGACTGATTACTATAACCGTGTTGCATTCATTTCCCTAACGCACCTTACACGCAGGCGCACCATTTCTCTCTACTAATACTAGCAGTGAATATTTAGCAGCTGATTGCTACCTCATTAGTCTTGGGCTGACTTGTTTGGTGTGCACAACAGGAAATATTTCACTTTTGGAGAACAAGAATAATAGGTTTATGTGCATTACGCTTATTAATTTGTGCAGTGATTCAGTGTCTGGTAAATTAATGTTCAAGAAAAAATATGAATTTTTATTAAAATGTTCTATTATTTTATGTTAATGATGACTCATTTATTTCAGCCCTTCGTATTCTGCATGTCTCTATTGAAATAAACCTACGTTCCTATGAAAATTGAAGCTTTTGTTTCTTTGTGACCCACATAAACTTAAACCTTGTTTATTTGGCCCGTGTTAGCCTTTGAGTTTGACATGCTTGTGCTACAATATGGATGAATCTTGAAAACATTATGTTAAGGGAAAGAAGCTAGGCACAAAACCCCACATAAATATAATTTAATTTATATAAAATATCCAGAACAGGCCCTGACCGGTTTGGCTCAGTGGATAGAGCGTTGGCCTGCAGACTCAAGGATCCCAGGTTTGATTCCGGTCAAGGGCATGTACCTTGGTTGTGGGCACATCCCCAGTAGGGAGTGTGCAGGAGGCAGCTGATCCATGTTTCTCTCTCATTGATGTTTCTAACTCTCTATCCCTCTCCCTTCCTCTCTGTAAAAAATCAATAAATACATTAAAAAAAATATCCAGAACAGGCAAATCCCTAGACACCAAAATAATCAGTGGTGGGAAGGGGCTGAGGGGGGCGGGGGGCGGGCAGAGGGAATGGAGAGTGACCGTCAATGGTTACAGAGCTTCTTTGTGAGGTGGTGAAAAATGTTTGGGAATTAGATAGTGGTGATCAATGCATTTTATTGTTATTATGGGATTTTTAAAAAAATATATTTTTTTTATTGATTTTTTACAGAGAGGAAGGGAGAGGGATAGAGAGTCAGAAACATCGATGAGAGAGAAACATGGATCAGCTGCCTCCTGCACACCCCCTACTGGGGATGCGCCCGCAACCAAGGTACATGCCCTTGACCGGAATCGAACCTGGGACCCTTCCGTCCGCAGGCCGACGCTCTATCCACTGGGCCAAACCGGTTAGGGCTATTATGGGATTTTTTAAGTTAGGAGACAGGTCGGGCTATTCCCATAATAACAATGCATTTAGTATATTTTGTGACTGTACTAAAACCACTGAATTACACACTTTGAAATGGTGAACTTTACTGTATGTGAATTATATCTCAATACAACTGTTATCTCAAAAAAAGTCATTAGAAAATAAGAAGTCTGACAAGTGAAAGGGATAGAACAAAAGAATGTCCAAAACCAGACCCCACAGCAAAGAGGTGCCTAGTGTGTGATAGCGCCTTTCAGAGCCACGGGGGGAGGACGGAATCATTTCACCCCAAAACCGACCACCCAGAAACGGTGAAAGCAAATGGCTTCCCCTCTCTGTGCTTCCGTTTCCTCATCTCCCACTCTGACATGCTCACAGCTACTCAGACAATGCTTGGGGATATTCAACGACTAAAGCGACTGCCTGGGGCCTGGCGCATGGGAAGCCCTCAGAAAAACAGTCGCTGCCTTCACAACAGGCCCAGAACGGAGAACCACAGCATCTTAGAGGGACCCGCGGGGGCAGCTCCACGGAATCCTGGAGTCTCAGGATGTCAGAACGGGAGAATCTTAGAATAATCCATGCGTAGAATCCTGGAACCATAGAGCCACTGAATTGTAGGCATCTGCGAGCCAGAAGGACCTCGGAGACCATCTGTCCCGTGATCTGCAAGTCTGGAGATTTTAAACTAATAGTAACAACAACAACAACAACAACAGCAACAACAGCAATAACCATGGCAGCAGCAGCAGCAGCAGCAGCTAATGGTGCTTACCATGTGCCATGCACTTTTCTAAACTTTCATACAGCAACTTACTTAATCCTGGCAACAACCCAACAAGGTATGCACTATTACTATCACTTTATACGGATTAGAAAATAAAGGCACAGAGAGGTTCAGTAACTTACTCAAGGTTACAGGTACCAGATAGTGAACATTAGAGCTAGGATCTGATCCCAGGCCAGAGTCCACATTCAGATTCCAAGGCCTTAGCCCCAGAAATTCTGGGTCAGGGTGGGGACCCTGGAGTATATATTGTAAGCTACCTAGATAATTCAGATACTAGCCAGGGCTGAGCATCACCGGTTTAGCAAAACTGGTGGCAAACTGGTGGTCCTTAGGCCATAGCCAGCCTATAGCCACACAGTGGCTATATATGATTGATTTCAGAGAGGAAGGGAGACGGAGAGAGAGACAGAAACATCAATAATGAGAGAGAATCATTGATCAGCTGCCTCCTGTACGCCCCCTACTGGGGATAGAGCCTGCAACCAGGCATGTGCCCTTGACCGGAATCAAACCCGGGACCCTTCAGTCCACAGGCCGGTGCTCTATCCACTGAGCAAAATCAGCTAGGGCGCCACACAGTGCTTTAAAATTGAAGCTGTCCTTTAAAAATCAGTTGATTTCAAATATTTCTGGCTGCTTTTGAAAAATTTGGAAGATGTGGCAACCCTATGTCCACATTCCCAAAGGGCAAGTATCAAGTGTAGTTGAGCAGCAGCTGCCCCCTTAAAGGGTGGTATTCTATCTCTAGGATGAAGCCTTGGTCCTCAATCCTTCACGTTCCCTTTCTGAATCCTGGAGGCATTTCCATTTATAATCCCTGGTTTGGCCCAGCTCCCACACTGTAAAGAAAGGGAAACTGAGGCTTATAGAAAGGAAGAAGACCCAGAGTAAGTAATACAGCAAGTCCAAGGAAAAAGGGAACAGCCCGACCTGTCTCCTGACTAAAAAAATCCCATAATAACAATAACAACAGCCAACATTTTTTTGAGAACTTTCCATGCATTAGGCATACATGCTAAGTGATTTTCAAACATCAGTGAACACGAACTACCGCCTTAAGCGGGTACTATAATAAAGCCCATTTTATAGATGAGAAAATGAGGCACGGAGAAATCAAGTCACTTGCTCAAGGTCACACAGGCCAGAGGTATCAGAGTAAGATTCAACTCTACATCGGACTCCAGGGCCCGAGCCTTCAGTCATTATCCCCCTCATTCTGTGGAGTCTCGGAGTAATAATAAGGCAGAGGGAAAGTCCTGGTTGTATAAACCTTGGACTCCACGGTCTCAGAGTTCCTGTGGATTAGGGGGTGGGGGTGGGAGGCTCAGGCACAGACGGTGCTGACCCCATTCCCTCTGCAACATGAACAAACTCTTGGTGAACCCAGGGTCCCTTGTGGCAGCGACCAAGGTGGAGGGAAGAGGCAATACCCTCGCTTTCCTGCAAACTGTGGGTCAGCTGCTGGTGGGAGAGGCCGGCAGGGCGAAGGGAGCGGAGCGGATTCAGCACCAAGGACAGCGACCGCGCGGCAAGCCCCGCCGTCCTTTTTTGGGGGACGATCAGCTGGGCAGCATTCTTCCGAGGCTCTCCCACCACCGTTTCCCCCACGAGCTTGGGGAAACGCGGTCCCCCACCTCAGAGCAACAAGAATGACCACGAATTCCAGATGCCTTTTGCCAAGGCCCTCCATTCGTTTCTAGGCAGACATTCAGGAACCCAGTCCGCCGCCCAGGGCTTCCCGCCCCTCTGACACCTTGTGTGCAGGGCGATGGGGAGCGGGAGCGGGGAGAGAGAACGGACATGCGCAGCTCGCCCCGCGCTCCCCTCCGCCTGGGTCCCTGCGCTCAGGACGCCGCCGCCGCCGGGGGCTCCGCAGCGGGCCCACCTGCCGCACCGTGGTCATGGCAACCGGGGAGGCCTGGGAAGCCATTGGTCCGCTCCCAGCCACGCCCCTGGCGGCCGCCGCTGCCCCGGAACTGAGACGGCGGAGAGACGCTGACGGCTCCGTAGGAGAGGGACCCGCCCCTCGCTCGCTAACGAAACATCCTTTCTCCAAAATGGTGGCTACCCCCGTACAATAATTCACGGAGAGAAGGAGTATGAGAGGCTCAGCGCCTCGGGAGGTGGACGGGCTGTCGCTGAGGTTACTTCCGGTGAGGACAGGAAGTGGGAGGCAGGTTGCCGGGAGAGACAATGGGATGAGTTGGGGGGCGGAGAGGATGTGGAGGGTCCCAGGAAGGAGGGATACGCAGGGGGTTGTGGGTCAGATTCTAAGGCCTTCGCACACTCCCTTAGTCAGGAAGTCTGGAGTCCCCAGGCGGACTCCCTAAGAGTAATAATACTAACCACGGCCGTGTATTCGATTGCCAAACATTTGATCAACATGAACCCTCTGAACCCCCATAATCATCCAGTGATGGGAGAATGTGTCACTTCCCGAACCGCACCAGCGTTACAGAAACCCACGCTGCCCCGTGCTGACCTGCTTGGCTCTGTCGGGGTTCATTGTGGTTTGGGGTTGAAGGATGTTGACCACCTCAGGCTTGGTCATCGCCTGTGGGATTTCTCGGACCTTCTCGGCAATAAAGCTGTGCACGGCGTTCAAGGCCTCTGCTGTGCCCTGCACCAGGCATACTCGCTCTGTGGTTCCTGTTGAGCAAGGAAGAGACAGGCCCCGTTTAATGGCAAGAGAAGAGAAAACGGAGGACCTGAGAATGTGGGGTCACATGGGAAGCCCGTGCGAGCTGGCATGGGCTCCCAGGCCATCGCGGGCAGCTGGGAGAGTGAGTGGAATCCCTGTTTTGTAACCTGCACTTCACGGCCCTCCCCTAAAACAACCCGAGGGGATGGAAGAATGATGCTTAAGTGCTTGGCGATGCCCACAGCCGCCCTGGGCAGGGGAGACAGGGCTCAGCTGCCTCTTCCCAGTCCTTGCTGGCTCCCGGTTGCTTTGGCAACCATTCACTCACTCCCCCCCTTCCAGAAGCGGGAGAGCTCAGGCCTGCAACGGTTGCCACAGTAACTGGAACCCCCTTATCGGTCTGGCTGGCCGGGTCCTCAGCCCACCCCCAGGGGGACGAGGGATGAGGCCCTGTTGCCATGGCAACCCCTGAAAGCCTGCAGCGAGGGCCTCTGGGCTTTTGGAGAGGATGGGGAAGGGTTGGGGGATGGGGAGACAGAAGAGAGGCCTGAGTGCCTGCCTGGACCCACCAGATGGAGGGCTGAGGGGTGGGGGAGGGCACGGGTGTGGACACAGGGGAGGGCAGAGGGGGTCAAAGGCAACTCATGGGAGCGTGGGCAATGGGGGACTGGGTGCCTTTGCTGGAAATTCTCCACATATTGGCTCTGGTTCTGACCCAGGCATCATTGTGTGTGTGTGTGTGTGTGTGCGCGCGCGCGCGTGCGTGCTGGGGGGCAGTAGGGAGACCTCTGGGTGGTGTTGGGGTAATTTTGTGGGAGACACACACTGGGTGACACTGTGAGAGCAGTGTGAGTATATTTGTGACTCTGGTTGAGTGGTGTGTGTGTGTGAGCACACGCGTGTGTTCACTTGGGGGCAGGACTGGTTAAATGATCTTTATCTGCGGATGAGTGTATAAGAGAAAGAGCAGGAGAGATGAGAGATAAACAGACTGCATGACATAGTGATTCCAGGAAAGGAGTTTGTGTGTACTCTTGTATGTGAGAAAGTCGCTGTGATGTTCAAGGTTAAGCATACTGTGAATTTGAAAGAAGCAAAGAATCTCAGGAAGCAACGCTGCGGCTATACAATGAGTGCGTACCACTGTACCTGTATGACAGTGTGTGTGTTTGCCTATATGTGTGTACAGGTGTGTAAGGGAAAGAGACAGCTAGACACCCTAGGTGTTCAAAACACTATCTGAGTGACGGGTACGTGGTATGAATGTATAGGCGTGTGACAGTGTGTATAGGATACAGACAAGGCTATGACTGATGTGTGTGTGTAAACACAAGAAAGAGACCTACAGGCAGACCCAGGTGTCAGGATGTAAGACCGTGTGGAGGACTGGTGTGTTTGTATGTGTGTGTCGAGTGTCTGTATGACAGCCAAAGAAGACTCCGCTATGAAGGGGCTGGTCTGAGGATGTGAGCGCCTGGGTGAGCTGGCCCTGTTCGGTGTGTGGGGCTGTGTGTGTCTCTCCCTGGTGGGACTCCGTCTGTAGGACCAGTTAGCTCCCTGGTTCTGTAAAAAGTCTTGAGCGTGTGCCAGGCTTCACGTGACTGCCTGTCTGAGACACTGGGGCGCGTGTCCAGCGTCCTGGGGGCGTTCTCACGCAGCGTGCTGGTCTGCTCTGACCCCTCGCTTGCCACCTCGCAGCCTCGCAGGCCAGTCTTGCCCTGTGTGGGTGTCCCTGTCTTGGGTCACTTGTGCAGTTGACATCCTCCATCTCCTTTGGGCCGCTGTTGCTCACTCTGACTCCCCCCCCCCCCCCCCACCCCAGAACAATGGCTTGGTCTGAGCCAAGGGTGAGTCAGGGCGCAGGCTGCCTCCGTCTGGGTGTAAATAGGAAAGGGTGTGGGTCAGGGTGGGAACTGGGGGGATTCGGGGCGGCCCCAGGGAGAGCCTGGATGAAGTGGCCGGGTTCTCCGTCACTGCGGGGTTTCTCTCTGGCTCAGAGAGTCTGTGATCACCCCTCCCCTGGTGGTTCTTAACCCGGGTCCGCAGGGCTTTTACGGGGCCCAGTTAAACTCGGCGAGACTGTCCAATAATAACAGCTGGTGCTTACATAACACCCAGCACCAGGCGCCGTTCTAAGCGCTTTATATATATTTGTTCACTTTCATATATAAGACAGGCGACGTTATTCTTCCTGACTTACTGCTAAGGACACTGAGGCACAGAGGAGCTTTGGGGTTTGTCCACGTTCACTCAGCCCGGAGTGAAAGATCAGGGTTGTGAACCCAGGTGTCTGGCTCAGAGTCTGATTTTGTTTTTTTTTTAATCCTCACCCGAGGATACTTTTTCCATTGATTTCTAGAGAGAGTGGAAGGGAGGGAGGAGGCGGGCAGAGAAAAAGAGAGAGAAACATCGATGTGAGAGAGACACATCGATTGGCTGCCCTCCCCCCTCCCCCCCGACCCCGCATGTGGAACTTGCAACCGAGGTATGTGCCCTTTACCGGGAACTGAGCCCAGGCCCCTTCAGTCCACAGGCCAAAGCTCTAACCATTGGGAAAACCGGCCAGGGTAGAGTCTGAGCTTTTAACCACTGAGCCACATGTACTGAATTTGTGGGGTGTGAAATACGTGTGTGTGTGTGGGGGGAGGGAGGCTTAACAGGATTGCAGTTTTGCTTCTTTTTTGTTGTTGTTGTTAATCCTCTCCTGGGGATATTTTTTCCATTGCTTTTCAGAGAGAGTGGAAGGGAGGGAGTGGGAGAAAGAGTGAAAGAGAGAGGGGGGGAGAAAGACAGAGAGGAGAGAGAGAAGCATCTATGTGAGAGAGACATATCGACTGGTTGCCTCCGAATCGGGGGTGGGGAGCAAACCTGCAACCCAGGTAGGTGCCCTTGACTGGGAATCAAATCCAGGAGCCTTTGGTGCACCGGCCGATGTTCTAACCACTGAGCAACACAGGCCAGGGCTGCTTTTGTATTCTTGACAGTAAAAAAGAATATGTGTGAATTTATTAAGTGGTCACTTAGGATTTTGTCCTTTGGTGCAAATATATATTATAAATCAATTTTTAAAAAGCGTGTGTGTCTGTTTTCCTTCTGGGATAGGGGCCAGGGCTTCAGATGGATGCTCAAATTCAGGAGGAGTTTCGAATCACGAGGGTGTCTGGGTGAGTGCGCAGGAGTCTGTGCGGCTTCGGGCAGGGACCTGACTCTCTTTCTGTGTCTCCATGGATGACCCGAAAGGATTAAATCTGGGGTTTGGGGTTTCCTGTACCCAGGAGGGATCCCCCTTTGTGTTCTGCCCCTCCCTTGAGGTTAAGGGCCAGGTAGGTGTTATAATAGACACACAAGTGCAGTGTATGTGTTTATGTGTGAACCTACTAGGCCTAGCAGACCCTTTCCATGTCTCTCCTGCTCTCTACGCTTCAGCCACACTGAATAAACAGCCCTCTACCTCGCTCACTTATACTTATTGTTCTGGGCTCCTCCTCCAGGAAGCCTTCCTGACCTCCCCAGGCTGAGTCGAGTGCCCCTTCTGAGCTCTCACCATCCTCTGGGCTTCCCCACCTCGCCCTGACCACTCTGGATCACCACTCATGTTGGGTCTGGCTTCCGTACTGGGATGTGAGATTCCAGAGGGCAAGGCTGGGCACCTCAGTCACTGCTGTGTCCCCATCTCTGTCCAGCACAGGGTGGCATAGAGGAGCTGCTCAGAGACTGTGTGCTGAATGAATGATGGAAAGGGTGTCAGCCAGAAGCAGAGGGAAGTAGCTATTTGTCTTGAGCAGCAGCATCTTGTGTTCCCGTGGGTCCCGGGAAGTCCTAGGGACAGGACTAGGGTAGAGTGGCTGGGTCCTGTGTATGAGTCAGGAGCTGGCACAGGCCATATGATCTGGAGCAGGGAGGGAGGCTGGTCGCACGTCCAAGGACCGGGGACAGACGCTGGCTTATGTTTGTTTGAATTGTATTTATCCCCGGAGAGTCAATGACTGTCCCATCCTCTGGGGATCCCAGATGCCCGGTCTGTGGGGTGTGTCACCCAGTTGGGAGGGGGTGATGACGTGTCTCATGTCTCAGAATGTGATTCAGGGGCAAGAAACCCAGTGTCCTCGGATGCATGTCCCAAGCAGAGGTCTTATCTGTCTCTTGTGGGCTGGAGGGGCCTGGGGGCCACTGGGCCAGGGGAGAAGAGAAAAGGGGGGCTTGCCTGGTTCCCTGGACTGTTCTCTAAACCTCTTGCCAAAGCTGCTTACTGCGGGGGAGGGGCAGAGAGAGAGAGAGAGAGAGAGAGAGAGAGAGAGAATATGAATAAATGTGTCCTGACCCTGGGCTCCATCTCTGGTGTTTGACCTAAAAAAAATCCAAGGGGATTAAGGATGAACTAGAACCAGCTGGGGCAAATGTGCGATAATTTGGGGGCTTCCCTGGAATCCTAGATGCCCAGCGTGGGCATTGGTCCTGGGAGGGAGACATGCAGGGTGAGAGGTACTGAGGGGGATTAGAGAGAGCGGAGGGGCGTTGAAAATGCATGGTTGTGGGAAAGCAGACGGACATGGAGGAGAGGCAGAAGAAAGTCTGGGGTTTGGAGAGAGGACAAGATAAAAACGAAACCACACAGGAGGGAGCTGAGGCGTAGGAAAAGGAGAGAAACATAAAGGCAGAGATGGGCAAGCGGAGGGAGGGAGAAGTGAGGGACAACCCCAACAGAGGATGACCTCATTGAGGGGCGCCACTGAATACTGGCTGAATGGGTGATTGGACAGATGCAGTCGGGAGAGCAAGAGAAAGAAAAAGGGGAGAATATGAGAGGTGGAGGGAAAGGAAAAGATGGGGAGTAGAGATGGGAAGCTAGAAAGGGAGGGAAAGCAGAGGGGAGGGAGAGGGAAAGGCAGAGACAGACGACAGACAGACCGGATGAGAGACTGAGAACAAGATGTGAGGGACAGCCAGCAGAGCCAGGGAGACAGACACGGGCCGATGGGACTGGAGTCTAAGGGAACAAAAGGTGGGAAAGTCAGAGATAGAATGAGAAAGAGACACAACAGGCAGAAAACCAGTGAGACTCAGAGCGGGCAAGATGGGGCGACAGAGAAACCCAAAGGGAAAGAGTAGGGGGAACAGTGTGTGTGTGTGTGTGTGTGACAAGGATGGCTGGCCCCCAAGCCCCAAGGAGCATCCTAACACCTGCCTCCCTGCCCCTCCGCGCAAGCTCCTCCAGCTGACCCAAAGGGGCAGGTGTGTGGGAAGGGGCACATCTGCCAGCACATCATGCAAATGAGCTCATGAATATGCAGCAGGCCCATTGTCTTGCCCTACCCCCACCCCCATCTGCTCTGGGCCTGGCCCCAGGGGCTGAGAGCAGCTCTGTCCTCCCCCGCCTTCGCCCCCCACTTAGGGGGAGGGGAGGTCCCCCACCACTCTCACAGTCCCTGGGGCAGCTGCTCCCCCTCCTCCAGGGCCCAGGTGGGAGGGATGGGCAAAGTCCTGGCAGGGGCTTACCCGGATAGAAGTCTTTGGACTTGGAGAGCTTGATGGTGGCTCCTGTCTCCTTCTGTAGCTGCACGATGGTTTGCCCGCCCTTGCCAATGATGGAGCCCGCTGCGTAGCTAGGGATCAGCACCTTCAGGAAGTATTCACCCTCCTCTGCAGGGGCACATGGCGGGACGAGAGTCAGGGGGAGGGGAGTGGTGGAGGGGTCTTCACCTTTCGGGGTCCCCCTTCAGGTGCCAGCACGGGGTGCCCTAGGAAACCACTGAGCTCCCGGTAACTAAGATACAGGAGCAATGACCACGAGGACAGCAGAAAGGAAAATAACAATAATGATCATTCATTCACTTGTACATAGTCACCGAGCACCTGCTGTGTGCTTAGCACTGTTCTGGCCAAACAGCCACGAAAGAAGCAAACTCCCTGATTTCGCGCGTAAAATGAGGCCGCAAGGGTTTTAGTGGGTAAGCCTAGAGCTTGCACAGCTACGTTCTCCTGGAGGGGGGACAGACAGCATGGTTGTCAGATGGTGGCGAGTGCGAGGGAAACAAAAACAGGCAGGAAAGGGCTGGGGAGTGGAGGGGCTGCACTGTCAGGTCCGGCAGCCAGGAAAGCCCTCCCGAGAATGGGGCTTTCTCTGTCAAACACGCTACAGCCCTACTATGTGCTAGACTCTCTCCCAAGTACTTACAAAGGCCAGTTCCTTGAATTTTCACACTGATGCGGCGAGGGAGGTACTTTAAAAAAACCCATTCTCGTTTAGGCCCGTGTTGCTAAGTGGTTAGAGCGTTGGCCCACGCACTGAAGGGTTGCGGGTTCGATTCCCAGTCAAGGGCAAGTATCTGGGCTGCAGGTTTGATCCCTGATCCCAGCCCCCCGTCAGTCGGTTGGGGTGTGTGTGGGAGGCAACCAATTGATGTATCTCTCTCTCCCCCTCCCTCCCACTCTTCTACTCTCTCTAAAAATCAATGAAAAAATATCCTCTGGTGAGGACTGACAACAACAACCCCCCCACCACACACACAAAACACACACACACACACACATACCCATCCTACAGATGAGAAACAAAGGTGAAGAAAGCGCCCCAGTTTGCATAGGTGACAGGGCTGAGATCCAGGGTTCTAGCTCTGAACCATGCTATCCTGTCCGCCCCCCTGGCTGTGGCTATTGGGAGAAAGAGCAAGTACAGAGGCCCTGGAGTGGGGTTATGCCTGGGTTGTTTCAGGGAGTGCGGTGGCGGGTGTTGGGACTGAGTGAGAGAGGAGAGTGGGAAGAGATGAGGGCTCAGAGGGGTGGTGGTGGCGGGGTTAGGTCTTTGTGGCCCACCGTGAGGTCTTTGGTTTCTACTCCAAATAAGATGGGCGCCACGGAGGGCTCTGAGGGGTGTGATCTGACTTAGGTTGCCAGATCCCTCTGGCACCCAGGAGGGGAGCAGTCTGAGAGCAGCCAGGGTGAAGAGCTGGGAGCCCGGGGAGGAGGGGACTGCAAAGGCCTCGGCGGGAGGTGATGGCAGTCTGACTGGTGGAGGCAGCGAGAGGTGAGAGGGAGGCGGCCGGATTCCAGAAATGTCCTCAACACTCATACGGCCCTGGCGCTGTGCTGCTTGGCAAGGTTGAACTTGTCCATTCCTCACAACCTGCCAGTGAGGGGGGTAGACGAGCCCCATTTTTTACAAAAGAGGAAACTGAGGCACGGAGGGACTCAGAGACGGAAAGGCACCACCAGCTCCGGGTCACCAGCCCAAGGGCGCCAACACAGTTAGTTGCTGGGCTGAGATTCAAATGCGATTCTGCTTGTTCTTGGCCCTCCCTTGCTTAACACCCTCCACTGCCCGTGGCCAAAGGCCAACGCGTTCAAGGACAGCCAGTCTCAAGACCGGAGATTCCAAGGTGGTGCCAAGGGTGTCTGTGGGGCTTGGCCATTCTTTGTGATGGCCATTTCCTTGGTCATGGATGGATAAAGCACTTAGTTAACACAGTCTCAAGGCCTCGCCTCTCCTACCTTCTAACCAAACTGTTGCCTTCTCAACCGAAGTCCCTTGGTGATCGGGCTCGCCCACCTTTCCAGCCTCAGGTCCTGGGCTTTCTCTATGGGCACTAGACATACTTTCCTTTCTGTTCCTCCGACATTTCTTCCTCCGTCCCACCTCAGGGCCTTTGCACATTCTCTGTGCCTGCAACTCCCCTCCCCCAGTGAATTCCCTTTGTCATTCAGATCCCCACTCAAATGCCTCTTAACTCTTGGAAGCTTTCCTTAAACTCTGAGGAGGGGATGTATTCAGAGCAATGTGTCACCGAAGCCCACTGTGGGCCATGCTCTAGAGCTCACCCTGGTGTCCCAGGGACTCACCCGCGCCCAGCAGTAGTGGGCATGCAATAAACACTGGGGG
>NW_005356599.1:365621-368259 GCF_000412655.1 Myotis brandtii
GGGGGGAGCCAGGTTGTCCTGTCTCCAAAGCTTAAGGTTGTAAAATACCTCCCAGTAGTTTTCAACTGTTTACGTTAAGCAAAGGAAACCTATTTTCAATGTTCTCCCATGAAACTCCAACATTCCAACATTCAGATAAGGAGAAACTGCTGGGAAAAGTGGGAGCAGAGCAGGGTTGGGGCCTGGGAGCCCTGCCCATCTCTACCTGGTCCCTTAAGATGGAAGGTTCTGGGTTCCCCGATGTGCTAAGGTGGGGGTCCGAGGGTGAGGGGTTGAATGTGGCTGTGCCTGCATGGGGAGGGGGTCCAGAATGAAGGGGTTTCCCTGAGCCCAAGGCAATCCTCTTAAACTTGCCTAATCAGCCCATTAAGCCTATTAGGTAATTGGCTCGCCCCAGGGTGCCTTCCCATCAATCATCCCGGCCCTCCCCCCAATTCCCTTTCTCCCCTGGGTTCCCAGAGGTGGCCCCTTGTCTGCCCTGCCCCTAAACCTGGCTCAGAGATGAGGGCTAGTTCTCTATCTCCTGGAAGGCTCAGAAAGAGGGTTCAGTTACTGGGAGATCCTTCCCCTCTCACTAGGGCTCAGTTCTCTTTCGTCCTCTGACTCCAGTCCCCATCTTCCCTCCAGCCAGCTTCCCTCTTGAAGAGAGAAGATATTCATCTGCTCTGAAGAAAAGTGGTCCCCACCCCATTTCCTGTGCCCTTTCTCACACTTCCCAGGTTTTGTCAGAATTCCCATAGGAAATGGCAGAAGCAGCCCTAGACTGAGTGTGAATTTTGTCACCCGACAGCCCGTGTGCCCTTGGGCCTCAGTTTTCTCATCTGTAAAATGGGGACATGATAGTGCTGCCCCACAGGGCTACTGTCAGTAATAAAATGATAAAAAGTACTTAGGATGGTTTCAGGGACATGGAGCACTTGAAAAATGTTAGATATCATCATCATTATATTATTATTATTTTTATAATCCTCACCTGAGGATACATTTTTATTAATTTTTAGAGAGAGTGGAGAGAGAGAGGTAGATGTGAGGGAGAAACATCTATTGCAGTGATGGCAAACCTTTTGAGCTCGGCGTGTCAGCATTTTGAAAAACCCTAACTTAACTCTGGTGCCGTGTCACATATAGAAATTTTTTGATATTTGCAACCATAGTAAAACAAAGATTTATATTTTTGATATTTATTTTATACATTTAAATGCCATTTAACAAAGAAAAATCAACCAAAAAAATGAGTTGGCGTGTCACCTCTGACACGCGTGTCATAGGTTCACCATTACTGATCTATTGATTGCCTCCTGTATGTGCCCTGACTGGGAATCGAACCCACAACCTTTTGTTGTATGGGTGATGCTCCAACAAACTGAGCCACCCAGGCAGGGCAATTATTTTTATTATTATTACGTGCTTCATGAATATAAGTTCTTATCACAGTGTCTGACACATGGAAGTGTTCTCTAAGTGGGGAAATGAGCCTGTGAGATGTGGGGTTTTGTTGGGAAATATGAAAAGGAGGGGAGACCCCTCTTCCTCCATCACTTACCCCCTAGGGGCTGCCCTGGCTTTTCCCTGCTTCGTGGAGGAGAAATGGCTTCTCACTGGCAGAAGTGAGACCCTGCGCCCATTCTCCTGCCTCAGCATCTCTGTGATTCTCTTGGTCCTCCTGCCACCTTCTTCAATGTTGCCTTCTTCCATCCCTCTGCACTACTATTTCCTTCCTCCTTCTCTCCCTCTTCCCTCGCTTCCTCCAACAAATCCTTCCTGGGCACCCACTGTGTGTACCAGGCCTTATTTTACAATGTGTTTTTTTTCTAAATCCTCACCTGAATATATGTTCCTATTGATCTTCAGAGAGAGAAGAAGGGAGAGAGGGAGAGAGAGAAGGAGAGAGGGAAAGAGGGAGAGAGAGAGAGAGAGAGAGAGAGAGAGAGAGAAACATCAATGTGAGAGAGAAACATCAATTGGCTGCCTCCCCTACGCGCCCTGACGGGGGATCGAACCCGCAACCTAGGTATGTGCTCTGGCCAGGAATCAAACCCACAACCCTTTGGTGCATGGGACAACGCCCGACCAACCGAGCCACCCGGCCAGGGCCAGGCCTGGTTTTAGGTGCTGGGGACATATCATGACACAAGACAGGCAGTCCCTTTACCTTAAATCCAATCACTTTTAACATTTATGCTGTGTCTCCCCCACAAAGCGCATTCATATAAGCATACAATGGTAAAAAAAAAAAAAAGTCTCTCCATGGCCCCCTTAAACCATCCAGGGGTGCTTGGTGGTCGCTGTATCAGACCGGTGGAAATTTGGAGCCCCCTCCTCAGCCAGTCTCAGCAGCTGAGACCTCCCACCTGTTCAAACTCAGAACGCTAGGTCCCCGGCGTCCCCATCCTGGCCACCAGTCTGGTCCTCTCTCCAATCTGCGTGTCCTTCCTATTTGAGGGCACTTCTCACAGGGTGAGTCCCACTTCCCCTGGGAAGAAGCCAGGCCTCTATTTCCCAGCCTGCCTTGCAGCAAGGGGAGACACGCAACCTCTGCTGAACCTGGAGCCCCCAAGCCTCACACATCCCACCCTGTTTGAATACTCAGGACTCTGCCCGTGAAAAAGTTCTTCCTTCTACTGACGCAGAATCGAGA
>NW_005356599.1:368287-373713 GCF_000412655.1 Myotis brandtii
TCATGCCAGGGACTGAAGAGATGCCAGCTTCGGCTCTCCTGATTAATCTGTGTCCCTCCGGCTACAGTTGCAAGTATTTCCACCTTGGGAAGGGGGCTGTCTTCCCTCTTCTAGTCTTTTTTTTTTTTTTTAATATTTTATTGATTTTTTACAGAGAGGAAGGGAGAGGGACAGAGAGTTAGAAACATCGATGAGAGAGAAACATCGATCAGCTGCCTCCCACACACTGCCCACCGGGGATGCGCCCGCAACCAAGGCACATGCCCCCGACCGGAATCGAACCCGGGACCCTTGAGTCCGCAGGCTGACGCTCTATCCGCTGAGCCAAACCAGTCAGGGCCCTCTTCTAGTCTTTATGAGTCTCTGGTCTCCCACCCGCCCTCGGTGCCCACCTCCTCAGGAGTGCTTCTGAAGGCTTCCAAACAGTGACCACCCCCTGCCCCTCTAAGTAACGTTTACCTGCCCCGAAGATCTGGGGTGCTGGGAAGGAGTGGCCCTTTTTACGGTCAGAGAGTGGACCCTGAAAGCTGGCTTTGATCTGAATGGGAGGTCACTCATGCAAAGGCAGGGCTGAGGGGTGTACGTTGTGGAGGTGCTGTTTTCTGTGACAGTGGCCTGGGGAAGCCAAAGCCGGGTGCTGTACCCATGGCACCTGCTCCTGCCTGGGGTCCGGGGCGGCAGGGTCACGTGTTCTGTGAGGTGTGCGGAGGCTGAGGCTGATGCTGATCTTGTCATGGGGCGTGTGAGGGTGCTGGAGGGTACCCCCGAGGAGGGGGGGGGGCAACGCCAGGCCTGGGATGCCTTTCTGTGAAGCAGTGGTTCTCAACCTTCTGGCCCTTTAAATACAGTTCCTCATGTGGTGACCCAACCATAAAATTATGTTCGTTGCTACTTCATCACTGTAATGGTGCTACTGTGATGGATCGTCATGTCAATATCTGATATGCAGGATGGTCTTAGGCGACCCCTGTGAAAGGGTCGTTGGACCGCCAAAGGGGTCGCGACCCACAGGTTGAGAACCGCTGCTGTGAAGGATGGTGCGGCCCGAGCTCCTGTGAGAAGTGTAACACTACAGGAGCTGGCCCCTGGAGGGATGAGCGCAGCCGGAAGGTGTGATGCTGCCTTTGTGTGGTGACACGGTCTCTGAGTGAGAGGAAGGAGGGTGGGGTATGACTCCCTTGGGGGAATTCACCAGTGAGTGGTGGAACAGGACAGTGACATTCTCATGGCAATAATAATAATAATAATAATACTAAATGACAGCTATTGTTTATTGAGTGCTTGCCATCTGCCAGGCCTCACTTCACCTACGCAACCTCATTGAACCCACACAGCAGCCTGGAGAGGCAGAGGGAGGACTTACGGTCCCCATTTTGCAGACGAGGAGACTGAGACTGAGAGCAGCGAAACAGGGTGCCTGAGGGCCCCACACCAGGCACGGGACAGGGACAGGGAGGAGATGGGCCCTGGGAGGTCCCACCCGAGCGCCCTTAACCCTGGTGCCGTTGTCTTTGTGTTAAGGGATGTGAGGGATGCCGGGAGCAAGACCTGGCTGGTGTAAGCTACGTTTGGGGGGTGAGGTGTGCGTTTCTGTTTATATATGGGGGCGACAGAGGTGGGAACACAGCCAGAAGTACGGGGGCCATTCTATTGGCACCTTCAGAGCTATCATCTGTACTCAAGGGGGACGTTCCTTGTTACTGCCCCTCAGCCCGGGGTCATCTGCCGCTCCTAACTGGAGTTTCCAGCCACCTCTTCACCTAACGCCTCCTGTCCTCAGAGCTTCATCTCCCTGCCAACCGCCCCTGCCTGCCAGTCACGGTACCCGGAAGCCAGGTTAACAGCCACCATCTCCTCTGTCGGCCCCCAAGAACGGGGCAGGTGCCATGGGCAAGAACTCCGTCTGCCCCGTCTGCCCCAACCTGCTGTGACACCCCGGAAGAGTTCCCCAGCTCGCGGAGCCTGTCCTCGCCTGAAAATGAGGTTCCCTACGGTGTCTGCCCACACAATGGAGGCAGCCTCCCGAGTTCGAATCCTGGCTCTGCCTCTGATTAGCTGACTGACTTCGGGCAAGTTACTTAACCTCTCTGGGCCGCACTTTGCCGTCGGTAAGATGGATAACGTCATAGAATTGTAAGGATTCAATGATTTGGCCGGTACCAAATGTTTTCCATAATTGTTCTTGGCACGGCACACTGCAGACCTTCAATGCTAGCCATCATTGTAATTTATTATTATTATTATTATTATTATTAATGTTACATCCTAGATACTGGGAGAATTAAATGAATGAAATGCTGCATGTAAGGCATTAAGCAATTACACTGGTAGCTTTTATTATTATTATGGTTGTGGTCACTGTTATTTCCCCATTTGGCAGATGGTAGGAACACCAAGGCTCAGAAAAGGGATGTTGACCCAACACCCCACAGTCATGAAAGTGTCAGAAAGAGCCCTCACTTGCCCTGACTGGTTTGGCTCAGTGGATAGAGCGTCGGCCTGCGGACTCAAGGGTCCCAGGTTCGATTCCAGTCAAGGGCATGTACCTTGGTTGCAGGCACATCCCCAGTAGGGGGTGTGCAGGAGGCAGCTGATCGATGTTTCTCTCTCATCGATGTTTCTAACTCTCTATCCCTCTCCCTTCCTCTCTGTAAGAAATCAATAAAATATATATATATAAAAAAAGAAAGAGCCCTCACTTCTGAGATGAAAGTCTCAGACCCTTGCCCATCCCTGCCCCTGAGTGTGTCTCTAAATCGGCGGTTCTCAACCTGTGGGTCGAGACCCCTTTGGCGGTCGAACGACCCTTTCACAGGGGTCGCCTCAGACCATCCTGCATATCAGATATTGACATGACGATCCATAACAGTAGCAACATGACAGTGATGAAGTAGCAGCGAAAATAATTTTATGGTTGGGTCACAACATGAGGAACGGTATTTAAAGGGCCAGAAGGTTGAGGACCACTGCTCTAAATGGAGGCTTGCCCCTTTGCGTTTCCGGGCCTCAGTTTACCCGTGGGTCAATGGGAGGGGAGGAGGGGCGAGAGCCTGGAGGAGCAGTCCCTCAGGGCTCATCCTAGTTTCCCTGCTGCCGAGAGTAAGCACAGGAGCCCTGGAACCTGGCACCGGGGTGGACCGATCCCAGCTCCACCACCGATGAGCTGTGTGACTGGGCCGTGGCTTCATTTCTCTGAGCCTCAGTTCTATTCATCTGAAAAGGCAGCCCAAATCATCTCCCTGGAGGGATTTATTGGGAAATTAATCCATATCTCAGAGTCTGACTCAGAGTAGGGTGCCAAGGGCTCGGGCCTGACCACCTTTGGCAGGAAGGTGGTGCTGCTCTGAGTGCACTGCTTTGGAGCATCTCAGCCCCTTTAAGAGAAGAATGGGATTCCCCCTCCCCATCAGCGGGGGCGGGGCTGGACTGCCTGCCAGGCCGGGCTCTGGGGCCACCTGGGTCCCTGACCCTCTCGGTGGCGACTGGGAATGGCAATGGGACAGGAAGGAGGGAAGGAAGTCGGAGGGGCCGTATTCATGTGTGTGTTGGGGGTGGGGGAGCAGGAAGAAGGACAGGAAACTCACTCCCAACCCCTCCCCCAACTTCCCTTTCCTCCAATTTCTGCTGGACACCCTCAGAGGCGGCCAGGGGGTCCCAGATTCCTGTCCCACCTGGACAGGGGTGGGGGGAGCACTGGGATAGAAGGAAGAGACTCAACTGTGTTAGTCTGGGGGGGGGGGAGGAGGCGGGAGGTCCCCACCCGACCCACTCCAGTGCCCGGCAGCCTGGCAGCGGGGAAGGTGCACCCTGCCTGAGGCCATCCCGCTCCCATCCCCAGGAAAAGGCCGGAGGAAGCAAGAGATTTTGGCCAAGGTGACCGCCAGGAGGGGCCTGTCTGCTCTGGGGTCTCCCCTCTTCCGGGGCTAATGGGCTGGGCTCGGAGGACCCCCCCGACTAATTGCCTGCTCCTGAGACACACACCTAGCGCCCCCAGCGTGTCTTTTATTCCCCTGTACACATCCCTCTTCAGGTCACACACAGGGACGGCCCCTCTTCTGTGGTGTCACACACACACTCCCTTGACAACCACACGCAATCATCCCCACCTCCCCGGTGTCACACACTCAACCATCACACACACACACACACACACACACCTCTCCCCTTGTTACAACTATACACACTCGGGCTGTCACACACGCACCCTTCCCTGTTCATACCCCTTGGATGTCATAGGCACATGTTCCCTGTTCCCGGTTCACCCCCGGAGCCCCAACCTCTCCCCCGTCATACACCCACCTCCGCTGGTGGCACACACCCCCTCTGATGTCATTGTTGCACACCTCCATGTGTCACACCCAGCCACAGCCTCTCTGGAGTCACACCCACACCATTTTCTGGTCACATACCCTCACCGGCTTCTCCCGGTCCCACCCCACCCCAGACACGCCTGTGTCACATACTGAACTGCCTCCCCCTGATCCGCACAGCCTCTCACGGCTCACACCCAGAGCCAGCCCCTTCAGCGTCCCCCACACACCCGCTGGCATGTCACACACACCCTCACTCCTCTACCGCTGCCACTTTTGGGGTGACATGCACACACTTTTCCTTGTTACACATACCAGGGTCTCAAACATGGATCCCAGCCCCTCTGGTCTGCCCTCTCTCTTACACAGACACACACACACACACACACCCTCTTTCCTGCCGTATCCATGATCCCTAATGCCACACATTCAGGCCTTACAGGGCCCACACGCACACACGAATACACACGAACACACACACACACACACCTGTCCCAGCCACACATTCTCCCACCTAGCTCTACACACCCACCCTTTCCTCCATCTCACCAACACACCCACCCGCTGGTGCCCACACACAATTGCGCCCGTGGCCCGCACATGCCTCCCTCCAGGACATCCCTGCTCAGGACATCCCCAGGGAGGAGACTGGAAAGCTCCGAGTCCACAGGCCTCCTCTCCTCCTTCCCCTCCCCCCGCCAGGACGCGCCAGCCGGGAACACCCCTGCCCCAAAGGGTCACATCACACACCCCTCAAGGACACGGACACCGGCTCGGAGGGACCCACGCCCCCATCCTTTGCGCCCCCCCAAGGACACTTACCACCCCCTCCCCCCCCAACTCCTCTGGTCGCAGACAAAGCTCCCAGCCCCGGGCCGCGGCCAGAAGGGGAGGGGGGTCCGGACTCTCCCCAACTCCCCGCTCGGCTCCGGGTCTAGGGAGGGGCGCCTTTCCCCTCCCTAGAGCCCTTGCACCTGCCAACTGGGGAGAGAGGAGGATGGAGAAAGGCGAGGCCCCCTGCCCGCTCCCCCACCCCGAGCGCAGCCCCCTCTCACCTCCCGTGTTGCTGCGCTTGGTGCAGACCACCTCGGGGGGCGTTTCGAGGGGCCTCTTGCG
>NW_005356599.1:373941-374168 GCF_000412655.1 Myotis brandtii
AGGGGTGGGGGAGGGGGGACCCCGGAGAGGGAAGGAGGGAGGGAGCTGGTTCTGGGGGGCTGACAGAGACAAGAGAACGGATATGAGCCGTATGGGAGGGCCCAGGGGGTCTCCGCTGGGGTCCGGAGGAAACTCAGGGGTGGGGTCTCTCTCGAAATCAGGGAGCCCGGGGACTGGCCGCGCCACTGGAGGGATGGGGCTCCCTTCTTGGCTACCCCGGGAGGAGG
>NW_005356599.1:374292-382082 GCF_000412655.1 Myotis brandtii
AGCATCTTCTTTCCCGGAGGCTCCCACCGCGGCCTGGCCCCGCCCACCCACCTAAGGCCACACCCATGCCGGTCAAGGCCACGCCCCTCGGCGCCCCATTGGCCTGTCCTTAAAGCCTAGACCACGCCCCTATGTGTTGGCCACGCTCCTCCCGCGGCTGCCCGAGGGACCCAGCTCCCCCGGGCTACAGTGGGACCCCGGACTCAGGCAACACTTCCCCACCCCTCGCCAGTAAAGCACGTTTACTGAGCACTTGCTATGTGCCCGGTCCGGTGCTAAGTAAGCGCTCCACAAACATCACATTGAATTCCCAGAGCAATCTTTAGGTACTCTTATTATTCCCATTTTACAGGTGAGAATACTTAGCCTCAGCAACTGGACATCACTTGGTCGAGATAAGAAATCCCATGTCACATGTCTCCCACCCCAGCTGGGGCGTTCCTCCTCGAAACCTTTCATTTATTCCTTGAAGAATGAACACAGGGTTACTGCAAGGCCCCTGGGTATTAATTCAACGAATACCTGAGTTAAAGCGTGTAGCTCTGAGCCTAGCGCACCGCTGGTGTTCAATTCAATCAACATGTTAGGTGCCAGGCACTGTCCCTTACAACGCTGGGGGACAAAACAGTCGTCCCTTGTAAAGTGTTACTATTCATGTCATGGAGAAAAACAACTTTTCAGATGACAGAGTGGAGGCCCAGGAATGTGGAGTGTGGCTCGTCCAAGGGCACACGGATAGACAGAGGGGGAAACTGGGATTTGAATGAAGGACAAGTTTAATTTCAGAGCCTAAAAATCATTGAAAGTATGGGGTATTTCCTTGGAATTGATCATTGCTAATAGTCAATGTTCACTGATCCATTAATTTTCTTCTCCTTGGATTCCTGGTCTCCAAGGATTCTTTCCTTCCTTAGGTCAGCCAGAGGCAAGATTAGGCTCAGAAGAGGCCTGGGTGAGGGTGATTGTGGCAGCCGGGGGGGGGGGGGGGGGGGGGCTCCTCCCTCTGCTCCATCCCACTGCTGCCCCTCCCTTGCCATGCTCTCAGGTCCCCAGCATGGAGAGGGTAGCAGATGGCCTGAGGTGGATGGGGTGGCCACCCATCTGTCCCCTCCCCCTATTGTCCCCAGAGCCAAGGGGGATCGTAGGGGGTTGTGGTCCACTGCAGTCTGGATCCTCCCCTTCCATCTTCCTGGAGGAAGCTGAGGAGCTGGTTGCCATGGAGACGGAGAAGAGGCAGAGGGATGCAGGGAGATACTGGGGTCAGGCGGAGATCCGCACCTAGACCCTTTGAGTCACATATACTTACACCACACAGGTACCTATTTCAACATCCATGGGATTGCGTGTGAAGTCCCGCCGGTCCCAGTCGCACAGGCCCTCTTGCAGACACACAGGTACACACTCTCAACAGTTTCACGTAGGCACACTCTGATATATGAAGAAGACTCATGGGGGATAGGCGCACGGGTGCACACACACACACACACACACACACTCCTTAATAATGCATAATGCACATTTAGTCATGCAGACCCAAAGCCATACCACAGGCACTCACACACAAATAGACACATGCACAGCTGATATCTGAGTATTTCCCAGGTACACACATTCAGAGCCAAAACTACTCCACACCTGGCCACACACGCCCTGAGAAGTTAGGAGTACATGATTGCAGCCACAGAACAAGCACAACCCATGTTACATAAGGCATACATGTTAGTGACATGTGAAATACACTGACACACAGACTCAAGTGTGTCTTCCACGCAAAGTGGGTAATCACACACCTTTAGATACATGTCCCACATAGTCTCATGCACACAATACAGGGGACCTCACAGATCGCTCAGCAACATACACAACACACATGGAGTCCCGTGTGCAGCTCAGCCCCCACCCCCTAGTCATGCCTGCAGCCCCAGCTCTACAGTCCCCCCAAGCCCTCCCAGTTGGACACACACAACAGCATGGTCGGTCACGCACTCACACTCACACACAAACACAAACCTCCTCCTAGATATTTTTAAACCCAGGCTAGTTCTGCTGCTATGGTAACCGCCCCAAACCCATTGCCATAGCAACCCAACGTCAGCTTTCCAAGCACCAAATCCTGGGGGATTGCAGGGCCCCAATCAGAGGCCAGTGGAGGGGGTTGCTGCACCCTCTGCCATCATCCGTGCCACCCCACTACCCTCAGCCTAGAGTCTTCAGGGAAGCAGCCACTGGAGGCTGGGCAGGGGCCGGAGCCAGGAATACAAGACCATCAGACTGAGCTGGGACAGGGGCAACCCTCAACTTGCTTTTTCCTCCGGCTGATCAGAGCTTTCTGGAGGGGACCATGGGACCAAAGTCAGCCTGCATCTGGACACACAGCCTGGGTTCAAAACCTGGGCCTGCCATTTACATGCGGTGTGACTTGGGCATATCCTTAACTCTCTCTGAGTCTTACGTTCCTTCATTTTGAAAATCTTGCTGCTGTTGCTGGCGAAACTAACATCCCAAAGGACTATTGTGACTCGGTGGTGAAAAGCCAGGCAGACCTGCATCCCAATTCTGACCCTCCCGCTTTCTAGCTGTATTAACTCAAGAAAGGGCCTCCCTTGTCCTAACTGGTTTGGTTCAGTGGATAGAGCGCCGGCCTTCCGACTGAAGGGTCCCGGGTTCAGTTCTGGTCAAGGGCACGTGCCTCGGTTGCAGGTTCAATTACTGATTGGGGCGTGCAGGAGGCAGCCAAATAATAATAATAATAATAATAATAATAATAATAATAATAAATAAGGAAAAGAAAAAAAAGAAAAGAAAGGGCCTCCTTGACAAAGTTCAGGGGCAAATAGTAGTCCAATTACACGGGGGTGCGGGTAAGATTTCCAACAAAGGGGTGTGGTTGCTGACCTAATAATTTTGCACGTATTCCAACATATTTAAGTCTTAAGCATGGCCTTGGGGGCAGATACTATTATTATTCCTGTTTTGCAGAAAAGGAAACGGAGGCTCGGGGAGCTTGCCTGGGATCACACAGCTACAAAGTTTGAAGCATGGGATTTGAACCGAGGGGGTGAAAGGCACATGTTTAGCCACTGCTCTCTCCTGCTTCTCCAAGAGGGGAGTTGGGAGAGGGGGATAGAATGGTTGATTCTTGGAAATGCTTTCTAGCCTCAGTTTGCTAGCCTGCAAAATGGGAGTGAAAACGATCCTGCTGGCTGCACTGTTGGAGGATCTATGAGGCAGCTTGCACCCAGGGGCTCTGAGGACAGGCTGGCACACCGGAGTGCTTTGTGTAGGTGGGGAGCAAATTGGGAGGGGTAGGGCAAGCGGGCAACTGGGTAGGCGCAGGAGAGAGGGAGGTGGCTGGGGCTCAAGCCCTGCTTTTCTCTTTCCCAGCCCGGTGACCTCAGGCATGAGCTTTCTCTAGTCTGAGCCTCAGTCTTCCTATCTGTCAAGTGGGTGGTGAGAAATCCAGGAGCCAAAGGAGGTAAGACCATTTAGCATGGGTCCCAGTGAAGAGCTGATACTAGCATCATCTATCCAGTCTGTACATGGGATCTAGGAGAGGTAGGACGGTTCCATGCAGGGTTCTGCAAACTTTTTTGACCCACAGTAAGAAATACACTTAGTCAGTCCACTGGTGTGGCTCAGTGGTTGAGCGTAGACCCATGAACCATGCGGTCACTGTTTGATTCTCATCAGGGCACATGCCCGGATTGTGGAGCTCAATCCCCTGTAGGGGGAGTGCAGGAGGTAGCTGATGGATGATTCTCTCTCATCATTGATGTTTCTATCTCTCCCTCTCCCTTGCTCTCTCTGAAATCAATAAAAACATATAAGAAACATAAAAACACTTAAGAAAAAATAGAATGGACAGGGAAGACCTCACTGAGGAGGTGACATTTGAGCAGAGACACGAAAGAGGTGAGGTCAGGTGGATCTCCGGGGAAAGAGCGGTCCAGGCAGAGGGAAGAGCAGGTGCAAAGGCCCTGAGGCAGGAGTGTACCTGGCAAGTTGGAGGAAGGAGGAGGAGCCTAGGGAAGTTGGAAAGTGGGAGGGATAAGGCTAAAGAGTTAGGTAGGGAGCCGACGGTGTCTGCTCTGAGGGCCACAGTCCAAGACTTAGCTTTGACTCGGAGTGAAATGGGACGGTGGGAGAGTTTTGAGGAAGGATGTGAGTTGATTTAGGTTTTATCACAAGATCCCTTTGGCTGCGTGCGAACAATACTGCCGGTGGAGGCGGGTTGGTGGGGTAGAAGTACAGAGATGATCTTGACCACGCAGGTGGGAGGTGCCGGTGGTTGGGCCCGGGTGACAGGTGGGAAGACATCATTGGAGTCCTGGTTCTCCCATGTGACTGTGGGCAAATCATTTCACCTCCCCTGGGCCTCAGTGTCCCCATTTACCAAACGGGGGTGATGATAGAACACCCACCTCTCAGAGCTCCTGTGTGGTGTCAGTGTGACAGAGCTGAGACAGCCCTTGGCACAGAATGTGTGCTCAACAAGTATCGCCTGTCATTGTCACCGTTACCCCCCAGGCTCCCAGACCAGGGAACTTCTGTGTCCTGTCCACGGGGGCAAGGAGGCCTTCGGGGAGGATGGGGAAGAGGGGACTGACTGCGTAATGAGTGTGTGTAGATCTGATCCCGGGCTATTTGAGTCAGAGGATCTTGGAGCAGAAGTCTTTGTGGTGCCAAGGTCTCGAGGGGTCCTTTGCTCCTCACAGCCTCTTTGTAGAATGGGGAGATGGGGGTCCAGAATGGTTTCATCGTGCCCAGGAGCCCACAGTGAGCTGGGGGCTGAGCCAGGGCTCGAATCCATCCCAGTCCTGGCTGCCTCCTTGGTGATTATGGCATCTGACCGCGTCCCCTCCCCGCTCCCCCCAGCCTTAATATCTTCCTATGACTTCCTACTGCCTCTGGGATCAATTCCAAACTCTCCCAGTTGTTCAGGCCAAAAACCTTGCATTTGCCCTTGACACCCCCTCTTTGCCTCACACCCACAGCCAATCCATCAGCAAACGCTCTCTGCTGCACCTTTAGATTCCAAATCTGACCCATGTCGCCGTCTCTATCAACACCACCAAGGCCCAGGCCCTCAGCAGCCGGCCCCCCGCCCCCTGCCGGACTCATTGGACCTTTCCTGCTCCCCCCACTCCCACCCATGCCCATCATTTCAACAGACAGAGTCCTTTTTTTTTTTTTTTTTTAACTACAGCATTAGTTTTGATTGAAATTTTATATTTCTTTCAAAATGTGGTATTGGGACAAACAAGTCAGCAACTTGAAAAAAGAATTTAGATCTTTACCTTAGACTGTAAGCAAAAAGATATAACTCACAATATATTTGAATATGTCATTATACCTAGAAAAACAGAGTTTTAGGAGAATTTTGGAGAAGGCCTACATTTTTAAGTTTAGAAGTACAATAAACATTTTAAAGTTAAAATTACTAGATTTAACAGGACAATATTTTTTATTTTTTTAAAATATATTTTTATTGATGTCAGAGAGGAAGGGAGAGGGAGAGGGAGAGAGAGAAACATCAATGATGAAAGAGAATCATTGATCGGCTGCCTCCTGCATGCCCCCGACTGGGGACCGAGCCTGCAACCCCGGCATGTGCCCTTGACCGGAATCGAACCCAGGACCCTTCAGTCCACAGGCTGACGCTCTATCCACTGAACCAAACCAGCTAAGGCAACAGTATAATTTTAAAAATATATATTTTTATTGATTTCAGAGAGGAAGGGAGAGGAGAGAGAGAGAGAAACATCAACGATGAGAGGGAATCATTGATCGGCTGCCTTCTGCACGCACCCCCTACTGGGGATTGAGCCTGCAACCTGGGCATGTGCCCTGATTAGAATCGAACCCGGGTCCCTTTAGTCCACAGGCCGACGCTCTATCCAACTGAGCCAAACCGGCTAGGGCAACAGTATAATTTTAAAACTCTTCATGCTAAAGGCAAAACCATCTGTATTATAAGGCAATCAATCGATCATATATGACAGTATTTCTATCACTTGTCAATCAACGGCCCTTGGTGCCAATTCATTGCCAACACAAATCCCCAATTTGGGGCGTGGTGCAGAAGGAAACTTGATTCAGCCCACAGCTCCACTGTGATACAGCAGGACGGTGAAAACAGCATGGCGGGGAGGCAGCCCGGGGCCAGGCCCCACTCTGCAGGCAGCTCGCTCCGCTCCGCTCTGCTCCAGACTGGCCTGCGGTGCTGGTCGGTGCTGGTCGGTGCTGGTCGGTGCTGGTCGGTGCTGGTCGGTGCTGGTCGGCCCCACCTTGCTCTGGGCCGCCCCACCCTGTGCCACTCTGCTCTGGCCTGCGCTGCTCGGTGCTGGCAGGACGTCTTCCGGGTTTCAGCTCAGCCAGGCGGTCTTCAGTCTTCCATGGGAAGGGACAGTGCACTCCCAGAGTCATTCTTTTAAAAAGCAAGTCAGAGCCGTAACCGGTTTGGCTCAGTGGCTAGAGCGTCGGCCTGCGGACTCAAGGGTCCCAGGTTCGATTCCGGTCAAGGGCATGTACCTTGGTTGCGGGCACATCCCCAGGAGGAGGTGTGCAGGAGGCAGCTGATCCATGTTTCTCTCTCATTGATGTTTCTAACTCTCTATCTCTCTCCCTTCCTCTCTGTGAAAAATCAATAAAATAAATTAAAAAAAAAAAAAGCAAGTCGGATCATACACGGCATGGTAGGCGAGAGAAAATAAAAAATGCAAAAAGGGGGGATTTCTGTAAGAACTTTGAGAAACAGTGTAGATTTCTGGCCTTAGGTTCGTGGAGGGAGAAGGAGCTTTCTGTGCATCTCTCCCACAGCGTGGGCACTTACAAATATTACGGACGGGGAAACTGAGGCACAGCTGGTTAAGTCACTTGTAGCGGACCTGGGGCTTGAACCCTGGCCACCTGGCTGCAGAAGCTACCTCCTGAACCATTCTACCTCCCTGCCTCTTTCTCACATGTCTCTCTCTGTTCAGCCAACTTTCTCCAGGTGTGCACCGCGCCCCCCCACCCCCACCCCCACTTAGCTGCTCCTCTAGCTCATCACAGTGCATAGGATGAAGCTGATTCTATGCAATCATTTCTGCTCGAATTTAATTTTAGTAATTTCTCCCCTTCATCTTCGCCCCCTCCCATAGGTACCCCCTCTAGGGTGCTGAACTTTTGGCCCCCCATCCCTCTTCTATTCTTTCATTAAAATCCATGTATATAGCCTTCAAGGTCATTTTGTCTTATGTATGTCTTAAATCTGCAAACACGCCTTTGAGCCACAAACCTCCCTTTCTCTCATTGTGCTTCCTGAGACCTCTCTGCGTGGTGCTGCTTATTTCTAGCTCATGATGAGTGAGTCTGAAGAGGGCTCCGGAGAGGCTGCCTGGGCTGAAGTCTCAGCCTGGCTGCTCACAAGCTGGATGGCCTGGGGCAGGTGTCTTAACCTCTCTGGGCTCCAGTTTCTCCATTTGTAAAACAGAGGGCGTTGTCCTGGCTGGTGTGGCTCGGTTTGTTGGGTGTCGTCCTGTGCACCGAGAGGTTGCGGGTTAGATTCCTGGTCAGGTCTTATGCACGGGTTGTGGACTCGATCCCTGGTAGGGGGCGTGCAGGAGGCAGCCAATCAATGTTTCCCTCAATGTTCCGATGTTTCTCTCTCTCTCTCTTCCTCTCCCTTTCTCTCTCTCTAAAAAAGAGGGTGTTGTCATATGTGGAATCTAAGTAACAAAATAAACTGATGAACAGAGTGGATCCAGAGACATGGAAGCATGGAACAGTGTGGAATCTGGGAGGGAAGT
>NW_005356599.1:382312-390486 GCF_000412655.1 Myotis brandtii
GGGCCGGAGCGGGGGAGGGTGGGCAGGGGCGGGCTGGAGGGGGGCAATGGAGGGGAAAAAGGGAACATATGTAATACTTTCAACAGTAAAGAATTATTTTTAAAAAATAGAGGTTGTTAAATAATGGCACCTTTCTTATAAGGCCGTTGCAAGCTGGCATCTTCAAGCATTTAGCATCAGGCACTTACTAAGCATTGCACTGGCTCCTTCTCTATGACCGTGTGGTATTCCCTCATGTACCCCACATTCTGCTTCTGGAGCCCTAATAATGGACATAAAATTCCTTCCGACTCTCTGCGACCTGAACTGCCCTCATTCTCATTTGCATACATACCCCGTTTAGGAGCCTGCTGGAGAGAGGGGGGAAGTTGGGTTGTCAGCCATCTTCACATTTAACTTCCCAAAGTATTGCCAGATTGCTCTCCGGAAAGAATGCACCCAATCGTACTCCTACCCTCAGTGCTGGATGGCCCCTCTTCCACACTCTTCTCTAGAACTTGGTGTTCTTAGGCGGCCTAAAGTTTGGCCAGACCCGTGGTCAGCAAACTGCGGCTCGCGAGCCACATGCGGCTCTTTGGCCCTCTGAGTGTGGCTCTTCAGACTAATGCATGTGAAAGCATTGCTTTACTCTCTTATGCAGATCAGTTTAGCATTTCTGGGCTTTAGTCTTCATCGCCACCCAGAATTACTCAACATGAACACATGCCTCTCTGTGTGTGTATAAGTGTGTGTGTGTGTGTGTGTGTGTGTAAGGCTTTGAATGCTAACACTTTAATATTTTAGCCCCTGTCATAGCAAACAAGGGGGTCATCATAGTACCTTTCTCCCTTGTGGTTAAGGCAATTTAATGAAATGACAATGGTCCCTGCTTATTGAGTGTTTACTGTGCTAAGCACTTTACATGCATCAATTCATCTATTCATCCCCCAAACACTCTGGGGCACAGGCTGCTGTTATCATGCCCATTTCACAGATGAGACAACTGAGACACGGAGAAGTTGACTGTAAGAAGCAGAGCTGGGATTCAAACCAGGCGGACAGGCTCAGTAACCACCTCACTGCCTGTTGCTGAGGTGACACGGGAAGAGCACCTGGGGCTGAAAGAATCCTATTATCACAGCTTTTTTTTAAAAAAACATATTTTATTGATTCTTTACAGACAGGAAGGGAGAGGGGTAGAGAGTTAGAAACATCGCAACCAAGGTACATGCCCTTGACCGGAATCGAACCTGGGACCCTTGAGTCCACAGGCCGATGCTCTATCCACTGAGCCAAACCGGTTAGGGCTATCACAGCTTTAATAATCAGACAGGACAACTGAGAGGCGCTTGGGCAATGTTTGCTGCGTCAGCAAATTTGATAATGGATTTGCTTTTGGATCATTTTATAGGCATAATAATATCGCATCCCATATTTTTAAAAATCATGCATGAAACTTGGAAGGGACTCACCTGGGCCTCTGTGTCCCCATCTGTAGCCCCCATCCTTTTCACAGCCCTTCCGTTTGCTAAATCAAAGCACTTGTAACTATCACAGTCAGCTTCCTTTCCAGCACCCACCGGGAGACACGTCCTGTTCCCAAGTTCCTGTGTGAATGAGACTGGTGGGCAGGTGTCACTCAGCTCTCCACCTATTCTATGCCTGCACCCGCCGAACACGGCTGGACAAAAACACACACTACAATGAGACTGGGCTCCCCGTAAGTTCAAGATCACTCCTGTCCATTCACTCTCCCATGCTCCTGGAAGGCTACTTTACACGTTCTCATCCCTCCTCTGACCTCTACCACCTCCTCACGGTCCTCGCTCTCACCCTTGACCCCACTCCTATTTCACAGCGAGAGGCGAGGCCATCGGAAGAGAACTTCCACAGGTTCCCAGGATGTCTACCCCGCTACCTGCACCCGAGACCCTGTTCTCTGCCTTTCCTCCTGTCAAAGACATAAACATGCCTGGCCAAGGCCACTTCCTCACGTGCGCACTACATCCCACCCTTTCTCCCCTACCCAGGACGTCAGTCAAGCAGTTCTCTCCTTCTCTCCTGCATCATCATTTCTCCTCTCTCTTCTCGATCTCATTGGCATAAAAACACGCTCTGGTACAAACATGCTTTATTCCCTTGTCTAGCTACAGCTCCAACATTCTTTTATTTATTATTATTTTATTATTTCTTGTTAATCCTCTCCTGAGGATATTTTCCCATTGATTTTTTAGAAAGAGTGAAAGGAAGGGGGAGACACACACACAGAGAGAAACATCAATGTGAGAGAGACACATTGGTTGCCTCCCACACACATGCCAATCAGAGCCATGCCCTTGACCGGAATTGAACCCGGGACCCTTCAGTCTGCGGGATGATGCTCTATCCACTGAGCAAAACCGGCCAGGGCTCCAACATTCTTTTATAACAAAACCCTCAAAAAAAGTGACCTGTACTAAGGTCTCCAATTCTTTTCCTCCAAGCATTCTGGAATCGCTCCAGCCAGGGTTTGGCTCCACCACTAGGCCAAGTCAACCCTTGAGGATCTCAGCGACCTCCATGTGGCTCAATCCAACAGTCCAGTGACCCACCTCATGTGACTAGAGCCTCTTACTGACAATCACACCCTCTGCCTAGGTTTATTTTCTTCCCTTGGCCTCCAAGACACCCACACTCACGATTTCCCTTCTTTCTTGGTAGCTGTTCCATCCCAGTCACCTCTGCTGTTTCTTTCTCATTTTTTTTTTTAAACACTGGAGGCCCACTGGGGATGTGCCCGCAACCCAGGTACATGCCCTTGACCGGAATCGAACCTGGGACCTTTCAGTCCGCAGGCCGACGCTCTATCCACTGAGCCAAACTGGTTTCGGCTTCCCTCCTTTCTTAGTAGCTGTTCCATCCCAGTCACCTCTGCTGTTTCTTTCTCATTTTTTTTTTTTTAAACACTGGAGGGTCTTGGGGCTGGGTCTTTGGTCCCCTTCTCCTTTCTCTCTTCATCACTCTGTTGGTGATGGTCTCCAAGTTTACATATCTCTCTGGTTGGACCCCCCCCCTGCCGCACACACACCCTGAGTTCAGATTCATATATTCACCTATCCTGTCAACATGTCCATTTGGAAGTCCATTAAGTACCTCAACATCTCCAAAAACAAACTCCTGATCCCCCCTTCCCCAGGTAATCTCAATAAAGGAAAACTTCATCTTGGCAGATTCTCAGATCAAAAAATCTTGCAATCATTTTTGACTTCTCCCTCCCAACACCCAATCCATCAGCAAATTCTGTCAGCTCTACCTTCAGAATATATGCAGATTCTAAACATGTCCCACCACCCCCACTGCTACCACCCTCATAAAGCTACCATCTCTCTTTTGAATCATGTAAAATAAAATCTTTTGCTTAAAATTTTTTTGAGGTGAAAGCCACATATAAATTAACCACTTTAAATGGCACAATCCAGAGATATTTAGTACATTTGCAATATTGTGAAAGCATCATCTCTATTTAGTTCCAAAACGTTTTGTCATCCCCAGAGGAGACCCCACACCCATTAAATGGTGACTCTGCATCCTTAAGCCCATCCCCCAGTTCCTGGAATCACTAATCTGCTTTCTGCCCCTGTGGATCTGCCTACTTTGGACATTTCATATGAGTGGAATCACACAATATTTGACCTTTTGTATCTGGCTTCTTTCGTTTAGCATAATGTTCTTAAGGTTCATCTATATTGTAGCATCGATCAGAACTTTATGTTTTTTTTTTATGGCCGAATAATATTCCATTGTATGGCTATACCACATTCTGTTTATCCATTCATCCATTAATAGACATTTGGGTTGTTGCTACCCTTTGGCAATTCTGAATGGTGCTGCTATGACTATTTATGTACAAGTATTTGTTTAAACATCAGTTTTCAGTTCTCCTGGGTATATACGTAGGAGTGGAAACACTGGGTCATATGGTAAGTCTATGTTTAACTTTCTGAGGAATTGCCAAAATGTTACCTCATTTCAATTATTTTAACAGCCTATTTTTGACACAGCCACCCGCAGGACCACGTAAGGCATGAGTAAAGTTATGCTCCTGCTGCCCTCCACCCTCCGTGGGTCCCCTCCCATTCAGAGCAAAACCCGAAGATCTCATTCACAATGGCCTACAGGACTGGGCTTCCGACTGCCTCCCAGACACCTTCTACCACACTTCCGTTCACTCAGATTGGCCTCCTCACTGTTATATCTATCTATCTATCTATCTATCTATCTATCTATCTATCTATCTATGATTTCAGAGAGGAAAGGAGAGGGAGAGAGAGATAGAAACATCAATGATGAGAATCATTGATTGGCTGCCTCTTGCACGCCCCCTACTGGGGATCGAGCCCGAAACTGGAGCCCTTCAGTCTGCAGGCCGACACTCTATCCACTGAGCCAAACCAGCTAGGGCCTCACTGTTCTTTAAATGCATCAGCATGTTCCCACCTCAGAGCCTTTGCATTAATTGTCTCCTTTTTCTGGAATGCTCTACTCCTGCACCCAGGAGGCTGGCTCCTTCACTGACTACAGGTCTCTGCTGTAAGTCAGCTTCTCTGAGATGCCTTCGCTGACCAGCCTGTCTCCTTTATTTGGCTTTATTTTCTCCTCAACACTTATCTACATCTGACATTTTATTTATTTATTTATTTATTTATAATTTATTTATTTATATTTTATGGTTTATCTCCCTTTCACCAGGTCATGAGCTTTTTCTTTTCTTTTTTCTTTTTAAAAAAATATATTTTATTGATTTTTTACAGAGAGGAAGGGAGAGGGATAGAGTTAGAAACATCGATGAGAGAGAAACATCGATCAGCTGCCTCTTGCACACTCCCTACTGGGGATGTGCCCACAACCAAGGTACATGCCCTTGACCGGAATCGAACCTGGGACCCTTGAGTCCGCAGGCCAATGCTCTATCCACTGAGCCAAACCGGTTAGGGCGGTCATGAGCTTTTTCTATTTGTTCATTAATACACCCAGCACCCTGGAAAGTTCCTGGAACTTGGCAGGTGCTCAGTAATGTTTGATGAATGAATGAATGAATTGAACTCTATTTATAGATAGAGAAAAGTGAAGCCCACAGAAGATGCACGATTGGTGGGAGCGCCCCCAGCTGGTAATAGGAAGCATTCGGTTCTATTCCAGGTCTCTCTGACTGCAAAGCTCAAGTTCTTCTTTTAATAGTGATATGTGTGTGTTTTTTAAAAAAATATGTTTTTATTGATTTTTTTTTTTTTTTAGAGAGAGAGAGAAAGGGAGAGAAAAACATCGAGTGACCCCCTGCACACCCTACTGGGGCTCAAGCCTGAAACCCAAGCATGTGCCCTGACCAGGAATCAAACCAGTGACTTCTTGGTGCAGGGGACAATGCTCAACCCACTGAGCCACACCAGCCAGGGCCAAAACTCGAGTTTTTAACTGGACTATTTTGTGACTTTTATCGCTAGGTCTCATCACAACCCTAAATGTCAGTCTGTCATCAATACTCAATTCACAGGCAGGAAAACTCATACCCAGAGAGGAAAGGGGGCCCCCGCAACCAGTTGGTGGAAATGGCAGGACTGGCTGTTTTGCCTCAGGGTAGGATTTCTGGTACTAGCTTCTGGCACTCACTGGTCACTCAGGAAATGCGTCATGACTGGTTGAGGGTGGGTTTATAGTAAAGCTCATGTAAACTTCCGGGCCCATGATTGGCATAAGCCAGTGATGGCGAACCTATGACACGCGTGTCAGAGGTGACACGCGAACTCATTTTTTTGGTTGATTTTTCTTTGTTAAATGGCATTTAAATATATAAAATAAATATCAAAAATATAAGTCTTTGTTTTACTATGGTGGCAAATATCAAAAAATTTCTATATGTGACACGGCACCAGAGTTAAGTTAGGGTTTTTCAAAATGCTGACACGCCGAGCTCAAAAGGTTCGCCATCACTGGCATAGACCCTTCCAAGACCCTACCGATGTGTTCTTACGGTCTCGTTTAAAGGAGGACATTTAAAATGCAACTGGCTGCTACCACTGTCTTTTTCTAGTTCCCTTCCCCCTGTTGCACTTCTCTTTACCATGGTGGCGATGGAGTAGTCAGGCATTTATGGGACCTCGCTGGGGGGAATGGGGTTTGAGGATACACTGAGTTTTGTGGGTTATTTGGTGGGGTTCAGAGACACTTTCAGGTAGACTTAAATGACCTACCGAGTTTCATGGTGTAGGAATGGCTTCCAGGAATGCTCCTAACGTCCAGGGTGCTAGCTCACTAGATGCAAGCCTCAGTCTATAGTGGCATGACCTGTCCTATAAGTGTCTCACTCCAGAAGCACCTCACAGGGGAGTTGAGTGAATAATTAAAAGGAATGAGCCGAGCCCTAGCCGGTTTGACTCAGTGGGTAGAGCTTCAGCCTGCAGACTGAAGGGCCCAGGGTTTGATTCCCGTCAAAGGCATGTACCTCAGTTGCAGGCTCCTCCCCGGCCCAGGCCCTGGTCAATGTATTTCTCTCATCCATATTCTCTCTGTCTTTCCCTCTCTCTTCCACTCTCTACAAATCAATGGAAAAATATCCTCGGGTGAGGATTTAAAAAAAAAAAAAAAAAAGGAATAAGCCAGAAGCCAGTCTGTGGAAACATTTTCCAGAACTTCCAGCTAACAGATGAGTTAAAGTTCATGAATGTTTTCACGAATTTCCTGCAAATTTAGATGACATCACCAATACTGACTTGTGAAGCTGAAACTTAAAAAAAAAAAAAAAAATTTCTGCCCTGCCCGGGTTGGCTCAGTGGATAGAGCATCGGCCTGCAGACTGAAGGGTCCTGGGTTTGATTCTGATCAAGGCACGTGCCTGGGTTGCAGACCCAATCCCCAGTGGGGGGCGTGCAGGAGGCAACCGATCAATGATTCTCTCTCATGGATGTTTCTATCTCTCTCGCCCTCTCCCTTCCTCTCTGAAATCCATAAAAATATATTTTAAAAAATTCTAATGACTAAAAAAAGTTCCATTAAATATGCTAGAGGAAGGAAAATGTACTTTTCTCGCTGGAGATAAGGATATTGTGAAATAAGTATATGAAGCCAAAAAAGTAGGAAACATATCACAGAGGTGTGTCAGGCAGTAAATTAATAAAAAACATTACGCTATCATCTTTTGGGATTTAGCAATGTTTGCGGTATTGGTCAGCATAAAAAAAAAGGATTCTAGAGAGAGGGAGGGGAAGAGAGAGAGAGAGAGAGAGAGAGAGAGAGATGAGATAGAAACATCAACCGGTTGCCTCCCCTATGCTCCCAACCAGGGCCACCTTTCCGTGTACCGGATCACGCTCCAACCACCTGAGCCATATCAACCAGGGCAGCTCTTTTAAATATGCAATTTGTTATTATTTCATGTTCGAAGTAAATTTGCATGTTCACACACATGCCGCGTTTGTGATTTTTGTGTTCCTTAAAGAACAATCCCCTGCCCTGCTCCTTCACCGCATTCTATAAGCTGGATCCGCCCGTTGATGCCTCACTGGCTTGAAACAGGTGTTCTCCAGCTGTGTGGTCCCCAGCCAGCGGCTGCACTCCTTTGAGCCTGTTCCTTTAGCGGCAAAATGGGGATTACAATAGCGCCTCCATTGCAGGGTTGCTAACTTTAAATAAGACAAGGCCCACTAAGTACTTAGTGCAGGCTTGGGACGCACCGAGCGACGACAAATCCCAACCAGTCTTTCTTATGCTAAGAGTCCTTCCGCAGCTCTCAGTCTACGGTCAAGACACCCCCTTACGCATGCGCGTCCGCCTCCCCCGCCACCCGGGGCCTCGGCTCCCCGGCCTTTTATCCCAGTGGGCGCGGCCTACTCTCTCGCAGGGGGTGATGGGCGGGGTCAAGGGACTCCTTCCGGGATTTCCCTCTCAAAATAACAAAACCTCTTTGTATGACCGGCAGGAAGGATTAGCCAGTGGAGATCGGAAGGGAGGCCAACAACCCCACCCATTTCGAGCCTCTCTTCCGAGTTGGCCAATTGCAAGCGTTGGGGGGCGGGTTCTTCTCTGGGGCGGGACAGAGTGACGGGCGTCTGCTTGACTAATGGGGACTTGGCTGTGAGGAAGCCAGAGCCAATCAGAAGTGAGAAAGCCTGATCCCGGGGCGGGGCTGGAGCTTCGGCGGTTGAACCGCTCGCGCCGAGGGG